>NW_023458557.1:34708357-34726248 GCF_013731165.1 Rhagoletis pomonella
TCAGAAATGCTTGAAACTTCAATATTTCGAAATTTAAGGACGCTAATTTACTCAAAATTGATACACCCCGGCTTACCATGTAGCGGTAGCTTTCGGAAAGGTGAAGAACATATATTTAATACTTGCGACGGGTATTTATTGTTCTGCTCCGCCTATTTTACCCAAAGGCAAATTGAATTGGAGACGTCGGAGAGGTCGAAGTAGAAGATTGAACTCTCTTCAGTTTCTCACAACGATATATACGGGATCCGTCGATATGACTAAAAGACAATTTTGAAACCTAAAATGACGAAAAATTAAAAGCCTGTTCGCGCCGAAGACTTATTTGACCGAAATAAAATATGTTCAAAAGATAACAACGTTTTTTTTTTCATTTTAAAGCTTGTTGAATGGCCTACGATCCTGAGTGTCTTTGGTTTATAAAAACAAATTTTAGATAGTAAAGTTTAAGCATTAAAATTGAAAATTTTATATTTTTTCTCCTTTTTTTCTCAGATTTTCTTGAATTTCTGAAGAATGTTTGGTTGTAGAGAAAAATGTATGGTGCCATCGTGTTCAGCGACCCCGCAAAATATACCCTTGCCATCTCTTTGAACACGCTCTTAAATATTGGAGCCAAAAATTGTACAAAACGGAGACTCGCATCGGGTTAATGTTTGAATTTCGCAACTAGACTTGGTCGGGTGAGTTTTTACAAGTCTTCAAAAGTTTTTAGCTATCAGCCTCAAAAAATAATGACACTGGGTATAATTGGGTCAGTCTACTGTACATATGTATATACATACTAAACGTGAGTTTTGCTTGCATATGCACAAAATAAACCACACAAATATATGCGCAAATATCAACTTTTACAAATAGAAATCGAAAAAGAATCTGATTTGTACTACCACGTTTTTCGTTTTGAATCTCATAAATTGTTTATGACTTGCCAAAATTTAAAAATTAAAAGTTATCAAAACAAATTCTGAGAAATATTATTTTCTACTTTTTAGTCCCTTATAACTAATGTGACCAACTATTTCATAGCTCAAATAAGTTGGGTTAAGTTAACGCCGCGAGTCGATTACGAAATTTCGAATGCGGCTACTTTCGATCCCTGAGAGCTCAGTGTTTGTTCAGAACTGCGAGCCAAAATGCTTCCATATTAGCCTCGCGAAGGTTGGACTGTCTAAAAGAAAGTGTGGAGATGATTCCACTTCATCTTCTTCTTGACAGCTGATACTAAATGATCAGTTGAAATTCCTAGTCCCACCGCATGAAAACCAACCGCCCAATGGTCTGTCAGAACCCCCATTACTAGCCCTTGAGAGGTAAAGTGTTTTAAGGTATCCTATAAAAACATTTGCTGCAGCGGAGAAATGTCTTCTTTTCCTTTTTTATGTCACAAAAGGACCCGGTTTCTCTTAGCCTAGTAGCAGTTCGTGCTGCGACAATTCTGTCTGCAATATCCACAAGCGCCGTGTTCAACATATGAATGTTAAGTGCCAGTGTAGGTGTGGCTCCTAATGCCCTGCTAATTCCTCTTTTACAAGTGCAGCCTTCTCTAGTGAGTTCCACCAGACTAGGGCTCCTTGAAACAATAGAGGCTTAAATCTGGTTTCCTAGAGCTAATGAATTAATTTGGTCGAGAAACCCCACCTTTTACCGATAGCTCCCCTACAGCAGTACAAGGCAACCGATACCTTTCTTACCCTTTCCTCAATGTTGGGCTTCTACGACAGCCGTCGTTGATCGCCCGCCCAGTTACTTGGTTCAGGTAACCTCGAGCCAGATCAAAAATGGTGTATAGAAATCGTGCCTTAACCAAAAGTTTCACATCATCTACATAGGCGATCACCCGACAGCCTACTTTTTCCAGTTCCTCTAGTAGGTCGTTTGCAACCGCAAGCCAGAGCAGGAGAGAGGGAACACCATCTTGTAGAGTGCTCTTATTGGCACTGCACTGTGTGCAGACGCTCCCCCACTCCCTCGCGACATTTCTGTCATGAAGTAAGCTGTAGATAAGTCTTATTTGGTTGGCATCAACCCCCAGATTATTAATATACTTGACTATTGCCTCTGGAGTGACATTACTGAAGGCCCCTATATATCGAAGAAGGCCCCTACTGCATAATCTTTATGTGTGAAGGCTTTCTATGTCCACTGTGTGCCAGGCGGTATTCACCGACCTTTTCTCGCAATAAGCATTTTGAGCTCTTCAAAGACAGTCACAGTGTTTCTTTATTATGTACAGTCTATCAGTCCCTCTAGCATTTTTATCAAAAAGAAGAGACTGATAGGTCTAAAATCCCTAGAGGAAACATGAGAGCCTTTTCCGGCCTTCGGGATGAACGCAACACTGACTACCCTCCAGGCCTTTGGATGTACCCGGTTCTAGCGCATTTCGCATAAATAGTATCCAACCAATTCCACGACACCTTCAGAGTCATTTTCAGTTGCGCAGGTATGATGCCATCGGTCCCCGACGACTTTAATGGTTTGAACGAATTTATCGCCTAGGCCATGTGACGATCGTCCAGAAGACCGGAGAAGTACATGACCTGGGGGCAAAATTATTTAAATCAACCATCAAAGAGTGCGATAGCGATACGAAAATTGTCGCTAACTGGTCCAGAATCTCTCTCCTGAAGTACAAAATATCGCAAAGAAGTACATTTGGCTGTACTTCGAAGTACGAAGTACAAGAGCGAAAAAAAAAATTCTGTACTTTCGAAAAAAGTACAGTTGGTCACATTACTTATAACTAAAAAGTTGAATTTTTTTATTTTATTTATTTAGCTATAATTATAGATTACAATCAAAGTTCCTATACAAAAGTCTAGACATCAACCTCGACGGTAGGTCTTGCCGGAAGTAGTTAAATATTGCGTCTAAAAATATGCACTACATACGCTATAGCGGAAATGGTGCTCGTAAGCATGTATGTACATATGTATATGCATACATACGAGCACAAAACATTTTGCTTGCATATCAGGGAACTGCAATTATTCGTGTTTTTAAGTAATTGGTTGAATAACACAAGAAATAGTGATAGTGGATATTATTATTTGCAGAATATTCACACATATTAACTAACACTATTTTACGCTCGGCACACAAAGCGAGAGCATGTACAATGACTAAGTTCCAGTGTTGCCAAGTTTTAATTTTCAAAAAGCACCAAAAACTTGGGAAAAAGCGTTTTACCACACTAAAAGCACCAAATGGTTTTGAATCAATTGATGCTTTTTTCATAACAGTTTGTATGAATTTAACAAAAACAAAAAATTAACAATATTTGCAAGAATGCATACATAAATCAATAAATAAAACTTTTTCGCTCATAACGATTGAAAAGCCACATGCTATAATGACTCATGCTTACGACGTAATACCGAAGTACGGCACATTAAAACTGATATATCTCAAGAAAGAAAAATCTAATCCCAACAAACGAAAATCCTGCCCTAAGTAGAAATGAGCAAAAAAAAGGTTTGTTTTCATTATATTTATAACCTCAAATATCGCAAAAAACCGTGATTTTGGCACTTTGAGGTTAGGATATCTCAAAATTCTAGTTCTAGAGCAATTGTGCGGCCAGATTTGGATTCAGCACCAAGAAACGATAGGTTTTACTCAGGTGGTACAAAACTAAAAATTTTTACAAATAATTAGAAAAGAAAAAAGGAATACTTAACTTACTCGCATATTTACTAGCATTTTCAACGCGAATAGAAATGAACATGGTGAATTTGCAAGTTCAGCCTTTTATCAATCATGGTTGTATTTAAGTGCATTTAAATTTGTAGATTTTTGTAAATTCAGTGCTGCCACAGCTTTAAATATTTAAAAATTATTTCAGGTTTTCACTATATCGGAGTAATTTTAGTTCAGAAAAAAAGCACTAAGAAAGGCACTAGGCACTAAATATTTTTTTTTTTGGCGTTTTAATTTTCAAAAAGCACTAAATCTAGTGCTTAAAGCACCAAGTTGGCAACTATGCTAAGTTCTCTGTTGATATGAATTGGTGTAGTGCTCAATTCTCTCATTGAGCCATTAAACAAATTAGTTATACCGAAATGAGTAGGAGCACTAAGAAGCACCAATAGTTCAGTTGAGTGATTTTAGTGATTTTCGTCGTTTATAGCAACAAAACTTGTACAAACGACGAGAAAGTGACAGCATGTGAAGGCACACTAACACTCTCTCACTTTTAGCTCACACTTGTTTATGGTGATATATAGTGAAGCTTTACGACAGTGCGGACGCGAATTCTTTCTCGCTGATTTAAATTTCGAGTTTTGCAGTGTGTAATGTGCTTATAAAGCAAAAAAATTGCTCAAAAGTTTAGGGTTAACTTATTTTATATAGTGCTTGTGTTTTTAATGGTGTGAATCACTATCAAGGTATGTAATTTGCATTTTATTCTATATCTTTGCTTATATTTAAGTATATAAATACAAAATAAGCAAAGGGGATCCCTTTTGGCGCCGGCCAAACAGCTGATTTTGACAGCAGTGAACTTTTTGCTGTGTGCAGAACTTAAAGCTTTAACCTAAGATTAAATGCTTAAAAAAGCTATATCTTAAAGCGACTGAAAGCTTCAGTTCAAAGCTCTAGGCTTGAGCTTCCAGCGCTCAGCTTAAAGCTCTGAGTCTAAAGCTACCCTTTATAAGGTGATGCCAACTCACCAAAAAGGGCCGAAAATAAAATATGGAGAAGGGAGAATATTTTCCAGATCCTTTTAAAAGGGGTGGCAAGATCTTGAGGACACCAGTCGTGGATGCAGGTAGGTATGCGCGAATGAGTTCGTCGCCTAACGCTCCAGCACCGGAAGGAGCACGATCCTCTCCCCTAGATCTCAGCCGTGATTGCATAGAAATAGGGGTAAACATGGCAGCAAAAAGTCACAATGTGCAGAAAAACGATGCGTTGCTCATATTAAGTAATAAGCTGAGTAGCCTCGTTGAGATGATGGCACTTCCCAGACGCTCCATACATCAACCGATGAGAGACTTGGTGGATGAAATCGTGATATTATACGAGGAAGTGAAGTCGTTAAAAGGCAATGAAGGAGTGGCAAAGGAGTCCCGCAAATGTAAAGCCACTCAAACTTCTCCACCCTTTAAAAAGGTAAAAAATACTCCTAAAAGGTGCCTCGAAGACCCCTCGAAGACCCCTCGACTAGTGAGGTTAACCCGGCAAAACGACCCGGAGTTATCGAAGTGGCTACAAGCCAAAATAATGGCGAAGAGAAAACAATGGTGTCCTATAGAGATGCTTTGACTAACACTAACCAAACAGCTCCCGGTGATTGGATCGTGAAAAAAGGCAAAAAGTCGAATAAGGCTAAGCCAAACCCTAAACCGGTTAAACCGAATGCCATTGTTATCAAGAAGGTAGGCGACATTTCTTACAGCGATATGCTGAAAACAGTTAAAAGCAGTGCTGACTTAAATAAGCTTGGCGAGCAAGTCAAAAGAGTACGCAAAACTGCCAAAGGAGAAATGCTGATCGAACTCAATCATGTACACGAGGAAAATACAGAACTTTTTAAGAAGGGCGTGCAAAATCTGCTGGGAAATGAAGCGGAAATAAAAGCTCTATCCAAGTTAACCTCGATAGAGATTCATGATCTAGATGAGATCACCACAAAAGAAGATATAGCTAAGGCTATATCTGAAACAATAACGTCGATTCAAACCTTCGACTTAACCTGGATCAAATCTCTCCGTAAAGGATACTCAGGAACACAAAAAGATTCGCTTTCGCTACCACAGCTCGTTGCGAAAAAGATTATAGTAGCTCAGAAAATCAAAATTGGGTCGTCAGTATGTCGCATTCGTGAAAAGACGACTCTGACCAGGTGTTACAGATGCCTGAATTTTGGTCATCAAGCGAGAGACTGCACAAATGAACACCGCAGTGGTTGCTGTTTTAAGTGCGGCGAGAAAGGCCATAATTCCAAGCAATGCAACAGTGTACCCTCATGCGTGCTGTGTAAAACAAGTGGGCAGATAAATAAAAGCCATATTGCTGGTGGCAAGCAGTGTCCATTCTTTCAGCGTGCGTTAAAAAAAAGAGCAAAGATATGAAGTTGCTGCAGCTAAACTTAAACCACTGCGAAGCTGCCCAGCAGCTGCTCTGTCAGACAATTATTGAGGAAAGCATTGATGTAGCAATTCTAAGTGAACAGTACAAGAAACCTAACCAAGGTACTTGGATCTCTGATCATAAAAAGAAGGCCGCGATATGAGTTTGCGGAAAAAAAGGCATTAGTGGCAAACCTAGCAGTCATGAGTTTTTTGCTAAAAAAAGATCGACGGGATCTATATTTACATCTGCTATGCACCACCGAGCCTCAGTCAGCAGGAATTTGAATCGTTACTAGGCAGACTTGCGCAAGATGCCACGATGTATTCTCCAAAAGTAATAGCTGGAGATTTCAATGCTTGGGCTTTAGAATGGGCCAGCAGTAGAACAAATAATCGAGGTCATGCCTTGCTAAGAGCATTTGCTTCGGTGGACCTGCTTCTGTTGAATACAGGCAACAGAAACACGAAAAGCGGCAGAGGCTCCATTATTGACTTAGCTTTCTGTAGTCAATCGCTGGCAACAAAAACCACGCGGAAGCTAAGCGATAGGTATACGCACAGCGACCACTTATCTATAATAATTGAAATAAAAAGTATAATTACAGTGTCTCTTCAAAACGTCCAAAGTGATGTAAGTAGTTAGTGCACAAAATCATTTGATATAAATATGTTTAAATTAGTAATTAGCGAAATAAGCAGCGTTATGAATATGCGGGGGAATGCAGAAATCTTCTCAGAAGCCCTCACTAAAGGTCTTATCAAGGCATGCGATTCTTCTATGAGTAGAAAGGTCCGCAGAAACGACCGGAGACCCGTATACTGGTGGACGGTTGAAATAGCGTCGTTACGGTCACAATGCAATAAAGCTAGAAGAAAATTCCAAAGAATAAGGTCGGATGAACTAAGGGATAGTTTTAAATCATTGCGAAAGAAATTAAAAGATGCTATAAAAACTAGCAAAAGATATTGTTTCAAGGAACTTTGTAATGAAATTGATGAGTATCCTTGGGGCGGCGCCTATAAAGTGGTAATAAAAAAGTTCAAAGCTAGCCAAATGCAGATGCCAACATGCCCGACGTTGTTAAAAGGAGTAGTCGAGACTCTTTTTCCGCGGACGGATCCCCAACCATTGCAGGCGTCAATACATGCTATGGCAAAAGGAGGAAATTGAAAGTGCGGCCAAACGATTAAAAAACAACAAGGTTCCCGGTCCTGATGGTATCCCAAATATTGCCATTAAAGTGGCAGTGGATACAACCCCATCAGCATTTTCGGAAGTTTTTAATAGATGCCTTCAAGACGTGATATTTCCGAATGGATGGAAAAGGCAGAGGCTGGTCCTACTCCCAAAGATTGGCAAACCGCGGTGGGAACCTAGCTCTTATAGACCCCTGTGCATGATTGATGCTTTGTTGTTGGAGCGTATCATCTGTAACCGTCTATGGGAGCATATTGATTCTACGCATTGTTTGTCTGATGCACAGTATGGTTTTCGAAAAGGTAGGTCAACAGTCGACGCAATACGTAGAGTCACTGACATAGCCGAAGAAGCAATAAAATGTAAACGCTAGAAAAACGGCTCAAAAGAATACTGCGCGGTAGTAACCCTAGATGTTAAGAAAGCGTTCAACTCGCTAGGCTGGCCGCATATTATTAGTACGCTGCAATCGATCAGCACCCCGGGATATTTGATAAACGTAATAAGTAGCTATCTATGTAATAGAGTTCTTTATTATAGTACTGATGCAGGTACGAAGGATTATGTCGTTACCAGAGGTGTTCCTCAAGGTCCCGTCCTCGGTCCGTTGCTTTGGATCATTGCTTACGATGGAGTCTTACGCCTCCCTGTTCCAAAAGGTGTTAAAATAATTGGCTATGCTGATGATATTGCGCTAGTTGTCGTAGCGAAATGGCTTAAGGATATTGGCTTGCAGCTAGATATCCAGAAAACTGAAAGTGTACTTATAACAAGCCGGAAGAAGAAAGAAAGTACGACTTTGAATGTAAATGGGTATGTATTTGAGACGATCCCAGCAGTAAGATACTTAGGTGTGATGATAGAAGCTAGGTCTACAAAATTCAAACGGTTAGTAAGAAAGCGGCTACAGTCCACAGTTCGTTAGCTAGGTTAATGGCAAATGTAGGAGGTCCTAGTTAGAGTCGAAGGAAACTCTTGAGTAAAGTAACACAATCGGTTGTTATGTATGCGGCCCCTGTTTGGGGACATGCACTCAAACATAAATCGTACGCTAATAAGTTAAACTCGATTTTCCGGCTTAGTGCCCTACGTATATGTCGTGCTTTCCGGACAGTTTCGCATGATGCCGCCAGTGTGATTGCTGGTATAATGTCTGTTGATCAAATGGCTAGCGAGATCCAGCGCACCTACTTGACCTCCCGAACCAAAGGCAGAGCCCTCTCTAAGCACGAGATCGCGGCCGAACGCCAAAAAAGCCTCGCCCAATGGCAACAACGGTGGGAAGCGTCTTCGTCGGGTCGCTGGACCTTCAGACTCATCCCGAGCATCGAAGCCTGGCTGAGCAGATCACATGGCGAAGTAGATTTTTATATGTCCCAAATGTTGAGTGGGCATGGCTGTTTCAGACAGTACTTGTGCACGTATGGTCATGATGACACAATGGCTTGTGGTTCATGTGGAAATGTACCGGAAACTGCAGAGCATATATTCTTTGCATGCCCTTCTTTTTTCGCTAAAAGAAACAAATTAAAAGATTTGGTTCTGACTAGTCCGAGTCCTGAAAACTTGCTATCATACATGATAAATGACATTAAGGTCTGGGACGGAGTGAAATCTGTCAGTAAAGAAATAATGACTGAGCTTAGAGCAACGGAACAACGCCGCCGGATAGAGAGAGGCTTTCATCAGTGAAATAAATGAAGTAGTTGACATTAATTGTGTTTCACTCTTGTTTTTTACTCCACACGGAATCTCTTCACGAAGCACAGACGACAAAACGCTCCTGAACCCCTTATCACAAATGTGGATGGGGGAATACGGAAATGGCGTTATGGAGTGAGGCATTCTGTATGCCATGGCCCCTCTCTGATGAAATGCGAAAGCAGTCCCGGGAAGGTGGCTTCATCGGAGTTTCATACGGGCCACGTACGGACTACGTCCGTAAAAAAAAACAAAAAAAAAACACTTGTTTATGGTGGCGCCCGCATGTGGCAAAGTGTTGGGAAATTAAATTGTTCCTTCAGTACGAAATCTATAAAAAAAACTTTTCGACTGTAAATTGCAACGACTTTTTAATTTGCTCATATATTTTCTTAGTACATACATACATAGATCCCCTTCAAGATCAATGATTTGATGGTATTCATGGGAAAGTTTATGTAGGTACATTTTACACTTTGAACATAAATGTGTATGCACATATTTTAAGGTACACTTCTTAACAAATACACTTTTTCAAGTTATTATGCATGGATAAAGGAGACATCTTTTTTGAATTCAGTACTAAGGTTTGACATTTTATTTTTGGTATTTCAAGTGCTTATCAAAACTTTACGACACTCACATATTGACAAGATTGGCCATTTATCTTAAAATTATTTAATTTTAATTATTTGTTTATAAAAATGCAGTTTATACTTTAATAAAACCCCAAGGTTCAATTTTTGCGCAACATTAAAAAATCAACAAACTTTCGTACAAATTTCGGGCTTTTAACTAGATTTCCTAGAAATACATGTTTTGAGAATGCCGTTTGTAGTCCGATCAATTTAAATGAAGTGCAAGTTTAAAATAGCTGCGACTTATGGTTGATTTTTAATATATATATATTTTTTTTAATGAAGGTGTTGCTCATTTTCTTCGTTAAAAAAACAATCGCGTTTAGATAATATGACACTGACGGCAAATTCCAGCTGCTTTAAACTTGCATTTTATTATACTAAAATTGAAATAGAAAGCTCGAAATTTTTACGAAAGTTTGTCGTTTTTTTTTAATGTTGTTCAAAGATTTAAACTTATTTTCATACAGTTTTTGTTAAGGAATTAACTATATTTTTATAAACAAATAACTAGAGTTAAAAATAGTAAAATAAATAGGCAATATATGAGTGTCGTGAAGTTATGATATTTAAGAACATAAAGAATTAACGATGACACTGTTTCTAACTATATGAAGCTGATTTCGACATTTTGTTTTAATAAGATTTAGTATCGAAAATATTCTTTCAAAACTTGCCTAGGAATGTGAGGTTGATAGCACACCTTTTGCTATGTTATAATGGTTATTTCAAAACCTTTTTTTTCAAAACTTACAAAGGCAAAAACGAGAAGGCGAAGAGTAAAAGATAAAAAAAAACCCGCAGTGAATTTTCAGAGCTACGTATATATTTATAGTATTCATCACAAAATTGTACTAAAAAGTACTGCGTAGTAAACGAAATTGTATCAAAAAAGTACAATTGTACCAAAAATGCCAACACTGATGTAGCATAAAGCAGAACACAAATAATATTAAACTCATTGGCGCGTATTCATAGTCCAGCAACTAAGTCGAAACTAACAAAGTTGCAACTTAAATTTAAGTACCAACTTAAAATTTACTTCTATTCATAGTCGCATTTCAGACTTCTACTAAGTAGTTTCGACTTAGTTTACGATATAGCAAAACGAGTGTGAAAATATATCGATTTTTCTTTACGATATTTTGGAAAAATTACATTTTTATTAAATAATATCAAGTTTGATCATCCGTTTATGTAATTTTTATTTTCATTGCATGATTATGCAAAAGAATAAGGTATCATTTTCTTGTTAATTGTGTAAAATAGCCAGAACAACCGCAGTGATGTGAAGTCGATGTTTATCGAAAGCATGCTGTGAAACATACAAATAGTAGATATCTAAATGTTATGCACAAATTTACTTTAAAATCTGACTTATTATTTGAAAATTTATCTAAATTATTCCAATTATAAAATTGTGATGTAGCTTTATTCGAATTGTAATACGCATTTAATTTCATCTTCCGATTAAAATGGATCGATCTTTGTAAATTTTAATTGGAGATTATTCAATATTATCAAAATCACCCTCTACCAACTTAATTTTTACATATTTTGTCTGTTTTCCCCTTAATTTGATAAAATACTTCCTCCTAGTTACGACTTAGTTGTAGCTGCAGCCGAAACTAAATTTAAAGTTCGTACTTAGCCAGAAAAGTCGAAACTAAGGCGACTATGAATAGCTTTAGTTGTGACTTAGAATAGTTTCGACTTAGTTGAGTACTAAATATGACTATGAATATGCGCCATTGAAATTATTTTCAGCCTCTCACTCGACCAAATGAGTAAAATTCAGCTGGGTAGACTATACTCGATAGAGACAAAAATTGCCGTCACAAATAAGAGTTAGTATATTTTGAGTATGTTCTTGTTTTTGTGGAAATTACTCTTAGTATTTTTTTGAATTAGTGTAAGTACTCATTTGCACTTATTGTTATGGATCATGAATAAGTACACTAATTTTATTAGTACTCAAAGCCGGTCTCTGTTGCATATGCACAAAATATACCACACAAATATTTGCGCAAATACTAACTTTTACAAATAGGAATCGAGTAAGAATCTTATTTGTACGAATTTGTATATGCGCAAATATTTTTGTGGTGTATTTTTCGCCATAGTCTTCTGTTCTATTTTCAGTGCAAGTTAAATTATTTTAATATCTATTGCAAAATTTTGTGCAGACAAGACCAAAAAGTACAAAATAAATAAAATAAAAAATACTTTTTAATATTTATACCACGCTTTTATAAATGGGCTAAAAAGGAGAAAATAATATTTCTCAGTCCCACAGAATTTGTTTTGATAACTTTTAATTTGGAAAAAGTCATTATAACCAATTTATGAGATTGGAAACGAAAAGCGTGGGGCGCATGTAATAGACTTGCATTGATATGAAAAGTAATATAGGGCTATTCGCTATTCGCTGCATAAGAGCTGACAACTTTATGCAATTGCAGAAATATGCCATGGATTGGGAGCGACCTTTATTAAACTGTCATGGTAAAACTTTTGCAAAACAATTTTTGTGCATCAGCTTTGGTTTTGTTTTTGAATTTAATCAGCTGATAGAAATGTCAACCAGAGTTGCAATGCGTAGCATTTTTATGCTATGGATTTTCGCTATTGCAAATTTGCCAAGCCATGACAAATGCAAATGCGTGTATTTTGTTTGTGTATTGCGAATAATTTGCAATACAAATTTGCAATGCCATGATGCTAGGCCATTTGCACCGGATCGCGAATAGCCCTTATATGTAGGTATGTGGGTATATGAATAACGACCGCTTAAAATCGATCTCAAATTTATACTTTCGCTGTAGAAAGTTTAGGTCTATGTTATGTAGTTTGACTATTGTCAATTACATCTAGTGCTTTGTATTACATGCGCTCCACGTTTTTCGTTTTCAATCTAAAAAATTGTTTATAATGTCTTTTGCTAAAATTGCAAAACCAAAAGTTATCAAAACAAATTCTATGGGACTGAGAAATATTATTTTCTACTTTTTAGTCCATTTATAAGAGCGTGGTATATTAAAAAGTTTTTTTAATTATATTTTTTGGTTACAGTTTTGCAAAAATAATTTAATGAATATGCATGTGCAGATTACGAGCACACAATGGGCTAGCATTTTTTTTCAATATTCATCGCTATCTGGATGTTAATAGCTTTGTTCCAAACGCTTTCCGTACTGCTCCGGTAATTAGAGTGTAAAAATAAGTTACTCTCTCACAAGTGTCAAAAATACGTGCCGAAAGTGCCCAGAGCGTGAGGAACGCAAAAAAACCAAATTTCGTGCCCGGAATCAAAAAATCAGCTCTAAACAGGGATTTTATGCGTATTTATGTTACATGGCTAATAAAATTATCAAATACCTTCATTTCTGAAACTAAGTGCTATTTTCCATTTTTTTTATTTTACAAAATTTGTTTTTGGATGTAAGCAAACTAAAGCTTTTATTTCAAATTGACTTCTTGCACATTTCTGCCCGGAAAAAAAGTCCGGCTGTTTCGGGCACGAAGAAGAAGACATTTACGATCCAAAAATGCGAGGCATTCGCTCTCTATTACCCATTTTGCTAGGGTGAGGAACGCTTTCTGAGATCTTTGGGCACCCGCAGGATCCCGCGGGCTCGTGTGGAACAAACCTAATGTTGACTTCTTATTAAAATAATTTGTATCTATACCTCGGTGAATTGCATTTGACTTTCCTTTGAGTTTTGCTAAATTATATTCACAATCACGCTCTACAAATCTCTCAATATGTCCATCCTTTTATATGGCGCAGAAACTTGGACGACGTCGAACAAAGATGAGCAGGCTTTGGGAGCTTTCGAGAGAACTATTCTGCGCAATATCTACGGCCCTGTTTTCGTGGACGACGGGTGTCGGAGAAGATGGAATGACGAACTGTATGAGCTTTTTAACGACATGGACGTAGTTAAGCGCATAAAAATACAGCGATTGCGCTGGCTTGGACATGTTGTACGCATGGATGACGACGCTCCGGTGAAAAGATCCTTCGACTCCGCGCCCATGGGTGGACAACGAAAGTAAGGGCGCCCACGAATGCAATGGAATGACCAAGTGCAGAAGGACCTGTCCGCGCTCGGGATAACCAACTGGTGTAAATTCGCGCAGGAGAGAAGCAATTGGAGAAGCTTTTTGGCCTCGGCCCAAACCGTCAAACGGTTGTAGTGCCAAATAAGAAGGAGATATTCACAATGAAATACAATATGCTAAATAAAACAAAGATGTTCTTAGTTGTTACGAATGACTTTATATAAAACCCCCCTTAAGAGAAATCCTGCGGCCGGCCCTGATATGCACTAACAATATTTTATGCACGGCACACAAAGCGAGAGTATGTACAACGACTAAGTTCTCTGTTGGTATGAATTGGTGTTGTGCTTAAATCTCTCATTGAGCCATTAAACAAATTTGTTATAACGAAATGAGTCTCAGCACTAAGAAGCACCAATAGTTCATTCGAATGATTTTAGTGATTTTAGTCTTTTATAGCAACAAAACATATACAAACATTAGCGAAATAACATGAAGGAAAAAATGTTGCATATACTCTTGAATTTGCCGTTAATTAGTTGTGGAAAAAATAATTTTTTCGTTCTTGTATTTTTTAGATATAAGGTGTTTTGCTAAATTTATATAAAGTTAGCGAAGAATCCCTCTAAGATAAGAGACTAGGCTTTATAGCCAAAATTTATAGTTTTTTGCCGTTATATAATATTGTTTTAAGTTTTATCTTACTATATCCGAACTGTGGATTTCGTTTACGAAGACGGAGCGAACATGACTTCTAAATTTAAGCGTATACTCGGTACCAGCAGGTAGGATGAATGGCGTAATAAACAGGTGAAGTAATAAAACAGCTTTCTTACTTTATTTCCTAAAATTAGGCTGCCTTATAGTCACATTTTGTAGGCAAATTTTCAAATAAGGCAGTGCCAAAATCTTTCTTCTCTCTCTAATATTACTTCACCTGGTATAATTCCACCATAGGTGGGGTGCATGCAATAACACCATACGCAATAATTCCCATTACTTGGACATTAAAAAGCAGTTTCAGAAGTGAACTAGTGTCATTTTATTATTATTCTTTTTTCTAAACGGTTATAATGCCATCAATTCATATTTGCTAGAAGAAGGGAGGGGGCAGCTGAAAAATTAACATCCCTAATCCATACGTATGTATGTACATTTGTACGTAAATGTTTTTACGTATGTTAAGCTAGCCAATACGCATTTGTGTATTTATGTGCCGACGAAGAGTCTACGCGCGTAAATATTACCTTGTTTATACCGAAATATAAAGCGCTTTGACCCAGTTCGCTGTGGTTCAAAACGGAGGCATAAACCAAGTTTCAATACAATCAGAAGTTTGAAAGTGTATTGACGCGAATTTGTTTTCAAATCGCTTCTTTATTTCTCACTTCAGTTATAAAACAGGTATAAACACATCATTAATTTGACGCGATGAGGAAAAAGGCAGATTTTCTTTATACAGCCCGTTTTAAATTTGAATCCTTTACCTTGAATTCTTGTTCGCTTCCATTTCGGTCCACCGCGCAAATTAATTATTAGATAAATATCGAATAAAAATAACCATATTTGTCTACTTTTTAATACGGTTTCCGCGAGTGCGCTAAAATGACACCGGTATAAACGCTTGAAAGAAAAATGTGTGGAGTCAAATCGGTTTTGTTAATACGGTTTGTTATGGGTTGCTGTCAGTTCGCCGCACAAAATAGCAATACATACTTTATTCTTCGGCGTATAACGCACCCGGTAGCGTGCCAGAAATTTCACCATCTAATAATTTTTCTAGAGCGTACGGCAACGCCAAAACTACGTGGAAGGTCTGCCATTTTGACGATAGCTGTGTTTCCTTGCGGACAGATGTCACTGATTGTCACTAGTTCCTGCAGGTCTGCTTGGTCCAGCGGAGGTTAGTGATGGTTTGTGACAGTTGTCTGTAACTGCCCGTATTCACAGGATGGAACTTATAACTTGACACATGTGGTAGAATGTAGAGAGCAATATATGTCAGGGCTTGTATCTTGCTATCTATTGCGGTAACATTCTGGCGGAAACATTATCGATATTCCGATACAGGGCCTGTGCCAATCGGTAACTTTTTCTTCACGGTGAGACGGTGTGGAAAAATTTCTATGGTGTACAAATGAATTGAATTTTGCTGTGCCAAACGCAAAGTAAAATTTTGACAGTGAAAAAACCACAGAAACGCTCGTGCGAAAGCTCTATCTTTATGTGTTGCTGAAATTGTCAAAATTTGCATCTATTTTATGACTTGAAAGTAGCTTACGTTTTCTGTGGGTTTTATCAGCTTTGCACTCTTTATCACCGCCAACAATATTATGTGTATACACATTTACAAACTGTCAAATTTTACCTAGCCCCATGAGCTAAGTAGAATTCTGACGAAAAAGGTCAAATTTTTATTCTGATCCGTTAGAATTTCGTGTTCGATATTTCATCGCTCCTAACTTCTGTATCTCTGAGGATGTTTAGTAAAGCTAAACCATTTCATCTTTGTTACCCAGATTTACTTCGTACATATAATTTATGCTGAAAAGGAGCATTCACTGAAAGCAACTCTCTCATAAAGGTTTGCGTCTATCTGCAAGAATCGGTATACATTTAGGTGTACTGATTTATTGCCATCATTAAGAGCGTCTCTGCTCCGCAGGTAAATTGAAAAACTTCCTGTAAGGAAACCTAATAAGGGTATTTATCGGGTTGTACAGATTGTTTAAAAAGAAAAGAAAATAAGTCGCCTAAAATCGCCAATGTTTTTTTTTATACCATTCATGAAATCGGCTTACATTTTTTTTTATTTTAAATAAGATCTTGTTATAACATTGTTTTTAAAGCCAAAATCGAGTGTAATGCTTTCAGAGTAATAAAAAATAACACAAATCACTTATATGATAGCGATGTACAAACAACTCTTAAAAATATTCACACTTTTAAAAAATATTTGTATTAACATATCTCCCAATAGAACTGCGCTATTAATAAATTTATTATAACTCATATTAATTGATTAATCACACAATCCGCTTTTAAGCGCTCGGCGCTAAAAGTAAAATAGAAGCTATCATAAGGCGAGATCAGCTATTTCCTCAAATTAAATTGAAAATTTCACACTCAGCGGGAGTTGTCACAAAAGGTGGTTTAATATTTGCAAATGTTCGATATGCTGCAACAAAATCGATAATAATAAAAAGTATTGCCACATCTAAATTATAGCTCTAACTCCATCATCTATTTATCACGTGTTTCGACGTATTTACATGATAGCGCACAAAAAATTGTGTTGAGTGAAAAAATCGCCAAAGGCGATTTCCTCAATATTTACGCGCAACTATCCACAAGTAATTTTTAGCGATCCAATGATCGGATCTAAACCAGATTAGTATGGGACCTACGGTTGCCAGACGTACTGATTTTATCAGTACAGTACTGGTTTTTCAACTCTTGTACTGATTTTATTAATTTCTTCAATCAGTACGCTAATGTCCTGATTTTTTAAAATTTGTACTGATATGTACTGAATTTTGAATTCAAACAAAATTCTTTAGGATTTTTTTAAGCTTAAATTATTTAAAAAGAAGGCTGACGTTGTTTTGTCGGGTGTTGTTAGTTATCTCGAAAAAATTTTTATTTTAGTAATAAAAAATTTGAATATTCGAATTTCTTATGCCTACAACTAACAATTATTTTTTCTCAATTTATTAACATTGTAAAAGAGTTTTGCATACAAGACATAGGGTTAGATACTCTTTTTACCGAATTAATTTTGCGTAGTTGAAAAAATTGTATTTCCACAGTTTTAACAAATACGTACTTTTTTTTTCAATACCACACTCAAACGAGCAACTGAGAGGATCTTGAGTATAAAGTTTGCTTCCTGGTAGAGCTGTCAAACTATCGGTAGTGGGGCCACTCGATAGTTTGCGATAGTTTAGCTGTACTATCGATACTATCGAAACCTTTTATTATGTATATATTAAGCATATTTTCTTTTATTTATATAAGTGTACAGTAATCAATTCTCAAAAAAATTACAAAGAACATGATCGGCTCTATTATGGTTGTCGAGGTCGATGTCGATCTAATTTTTTCATAAAAAAATAGGGCCGAATATTATTTTCAAAAACTCAAAACAAATTTTTATTATTTCATCAAGAAACTTAGTTTTAAACTTGTGTAATTATGTATGTATACTAG
>NW_023458557.1:34736248-34748137 GCF_013731165.1 Rhagoletis pomonella
TGCTATGCTTATACTTCATCTTTTCAGTACCGATATTTAAATTAATATCTGTTACATGAACGCCCCATGCTCTCTTTTCGTTTACACTTCGCGACAGAGTTGCATAGGTTTCAGTTTGTTAAGATTGTTCGCTGAAACCGTTAGAAAACAATAGTGTACATACAGACGAGCCATCAACGACATTCATAGAGAGTCAGTTACTACCTACCTCGACTCTCGACCTATGAATGCCGTAATACGAGCCCAATCACCACCTGTAGAAGAGATGGAGCTTCAACTGCCCCGAGATACCCGCGTTACCCTGGCTCAATTACGGTCTGGATAGTGTAGCCGCCTTAACAGCTACCTGTCCAGACTCGACCCCAATATCCCCAATGAGTGCCCGGCTTGTGGAGAGTCCCCCCACGACACCAACCACCTCTTTACATGCCAGCTCAATCCGACTCAACTAACACCCCTCTCCCTCTGGTCCGAACCCATCGAAACAGCTCGTTTCCTGGGCCTCCCGTTAGTTGGGCTTGACCAAAATGATTGAACGTAGACCCGAAAAAGGCGGGGCTTAGTAGTGCCGCTACAACAACAACAATAACAACAATAGTGTCTTGGTTTTCACAACTAACAAAATGAAAATACAATTTTCCGAGGGCATTTCGGGGGGAGCGGGTTGTGGTGAGGGCTTGAACCCCCAAAACTCCTACCAGCTTTCGCCCCTGACCTAGATTTTTCTGATATTAAGTCAGCTCGAATTTTCAAAGGCACTTTTTTACAGTAAGTATTCACAAAAACACTTTTCCATAAAACATTTCTGATTCTATTGTTAATTAGTTAGCTGGTATTATTATTAGCGGCGATAATTACTTACTATTTAACAAAGTTCGCAATAACAAAAGTTTGATAAGCGTTTCGTTGTCAAGCAGTTCTCGGTGGATGTAGCACCAGCTTTTGGAAAAAGGGCTAATCAGGCACCGAGGTACCGAGGTTTTCGAAAGTCCATAATGATTTGGGTAACCAGTTTTCATTTCCTCCCAAGCGTCGATGCTATTCCACTTTAGTTCTAGGACTTGACAATTGAAATAAAACCTAATTTCATTTCGCAAGAACTTAATTACTAAGACCAAAGCTAACGGATCTTTGAAATGAATTTTTTGTGAACCTCTGGTCGAGTGAAGCTGATGCAGCTAGCAAAAAAGAATGTTCGATGGGTGGACAACTACAGACTTCATATTTCTTGAAAATATTTTTACGATTATTTTACAACTAATCGATTAATGAAACACAAAACTACGACATAATTAAATCGTGAATTGGACAAAAATAATCGAATAATTTAATCAAATGATTAATCGCTGCCATCCCTATACGTAGGCATTTGAGAGATTGCACTTCAAGAGTTCAATTGTTATATTCCTAAACCTGATAATGTCTTGCAGCATTGAAAACTGGCCCAGAGTTAAGTAACCCGACGGATTTCTAAATTAAGTAGGCACCACTCTCCCTTTCTTGACGTTTGCTTATATTTCTTATTAGAATTTGAATATAATATTTCAAATACTTACATACATACATACATACACCGTCAATCAGAAGTGAGTGCATGGTGTTTTTTGTTTAATATTTGCAATGTTCCTCAACTTAAATTTTTTTTGTTATTTTTTTACAAAAATATTGTGCATACTTTAATCAAAACCAAACAAGTCGAACTTTCAAACTTTATACAGAACTTAGCAAAATTCAACAAATTTTCGTTTAAATTTTGAACTTTTGATTTTATCTGAATTTTTAGAAAAATTTTCAGCACGCAGGTAGATCGGATTTTTAGTTCTTTTGAAACAAGTACAAGTTTTAAGCGGCTAAAGCATGGACCATGTTTTTATAAAAAAATAACAACAAAATTTTAACTTGAAAAGCATTGCAAATATTAAACAAAAAACACCATGCACTCAGTTTTGATTGCCAATGTAGGTACAAATTGTAAATTGGCCAGCGGCACTTCTGACAGTTTTCTTAATTGAATGGACCACTAACACGGTTGGTGAATTTCAATCGCATATATTTTTTACGCCAGACTGACAGAAACCTCGAAAGTGATGGCGGAAAATGAAAACGTGAATATGTATGTATGTATGTATGTACATATGTTTCCAAGAATGTTTTTGAAATCTCAGTTTATTTTTTCTTGTTACTGACAGAATTGACATATGTAGAGTTAGCAAGTTAACCATAAAAAATTGGTGGGCTAAATATTTAACGATTTAACTCTAATATTACTCCTAGCCATTGATTGTGCAAGCTAATTTATCAATTTAACCGGCAAACTTCGAGTTAAGAAGATAACCTATATAGTAAATTATACTAGCAAAATTTTTCAACATGTGTAAGCTGTAAGAATATTTTGTTCCTTGACAACTACTGAAATACAAATAAATAAATAGTGTAACCAAATCATATGTTGAGAGAACCATCCCAGCAAAAAACACTATTACCACAGAAACGAAAGTGGAAACGGGCTAGACGATGGGAATCGCTTACCCTTTCGCTTCAAGAAGGCATTATTTTAACATGCGCATGTCATTGGCGGTAAGCCCTTACCCACAGCATTACCTTCAAACGAAGGGAGAACGCATGGATAAATTTATTATTTATATTAAATTGAAATCAGAAAATGTCTTAAAAGATTAAAATGAATTACAATTTTTATAAATCAGTACATATATGCATATTTAATTAAGCTTATAATTATATTTCCTCACTCTTGTTCTTCACTTCATTGACTGACTTCAACTTCGCTGCAAATTGAACAAAGCAAAACACGATTTTTATGCGAGACAAATTTCCACAGAAAGAAACGGTAGAAAAAGAATTTTTGGATATTCATTTTTTTTCTGCTTACTACGATGCAGCATTCTAATTTGCATTCCCCGAAATGAAGCAAAGAAGCGAAAAAAAATATTGTAGGACGTTCTGCTTTGCATTCCCTGAAATGAAGCAAAGAAGCGAAACAAATAAAATATTGTAGGACATTCTACTTTGCATTCCCCAAAATGAAGCAAAGAAGCGAATTAAAAAAGAAATATTATAGGACATTCTACTTTGCATTACCGGCAATGCCTAAAAGAAGCGAAAAAATTCTAAGGCATTATAACGCTATACCTTCTAGAACACGTTACCACTAAAAGCGATTACCGATTTTTTGCTGGGATATTTAGTTGACGTAACTGAACTCTCTTCTCAATGTGGAGATATATATTTTAAATTTGAATGATGCTATGTTCACGGAATAGGTTTGTTCCAAACGAGCACGCGGGTACCAGTGATCGGACTTTCAAAAAATTCTGTGTGGTAGAATCTGGAAAAAATGTGGTCGATTTCAAAACACTGTGGTAGATGTCTGGGTTTGGGTCAAGCTTTGTACAAAAATTTAAAAAAAATTGCAAAGTTTCACCTAAATTGCAAACATTTTAATTAGACTCTAAAAAAAATTTAAATTTAATATAATAAAGAGCAAGATTGAAGTTGCAAAAAATTGCGTTGAATTTTCGTAATTTTTTTCCTTGGCAGTGTAAAGCAGTTCGTTCCATATCGAGATATTTTTCGAACATATTTTAAGAAATTTCTGCAACCTTGTGGAGCGCTGCCAGCTTTTTGTAGCGAACAAATGTGGCACGTTCCAGAAACAGGTAATTGGGATTTGACGATTTTGACAATTCTCAAATAAAAGTAAACAACGCCTCATAAACTTTAGATGCGCTTAAATTTGCTAATACTTTCACAAGAAACGAGGTTTTTTAACATCATATGTTTTTCAATTTAACATAATAAAACCACGTTTTCTGTCGAAAAATTTATTACTGAGAAAATTTACTATTTTACAGTTTATTTTATCCACCCATTCGGCTCTGTTTACTTTGACTTGAGAAATTTCATCGTCGCGGGGAATGCGGAATCTTGTATTATATCATTCTTGTTACCAAAAAGTGTTAAGTGTTGGGCAAATTTTGCTCTTAAAATTAAGAAAATTAAGTGGAGCAAGAACAAAACTACGCAAAAACGCGAATATGTGGTAGATTTCAGACCTTGAGTGGTAGATGATCAAAAAAGTGGCAGATCTACCAATGTGGTAGAAGTCCGATCACTGGCGGGTACCCGCGGGTGCCCAAAACAGCCCATAAAGCGTTCCTCACGCTAGAAAAATGGGTAATAGAGAGCGAATAAGTTCCTTTTTTGGGTCGTAAATGTCTTCTTCTTTGTGCAATTTGAAATAACAGCTGTTGTTTAAATCCGAAAGCAAATTTTATAAAACACAAAAGTGGAAAATATCACAGAACTTTCAGAAAATGTAGTTATTTGGTAATTTTATTAGCCATATAAGACAAAGACACGTAAAATCATTGTTTAGAGCTTATTTGTTGATTCCGGGCATGAAATGTGATTTTTTGCGTTCCTCATGCTCTGGGCACTTTTGGCACGTGTTGACACATTTTTTACACTTGTGATAGAGTAACTTTTTTTTCGCTCAACTACCGAAGCAGCCCGAAAAGCGTGTGGAACAAAGCTAATATCTACATAGAGTTTTAAAGAGTTTCGCCCGCGGGCGCTGTTCTGAGCTTCATTGATATATGTACATATGTATGTCAGTACTGGATAACGTGTTCAAATGTTTTACCGATTATTTATAAATTTGTGACCATGTAATTCCTCCAAGAGTGCAGCAAGTATATCATCGATGAATTTATCTTCCGTAGTATAATTATTACACATATTTGCTTCCACCACAAAAACGATGTCGCTGCTATGAGGCCCAGGGTACGAATTGTACTCTAGAAATGTACTTTCTGGCACAAACGTACCATTATCAATCTCGCAACTGTAAAAAACGAAAGCATAAATAAATATGTGCATAAACATATATTTGGAAAGTATAAAATATTTTCTAAGAATAACTTACTTTCTTGAGATTTTATGCAGATACATATACATTACTAGAGCTCGGATTTTTATGCAAATTGAATATGCAAGTGGTATGAAAAATATTTTAAAAAAGTTTATAAAATCTACATATGTAGTTAGATATGCTAAAAAAATATATTTATGCAACAATTTAAATAACACCTAAGAAACAAAACCGAAGTCATTTGCACTTGTGTCAATGTTCTTAAGATTTCAGAGAAAATTAAACAGATTTTGTTAAACGCATATCTTCAAATTGATGAACAACTTGTATTTAGTTAACTCTTTAAACTACTTTAGTAGTGTCTGTGGAAAATCATCCGCATTTGCGGCAGGAGAACGGGTTCTGGAGGCCCCAGCCATTGCCAAATCCCCAGCATCATAGACCATGAGCGCATCTTGGAAGAGAGTGTGGAGGTAACGAATCCCCTCTTCTTCAGAGTCGGAAGAGGACCAATCTCTTGGAAGGGATGTAGACCGAGAAGCAGCTCGCTCCCAACGACCCTCCAATGACGGGGTTGGTCCTCTTCCACAAACCCAGAAAAAGAGGCGAAAAAGAAAGTATCGGAGAGCGAAACTCAAGCAGAGGAAACCCTCTTTTGTGGCTGACCGAACTCGTCCTGTCGATGCATTCTCTAAGCGGCCCAGGTCTACGGAGGTTACTCCAGAAGCCAGTGGGACCTTGGTGGATTCACCGACATCCAAATTTGCTGGCGGACGTTGCAAGAGAATAAAAACTGCGGTGACACCTACCAATGCCTGCCCCAATGCCACTTCGAGTCATAGTGTGGCGGGTACTAGTGGGGCATTGCCCAATCCCGATCAGCCAGATAGACCTCTGGCGCCACGAAACCCTTATCTCAAACCATGGGTAGAAGTGATGAAATGGGTCAGTCGAGGCAGAACCGCCCTCGCTATGCCCCCGAAGCATCGAAGCCTTCCAACTACGTCTGGAGGTCTGGGGGCCCGCCCAACTTATTATGAGCCCGTAAAAGGCTATCCGCTCATTGCCGAAATGGAGAGGGGTTGGCGTATTAGATTAAGCAGATGACTACTAATCCGGGCCGTCATTGCCCCCGGCACTGTAGCCAATGCCCGTTCAAAAGATAGGGATGGAACCATTGTGGTGAAATGCCTTTCCCACGCTAACTGGGATTATCTCAAGCTCGAGGGGCAAAGAATGCCGCGCACAGGGGGAATAGGCTTCACTGTTTACAGTACCAATTACAAATGGGAGAGCGAATTAGGTGCCGTGGGAACATAGTATAATTCGCTCTGCGAAGAGGTCCTCTTTTAAAGAATACTGCAGCCGGATCCGAAGTCAAACGGCTAGGTTGGTAAAAGTTCTGAAGAAGGACCAAACCATAACTCGCGTTCACTCAAGAGACCTGATGGCTCTTTAACGGAGACTAGGATTGAGACACTCTCTGTTCTTCTAGAGACTCACTTTCCTGTGAATCAGATGATGGTTACGGCTTCCTCTCCCTCGACTGGTGAGGAAGGGTATGCGAGAACCACAGTGTCAAGGTGCAACTGGTTTGTTGCCAGAACGATGTCTAATAATGATGCCCTAAGATATGCTACTGAGTCTTTTGGCAGTCTCAAATCGCCCGGTCTGGATGGCATCCAACCTATTGCACTTGAAAAAGTGTTGAGCTTTAGTTGGCGACCTTGAAAACAGGTTTTTCCAGCATCTCTTGCACTTGCCTACATAACACAACATATTCAAATATGTACATATACGAAAAAAAATGGGAATTTATAAAATTTATGAATGTGTATGAAATTGATAACTAAATTTTTGTTCTTTTTATACCCGAGCGCACTTGTGCACAAGGGTATTATAACTTTTTACGGTTATTTGTTACTGACATACCTAAACAAAAGCATTAGCGTTGTCTGGCTGTCAAACAATTCTCATGTCCATACAATTTGTATGAAGCATACCGAAACGACGCGGCGTCAACGCTGAGCGGTTGGAAAATCCGATTTTGACTGGGCGTTAGGTATTGAAGTTGGCCGCAGAAAACGGAGAAACTGTCATTTTCGTGTTACACACAAACAAACCTATGCTTGCTATTGGTGTTATTTCTGCATTTGACGTGGCGTTGACGCTTTTGTTTAGGTATGGCACTTCGGCGCTAACGCAAGGCGTCAGGAACCGCTCCGCCCAACGCTTTTGTTTAGGTATGGCAGTAACAGCCAAACCGAATCGAGATAGATATAGACAAATGTATACATAAATGATCAGAATGAAAAGAGAAGTCGATTAAGCCATATCTATCTGTCCGTCCGTCCGTGTACACGATAACTCGAGCAAAAATTGAGATATCTCAACGAAATTTGGTACGTAGATTGCCTTTTACCCAAGGTAGGTTGGTATCGAAAATATCGGACGGTAACCACGCCCACTTCTAATCTAACGGTAGTTTTCAGAAATACGAAAACTGCGATATTTCAGTAACTACTGAAGTTATTCACTGAAAATTGATATTTACAATAATTTTTAGACGTAAAATAAGAATATTATAATTTTTTGGAAAATGGGCGTAGCCACGCCCACTTATGATTACATGTGTATATCTTGGTACCCGCTGTTCCAATTTCTCCCAAACTTGGAACAGTTGTTGGCCTTACCAAATGGCTGAAAATTATAAAAATCGGACAATAACCGCGCCCACATCCCATATAACGGTAATTTAGAGAAATACGAAATCTGCGATAAATCAGTAAATACTAAAGCCAATTTACTCAAAATTGATGTTTGCAATAACGCTTTAAAAAAAAAACACGTTTATGATGGAAAATGGACGTGACACCGCCCGCTTATGATCAGGTATGTATATCTCGGTAACCGTTCGATAGATTTGTACCAACCTTGGTAGGATTATTCGCTTACCACACAAAAGCAAAATGTTAAAAATTATTGAAATCGGACTAAAAATACTCCAACTTTTCATATAATGGTATATTTTACAAATTCTTGAAACTTCGATATTTCGAAATTTAAAGACGCTAATTTACCCAAAATTGATAATAAAGCACTCCCTTGAAATAAGTAACATTATTATAGAATTTTGGAAAGTGTACGTGTTATCGCCCACATCGAACCATATAAGTTTATCCCATTAGATAAGTGTAACTGAACACACTATCGAAATCGTTAGATTTAGGGGTAAAACCACTCTTCTTACCATGTAACGGCAGTTTTCAGAAAAGTGAAAAACTATATTTAATACTTGCGCCGGGTATTTAATGTTCGGCCCCACCCGAACTTAGCCTTTTTTACTTGTTATCTTTAGTTTTCTAATAAAAAAGCTCGGTAATCGCAACAATCTCGGTTATCGCAACAACCACTGATTTTAATCTGTCACTATTACCGAGGATATATTATAATTTGTTGTCCTTTACTCGCCTTACGCTTAATACTTGTTGCTCAAAATACCAAAATTGAGTATTAATTTGATAAGATTTTATTAATAGATGCGAATAGAAAACTCAAAAATTCATATCTTTTTAACACAAAAACACCTCCGTAAATATTTTAGAATCTTTTAACATGCAACGGTACCATGCAAAAAAAAAATTTGCCCCAGATATAAGCTTTTGATTGATTCAATTTTGAAAATTTAGAAATTTTGCAACTTTTTAATTTTTCAATATATTTTTTTAATACACTTATTTTTATGTCCCCAAGTATACTCTTTAAAACTAGTCCAAGATGGTTTAGTAGCTATAGTAGTTTTTGAGATATTAAAAAAATTTACTTGAAAAACTGGAAAAATAGTGAAATTTTGAATTTCGCATAACTTTTGCAAACATTTTTTTCTGTTGGTGGAACTTCATTATAGCATGAAAGAAAACTTCTGCCCAAATTTCATGCAAAGCTAAAGGGGTCGAGTCCAACCATTGGGCTAGGGACCAGGGTTGTTGCGAATATTTTTCCGAAATAAAAGTCCTTTCCGCTTAATAAACAAACCGCCTGTCCAAATTAAACAAATTTGGTATCATATGAAAGAGGACTGAAATAGCTTTTAAACAGAAATAGCGAAGGACCTCTATTTATAATTTTTTATAATTTTTTTAATTGAAATATTTTTCAATATGTGAGTTTCTTCATTTAGACATTTCAGTTTTAAAGTCCTCTTTCATTTGATACCAAACTTGTTTAATTTGGATAAGCGGTTTGTTTATTATCCGGAAAGAACATATGGTCCCTCTAGTCATGGCAGGCACCTTGTTGTTGGTGGGGGGCTTAGTCGAATCATGATCAGTCCTTATCAGTGGGTGGGAGTGCAATTGTGTCTTTATCTCCGGGTATTGGGCGAGTGCACTCCATTCCTCTGGTTCGAGCTGCTCTTAAACGAGACCAAGAACTGCCGACCATTTAATCCAGGGTTTACCACCAGACTGGCAGACACAGGGAGTAATTATTTAGGCCAGCTCCAGCGACAAGGTCGAAAAAAAATGGCCGGAGCGCAGAGCGTGGCAGACTAAAAATTTGCTCAGCGATGCGGAGTCTGGGGTAGCTGCAGAGGTAGGCAGCTGGTGCGACGTTATCGACTACGAAGCGGCAAAGGACGCTGGAGGGGGAAACCTCTGTTGTTAAAAAACAGCGCATGGGACCGGCTCCTACCTCTAGCGGCGATTTGTCACCCCCAGTTGTAAAGGTTGGCCACATCCCTTAGTTGTGGTAATCTAAGAATATGAGCGTACATAAAATATGAGGAATAAATCTAGCTGGCTCTTTGGAACTAGGGGTCATGGATAGTAGCAGAGAGGGCGGCGCTATCACCGACGAAAAATGGAAGCGTGTTGCGGCGCCCATGTCAGCCGTATTCCTGAGGGTGGTCAAGGGGAATCCTGGGCCACTACCTAGGTGTGAGAGTGCCGGATAGAATTCTGGAGAATGAAGGTTCTTAGACTAATCTCCAACACTCGAAGGTGACACACAATGGGGTAGTCGACCCTGAAACTAGCACCAAATAAAGGAGAAAAATACAAGTCTGAAAATAGTTGAGTGGGACATTTTTTTTATGAAGGTTTTTATGGCATTTCCAAAGAGCGAAAAAAGTGAAGCTTTAATTGTGGTTCTTATCAATAATTTTTATTATTAATGATAATTTGTTAAAAGCATAACCATCACTAATTACAAACTAAATATCATCGCTATCATTATCATAGTTATCCTCATCATTATCTTCATCACTATTTTCGTGATCAACATCATCACTTTACGGAAATACTACTTTCAAAAGGTTTCTTTATAGAGCAGACAAATTTACCCACATTTCCACGTTTAATAATAACTGTTTTGTTAATTGTTCATGAAAAAAGAAACATCATTATTCTTCATAGGTAATTTTTTATATGATAATGAGTCCGAATTGCACAAATTTTCTCTATGTTCTTGTTAAGCTTAGAAAGCAGTTTAAAAAATATAACCAACCATCATCTTCTTCGCTTGCGTCATTATCATTGCCATCAACATCTTCATCACCACTATACTTCTACATAATTACCTACTATTTTGCTTTTTTCGGTAAATCCTCCAAATTTATTTTGGCGTAGTTTTCTCACTCTGTGCCGCACTTGCGAGACAAATAGAGAACGTTTAAAGGTCTGAAGGTCTTTGATTCGTGCTTCCAGAGCATCTTTTAACAATTGACCATAGCGTGGGATATTATCTCTGACCCTTGGATGAAATATTTGTGGAGTGTTGGGGCACTTTCTCATTCTCCGGTTACCCGTCTACCCGTAACTGGGTTAGTTAAAAATATCATCATTCTCATTATTTCTATTCACTGCGCATGATATTCGGCCATAAAAATAACAATATTATAAACAAAAACCAAGATTACACTTAACGCTATAAATATGCAAAATCAATCTTCACGGTTTCACATAAACCCTATAAATCATTGCACAAATAAATAACGTCATTCTAAGGCCCACTTACAGAACAGCAGGTTATCTATTTATCTCGAAGTTTACCGGTTAAATTGATAAATTGGCTTGCACAACGAATGGTTAGGAGTAAAATTAGAGCTAAATCGTTAAATATTTAGACAATCAATTTTCGAAGGTTAACTTGCTAACTATACTACATATGGGTGTTTCCATAAAAAATTAAACCGAAAATGCAAGTAAGTGAATTCAAACGGCTTTATAACTTTAATTTCAGTAAAAAAGGTTTTGAAAACGCGAAACGGTGGAGAGAAGAACTGAAAAATTTAAATAAAAATTAAATTAAGTGTTACTAGTAAAATAAATTTTATGGGTGAAAAATCTGTCACGTCCGTTACCAGATTTTATTTCAAAATTAAATCAACAACGAATTGCTTCTGATTAAAAATGAATTGGTTGCAACGTCCCATAATTTGACTTTATTTAAAGAATGTTTAATAAAGACAAAACCTTACAGGATTCGCTGAGTTTTGCTTATTTTTACAAGAACTCTGAAATCATTTCTGTTTTTGTCCCATCCGTTATGCCCTCCTTTTCATCGATTTTCTCGACGTCAGTGTTCCTAGCGCACCTATGTATTTTTTTGTCAACCAAACGACGGTATAAAAGCTACACCACGGCAAATTTTTTTACAAGTGACTTCAGTTTTCGTATGATTTATTTAACTCTAAAGTCGTACGAATGTCGCGTCCGTAACCCAGGATATGCTCATATGTCAATTCTGCCAGTAACAAGAAAAAAAATTGAGATTTCAAAAATATTTTTGAAAACATATGTATGTATCTACATACATATTCAAGTATTCATTTTTCCGCCTTCAGCTCTCAGGTTTTTGTCAGTCTGGCGTAAAAAATATATTCGATTAAAATGCACCAACCGTGTTAGTGGTCCATCCAACAAAGCGAACTCTCAGATGTGCCGCTGGCCAATTCTAATAAGAAATGTAAGCAAGCGTCAAAAAAGAGAGAGTGGTGC
>NW_023458557.1:34748147-34749622 GCF_013731165.1 Rhagoletis pomonella
GCTGTTCAATTTAAACGCAGTTTACTTGATCTAAGTTTAAACTGGCACTGAAAACTTGGCCCTAAGCTATTATTATAAAATTTAATAAACCAAATTTAATTTTATAAATCTGTGCAGATATGGTTATGGTTGGTTGGTTGGTAGAAGCGTCGCCTGCGTATGTTCCCAGGACCCAATTAGTGCTGAAAATTTATTTATTTATTTATTTATTTCACATGTATGTAGAGTAAGACATGAAGTCTTTTCAGTGTACGTATTTGAAAGTTCAATCACAAAAATTCATTTCCAATGAAGTATAAATACTAAACTTAAGATAGCATTAGCAAATATACAGGTAATATTCTTATACTATAGAAGAGGCAAAGAAAAAGAGGTGAAAGATTACTACCTAAACAGATTTGTAACTGCCCTTTTGAAGCACCTACTTGATTTAATACATTTAATTGATAATGGTAAGGAATTCCACAGCCTGATGACACTAACGAAAAACAATCTGGAAGCTGTTAATGTTTTATATTTGGAGAGAACAATATTATGTGTGCGAGAAGACTGAACAAAGTTTAATTTTTGAAAAAGGTAGCGAGGCTGATGATATTTAATTATTTTGAAAAGGAATATAATATTTCGAACATTAAGGTAATTTTCCAGACTAAAACCTAGGATACTTTTAGTATAAAACGAAATGTGATCATATTTTCGCTTAAAATATATAAATCTAAGGGCATTGTTTAAGGCTAGATTTAACTTATTTTTTGATTCGCTATCAAGACTACCATAAACCACTTCAGAGTAAGATATCTTGGGAACAATAAGGGCCTGTACGAGTTTAAGTTTTGTGTTGATGGGTAGACAGTAACATGTTTGCCACAGATTTCGTAAGGTGTAATATACCTTCGATATGATATAATTTATGTGGTCTGTGCAACTTAGATGGGAATTTATTTTAAATCCAAGGCTTGTCACTACCGATTGAAGCTGATCTCTGTATCGTTCAGCACAATTGGCGACAGACCACTCAGGTTAAAAGAGTCGCGCGCTATTGGTAGTATTGGCACGTCTGGAAACGCCGGCGCTACTGCCCATAAGGTAGATTCCAAAGCGCCATGAGGCTACTAATCTTATCAAGTCGTCTCGTCAGCGTTAGGCATTCACCATGTCAATTCAGGTGTACAAGCGAGCACTGCGGTAGCTCGGTATCAATTAACTGTTACATCTCTCAGTTGGTGAATTATATATTGAATGAATTTTTATATTAACTTAACCTGCATTTGTATTTATGCAACTTTAGTATACGATTGTATTGAATCCTCTATTATTGAATTTGCAACATAATATCGATAGTCCAAATGCTATGTAACGATTTGAGTGTCTGCGGGTGGCAACGCAGTCGTTGGTCGCTCGCTACTTTTATATACACATACATACATATGCTTTTTAACATTTAATTTTTTCGCTGCATTAGCACTCACTCACAA
>NW_023458557.1:34749722-34753300 GCF_013731165.1 Rhagoletis pomonella
GTCCTCGTGAAGGAGTATTTGGCGATACATCTTTTCGACGTCGCCGTAGAAGACAAACCGGTACGTCCGCCACTTGAGGTTCAGGAGCATCAAATCGGGTTGGAGAGCCGGACCGGTATAGAGAACATCGTTCAGAGAGTACCCGGACCCTGACTTTCTTGATGCATTGAAGACGACTCGCACATTCGCAATTGTACATCAAGCTGCTCATTAGAGGTTTCTTCTACTTGAGTAGAGAAGGCAGCCACTTTTTCAGAAACCTGACCACTTAGTATCCAATCAAATATTGTTTTTTGAGCTAGCAGATTCTGAGAGAGTTTTTCAATGCCGTCCTGGATGATTTGAGGGATTATGTCACTGCCTAAAACGAGGTCGATCTGAGCTGGGGAGTGGCAATTTGGATCTGCTAGCTGGAGATGGGACCATTTCTCTTTGTCAGTATTGTTTAGTTGGAACTTGGGAAGCATCTTGGTCAGCTGCGGCAATACTATAGCTTGAGCGTTAATTTTGGTTTTCATATCGGCAGAGACCAAGACCAGAGAGCATAGTTTGTTGGAGGTTTGAACGATTCCCCCGCTCATGCAGGAGATTTAAAATTTTGAGAGTTTATAAGGCAGTCTTAGTTTAATTTGTGCTTTTGTGGAGATAAAGCTTCGCTCAGAACCCTGGTCTACGAGGGCTCTGAGCTTGAATATTTCCCCTCTATGTGCTACTGGGACAATGGCTGTAGGCAGGAGTATCTTACTTTCATTCTCTGAGTAAAATGATTGTACTCGGGTTTTTTGGGAGCTGGAGGGCTCTTCTTCGAAAATATCCGTTTGATCGGTAGTTTGTACTATTTGACCAGCTTTACCTTGCGTTTTGTACCTGAGATGGTACAATTTCTGGGCTTGTGAGAGTTTGGGGTGGTTTATGTAGACCGACGTGAACATATCACGGAAGGACGGCCATTGGTCATAACCCCCATAAAATATTTCTGTGTCACAAGGTGGGACTTTTAATCTGAGGCCTGAATTTTCTTGAGCCTGTGATATATTGGGAGGAGGCGTGGGATTGCTCATTTGTATAAGCATCTGGATTTGGTCCCCGCTTTGGGCTTTAGTGTCTTCATAAGCTATGAGACAGGACCTGTATTTATTATATGCGGACGGCTTAAAATCTTTGGGCAAGTCCTGCTCATCTGTTTCCACGATTGTATCGTACATATTTTGGACTCGTATCCAGAAATTATCGATATTATTATCTTTTATCATTAACGCAGACTCCGTGTTGTCTTGGATTGGGGTGGACCTGAATCGAGTACAGTAGTCCAAGAAGTTATCCGTTTCTGAGCTGAACTTAGCTGAGGCGAACGATTGCTTTGTTTTTGTTGTTCGACTTTCCAGCTGCCCGCGTTAAGCGTTGAGACTCCGTGGAAGTCCCTTGGGATTTTTTCTCGTCACTCATTTTGGGTATTTTTGGCCTATCGTCAGTGTTTTGTGCACCAAACATTCGAGATATAGGCAATTAACGATACTGAGTAAAATCGAGAGAAATTAAAGGCTGGATGCAATTGTATAATGATAGCGTTAACGCTTGAACTCAGGTAGACAAGCTTTGTGTTGATGAGTCCTAGAGTGTTTGTCCCAATGAGAAACTGTAAACAAATGAATTTGTGAGTTTGGTATCCACTGAACACTTAACTTCGTGGGATGGGATTCCACTCTAAGGCTTGTCACAGAAGTAAATTAACTTGATGTATATTGTGTATTGATGTGTATTGATTATTACTAATTGATTTTGTATTTATTTTTTGAGAATGTGAATATTTGGTTGTGCTATTCGATAGTTTATATTTATGTATCAAAGGTATTTGTTCACGAGATTTGAAAACGAACCGAGAGCAGAATGTTTACTTTATTTTTACGAGAATGCAACTTTTTTATTGCACGCGACTGTATCCACTTGGTTATTGTATGTATGGACATATATGTATCGCCGTAGTCTTTGTATTTACCTATGGCGATTTTATTTCACTTTATCGCAAGCGCTTAGAAGCTCACACCAACCCCTGTATCGCACGATTCCAAATATTATGTATTATAAATATGAATATGTATATGAGTATATGGGTTGTGCAATATTCAAGGAGAGAAAATTTGTATAAATGTGTAGGGGCTAGTAGGGAATCTAGGAATTTTTTCCTATTTATTTGCTTATGTTGCTGTATTGCGGCTAAGATAACTATTGTGTATGTGTAATTTTCTCTGATTTGGGTTTTCGAATCGATAAACACTTGCTCTTAAATCAGCGATACTCCCATATGTAAGTAGATATATTTACTTGCATGCGAGAAAAATGTTTGGATGTACATATGTATGTATGTATACAACGTATATACAATGGCTAATTTTGCGCGGGAGATATAACGAGAGAACTGAAGTTCTATTTTGTAAATAACACCACTGCGACTGTATATGTATGTGACTTTTATATATTATCGGATAATTGCGAGCCGTTTAAAATTATTTTTGCGCGGGAAAAGGGACAGAGGGATTTATATACTAACGGGTGATTTTTTAAGAGCTTGATAATTTTTTTTTTAAAAAAAACGCATAAAATTTGCAAAATCTCATCGGTTCTTTATTTGAAACGTTAGATTGGTCCATGACATTTACTTTTTGAAGATAATTTCATTTAAATGTTGACCGCGGCTGCGTCTTAGGTGGTCCATTCGGAAAGTCCAATTTTGGGCAACTTTTTCGAGCATTTCGGCCGGAATAGCCCGAATTTCTTCGGAAATGTTGTCTTCCAAAGCTGGAATAGTTGCTGGCTTATTTCTGTAGACTTTAGACTTGACGTAGCCCCACAAAAAATAGTCTAAAGGCGTCAAATCGCATGATCTTGGTGGCCAACTTACCGGTCCATTTCTTGAGATGAATTGTTCTCCGAAGTTTTCCCTCAAAATGGCCATAGAATCGCGAGCTGTGTGGCATGTAGCGCCATCTTGTTGAAACCACATGTCAACCAAGTTCAGTTCTTCCATTTTTGGCAACAAAAAGTTTGTTAGCATCGAACGATAGCGATCGCCATTCACCGTAACGTTGCGTCCAACAGCATCTTTGAAAAAATACGGTCCAATGATTCCACCAGCGTACAAACCACACCAAACAGTGCATTTTTCGGGATGCATGGGCAGTTCTTGAACGGCTTCTGGTTGCTCTTCACTCCAAATGCGGCAATTTTGCTTATTTACGAAGCCATTCAACCAGAAATGAGCCTCATCGCTGAACAAAATTTGTCGATAAAAACACATTTCGAACCGAACACTGATTTTGGTAATAAAATTCAATGATTTGCAAGCGTTGCTCGTTAGTAAGTCTATTCATGATGAAATTTCAAAGCATACTGAGCATCTTTCTCTTTGACACCATGTCTGAAATCCCACGTGATCTGTCAAATACTAATGCATGAAAATCCTAACCTCAAAAAAATCACCCGTTATATATATATAGAAGTGACTTTAGTTTACCGAAATGAGAATACCGTTTCTTATATAATTAATAGCCGCAGGATCTGTTTTTATACGCAATTATATA
>NW_023458557.1:34753400-34755223 GCF_013731165.1 Rhagoletis pomonella
TATATAATTGCGTATAAAAACAGATCCTGCGGCTATTAATTATATAAAAAACGGTATTCTCATTTCGGTAAACTAAAGTCACTTCACAAAGTATATAAATCCCTCTGACCCTTTTCCCGCGCAAAAATAATTTTAAACGGTTCGCAATTATCCGATAATATATAAAAGTCACATACATATACAGTCGCATTGGTGTTATTTACAAAATAGAACTTCAGTTCTCTCGTTATATCTCCCGCGCAAAATTAGCCACTGTATATACGTTTTATATACACACATACATACATATGTACATCCAAACATTTTTCTCGCATGCAACTAAATATATTTACTTACATATGGGAGTATCGCTGATTTAAGAGCAAGTGTTTCTCGATTCGAAAACCCAAATCAGAGAAAATTACACATACACATTTAGTTATCTTAGCCGCAATACAGCAACATAAGCACATAAATAGGAACAAATTCCTAGATTCCCTACTAGCCCCTACACATTTATACAAATTTTCTCTACTTGAATCCCAGTGGGAATTTGGAGCACGTAATAATACCTTACTAGCAACTTACTCTTCACCTGGCAGTCATTACCATTTCCCTGCCGAACGTCCCTTACTTTTACAAAGGCATGGCCGCCTTATGTAAGTTGGAATTTAGAATGTACATTTGGTATCAGACATACTTCTGAGCCGCTTTACAAAGTAAGTTACGTGTAATGCAGAGCAGTCGCTCGGAGTAGTTCGGTGCTTGGAAATAACTTCGGCTGCACGTTATTTTGCAACTGACAACGTAATGTGTCTTCGGAGGTGTTCATTTTGCCCTTTACTAGTAGATGACATTGGCCATGATGACAATTTTGGTACTAAAAACTGAAAGAAAACATGGCTTACCTCGCAAGGTGCTTACCTATTTTCCCAGTGGGAATATTACACAACCCATATACTCATATACATATTCATATTTATAATACATAATATTTGGAATCGTGCGATACAGGGGTTGGTGTGAGCTTCTAAGCGCGTGCGTTAAAGCGAAATAAAATCGCCATAGGTAAATACAAAGACTACGGCGATACATATATGTATATACATACAATAACCAAGTGGATACAGTCGTGTGCAATAAAAAAGTTGCATTCTCGTAAAAATAAAGTAAATATTCTTCTCTCGGTTCGTGTTCAAATCTCGTGAACAAATACCTTTGATACATAAATATATACTATCGAATAGCACAACCAAATATTCACATTCTCAAAAAATAAATAAAAAATCTATTAGGATTAATTTGTCACAACACTGACTGATGCAGTGAGTTTTCAGTTTATCACCTTCTCATTCCGAAAACCAATATACATCAAGTTAATTTACTTCTGTGACAAGCCTTAGAGTGGAATCCCAACCCACGAAGTTAAGTGTCCAGTGGATACCAAACTCACAAATTCATTTATTTACAATTTCTCATTGGGACAAACACTCTAGGACTCATCAACACAAAGCTTGTCTACCTGAGTTTAAGCGTTAATGCTATCATTATACAATTGCATCCAGCCTTTAATTTCTCTCGATTTTACTCAGTATCGTTAATTGCCTATTTCTCGAATGTTTGGCGCACAAAACACTGACGATAGGCCAAAAACACCCAAAATGAGTGACGAGGAAAAATCCCAAGGGACTTCCACGGAGTCTCAACGCTTAACGCGGGCAGCTGGAAAGTCGAACAAAAAAACAAAGCAATCGTTCGCCTCAGCTAAGTTCATCTCAGAAACGGATAACTTCCTTAAATCTACCTAACCACACTTGTGCTAATAACGGGTCACGCGCTGATTA
>NW_023458557.1:34755323-34759214 GCF_013731165.1 Rhagoletis pomonella
TTCGCTCTCAAAATTTTGTATGGCGAATTACGTGATTCGGTTCATGATTGGGGCGCCAATCACGAATAAGAGAGCGAATCAAGAATAGGAGAGCGAATCACTTGCCGTGGAGACATCGTTTTCAACTCCGAACAAAATGGCCCGTAGTCATAGTCAAAATAAAGTCGACTTTAAAGTTAGTTGCAGCTTTTTGACATAATTTTCAATGGGATATCTGTCAAAAAAGCTGCAACTAACTTTAAAGTCGACTTTATTTTGACTATGACTACGGGCCAATGTTTATAATATACATATACATATGTACATACGTAAATATAAATATTGCACATATGTAAGTATAAATATTACAGGTAATTCTCTAGTGTAGGGTAACAACCCCTAAAAATGGTCCGGAAAAGTCGGGAGGGGTACCAAACGACGCGTTTCGCTCCCCTTATTAACAATCCGGAGGGGGAAGGCTAATATTATTAACCATTTAAAAGTTATGAACAAAAAACTTTTGTTAAATTTCGTTGTTTTCTATGGGCAATTACACCGACAAAGATTCACTAAATCACCTGTTCTCACTTTTTAAACACTATTAAAATATATAATTTAACTTAATTATTAAACAAACACATAGTTTTATCAACCTAAGATAGATTATTTTGTTATTAAAAAGAAGTTGACAATCTTTCGTAATAATTCACTTTTCCTTATAAGGTGTGTGCACTCTTCAATGCTTTTCGGTATCTTCTTTCGTTTAATATATATATAAATAATGAAAATTTTCATTATTTATCAAAGTATTGATTTTTATGGAAAAAGGGCCGCAGGCGAAAATTTTTATTTTTATCGAAGTATTGATTTTTATGAAAAAAGCGCCGCAGCCGTAAATTTTTAATAAAAAATCGCGCGATATTTTATTAAAAATTTTCGCCTGCGGCGCTTTTCCCATAAAAATCAATACTTCGATAAAGAATGAAAATTTTTAATAAAAAAATTTAGTTATACGTCAAATTACAATTATTAAGTTTGTATTGATATGGCATAGGACTAGGTCATCGTATCGCCAAGTTATTCCTCCAATTTAATAATTTTATAATTATTCGTCGTATTATATTTGATAATTACCCACTAAATTGTAATTTCCAAAAATTTTAAAATATTCCTGGTCTCGTTTCTCGGAACAGTTATGCCAATAATTTTTCCATTTCACAGTTAATTTGTTCATACGATTGTACCGTTTCCAGGGTACGCTTTAACATTTTCATTTAATTGCAATTTACTTTATGTCATCGTGTTTTACATTACTTATGTGATTTTTATTTTATAGTATTATCTTCACTTGATTTAAAAATGTATATTATATTTAATGAAACTACTTCATTTTTGTGTGTAATTTACAGCCTTATTCGCGTGCAATGACAAAACTCGCCGCTATAACTATTGTCATGTTTATAATCAATTGTCATGATGCAATAATACAAGGTGGTATCAGTTGTGACAGCTCGATTTGGCACTGCCTTAGCTCAGTAGAATAAGAAGAAAAACGGGAAAAAATGAATCCCCATTTGGGGGAAAAATATAAAATTTCATATTTTCTTCTAAACAAAATTTACTTTTTTATAGTATATTCGCAATGAAACAAAATAAAATAAGATATAATACCTTTTTGATAAAACAAAATGTGTATAATGATAAAAAATGGAAAAAATATCAACTACATATATTATTAGGCAAAGAATTAAGTGCGTTAATACACGCGATTCTTTATTTGTCTTGACAGCTTTGTAGCAACCATGTGTTATTGTTTATTTAACCAAAAAAGATCGCGAATGTGAGTAATTGCGTATATTTTTATATTCTGAGTTGTTTGTGGTAATTTTTTAGATTTTAGATGAGTAATCAAAAGAGAAAGCTTCTGGAAATATTTTACAAACTACCACGCGCGATTATTAAAAACAAAAACGTCCAAACACAATGACATATCAGTTATGGGACAATACTTTTTTCGATTATTATCGATAAAATTAGAGCCGACACTGATTTGTTCGTGATTTGGTTCTTGGTTTAAGATAAATTACGTACTTTCAACTTAATTTACTGAGAGACTTTACAAGGCGAAATTACTTAGTTTGTACTTAATTTATGCGTAAATTAAGATTGACCTCTAAATTACGCCAATGGGAACATAGTTTTAGGTAATTTGAAATCTCCAACGGTGACAATTACTATTATTTTTGTGATGACCTATTGAGTACGCGACAACGCTAAAACATATGTTAATATTTTCAATTTTATTAATTTTGCAGAAAAAAGTTGCAAAATTTTACTAAATGAAAACTGTGAAACCATTTTATTTGCCTAAGTAGGTGTGTTAAAAAATTATTATTTGCGTATGCATATCATAATAGTATCCATTGCAGAATATTATTCATGGAGGAAATAAATATAATTTACGCGGCTATTATTGTGGAGCGAGAAGAAATTATATAGAGAAGAAGACTTCTTAGGGAACTCCGAGACAACAGTTTATTTGGACACGTTTGTTACACGTTTGCAGTTCGGGGTGATCTTCACAAAACTGCAGCTGATCTTGTGTGGTGCATTCATATTTTCCACGTCTGTTAATACACGAATTCATAATAAAATTAAATAAATTTTCCTATTATAAAATTACTCACCTCTCCGGCGTTTCGTACACCATTGCTGCGATGTATTTCATTTATATGAAATCCCGTCTGTTGCAGTGGCGGTCAAAAATAACAATTAAAATGTAAACAAAGAACAGCTATTTCACTATAGAGAAACTTTCGCCGCAATTGGCAAATAAAACGAGCTTTTCGCTTATCATTATCGACTGTGCATACCTATTACTACGTTTATACGTAAGCTATTTGCAAATAAAAATAATTTGCAAATCACTAACTCACTGTTTATTCGATGGTGAAAAATTCTTTTCTAATATTGCCTGATTATAAAAAGGCAATAATATGACCATCGAAAAAGAAAATTAAGTTAAAAATGGCAACGCCTTGCTTATAAGAAGGCAATAAGATGACCATCGAAAATGAAAATAAACCTAAGAATGGCGACGTCTTGCGCTTATTTGCAAATAGTACCACTAATCAATACTTATTTGCGTGATTTAGTTATTTGCAAATAAAAAATTAACTCAGCGTTTATACGGCACATTTTACCATTTTGCAAATTGTTATTTGCAAATAATACGTGCGTATAAACGTAGTATATGACACGATAATGACAATTGAACTATGACAATTGACGACTGTGACAACACGCGAATAGGGCTGTTAATCTAATATTTTCTTTACAAAAACTCGACAGGTCAACACGACCATACTCGTCAAACATTTGAATAAGATCATCCAAAGTGTGTTGCGTCGAATATTTCTTTCGTTTTGGACGATTTTTTTTCTGCTCCGGTAGACTGTGTGACTACAAGCAATTTAGAGCAACAACATATCGGGATTTTTATCGTCCACGGAAAAGTTGAAAGGCCGTGAAAACTGTGCAAGATGGAAATTCGCTATGAAAACGTATCTATGTATGCTGACCACTGGAACGAGGTTCTTGGAACTGAAACAGATCCGGGTAAAATAAGCAAAGCCAAGGCAACAATAATTTTAAGCTTTGAGCCCACGAATTATGTGCATATGCAAGATGCTTCAAATGCTAAGGAAGTTTGGGAAAATTGCAAGCAACGTTTGAAGACAAGGGTCGCGTACACAGAATTAGTTTGTTGTAGAGCTGCAAACCTATCGATAATTTTATTTTTGAAAAAAACATGGGCGCATATTCATAGTCATATTTAGTACTCAACTAAGTCGAAACTATTCTAAGTCACAACTAAAGCTATTCATAGTCGCCTTAGTTTCGACTTTTCTG
>NW_023458557.1:34759314-34760401 GCF_013731165.1 Rhagoletis pomonella
TGTGAAAGGAACAGTTACGATGCGTTAATGGGTGCAGTGGAAAGACGTTATGGTAGCGAGCACAGGAGACAGATTTACCAGATGGAGCTGGAGAATCGCTGCCAGAAATCCAACGAGACTTTACAGGAATTCGCCTCTGAGATTGAAAGGCTGGCTCATTTGGCAATTGGAGACGCATCTGGTGAGCACCTTGAAAGAGTAAAAATCCAGAGGTTCATCAACGGAATGCGGGACATGTATACCAAGCGAGAGACGTACGCGAATCCAAAGGCAACATTTGCTGAAACCGTCTCGTATGCTCAGACGCGTGAAACGGCGGCGCTCCTAAGTAGACCAGCCTACAAAGCACATCGTGTGGAAGTGGAAGCACCGGAAGAGACAAATGAAATGCTGAAGAAGATTATCCAACTGCTGGGCGAGAAAAAGCATGGTTCTGGCAAATGTTTTAAATGTGGAAAGTCAGGCCACTTCGCCCGCGATTGCAGCGCAAGTTCCAATGGTCACAACAATTCAGCAGGACGCAAACGCAGGGCTGAAGGAGACGAAACCAACTCCAATCAGTCGTTAAACTAAAACGAGCCAGCAGCAAGGGGCACGCGCTGGCTCCCGCAATTGAATGCCCCATAATCTCCGTCTCGCGAATTGGCAGAAAAGCAAGCAACGTTACTGTTGGTGGATATGTGGACGGACATGAGCGAGTACTAACTGTGGATACGGGCGCATCACATTCCATCATTCGATCTGATTTGGTCACTAAAGAGGTAAGGCCATTACCTGGAGCAAGGTTGAGGACAGCAACTGGTGAGGACACCCAAGTTGTAGGGGAGGTAACAGGCAAAGTCGCAGTAGGGAATGTGACGGTGTTACACAAGTTCATAGTCGCGGCGATTATGGATGAAGTCATCATTGGATTAGACTTCATGCTTGATCAAGGTATGAAGATCAACATGAAGAACAGGATTATGACGTATAACAACATGGAAGTGCCCCTTCGGTTTGGGTATGATGGTCCATACAGCAGCAAGCGAGTGATCCTAGAGGAAAGCGAGCAGATTCCACCGAAGTCAGAAGCAGTTGTGTGGGCAAA
>NW_023458557.1:34760501-34764674 GCF_013731165.1 Rhagoletis pomonella
TGGCGATACGATGACCTAGTCCTATGCCATATCAATACAAACTTAATAATTGTAATTTGACGTATAACTAACAATTATTAAATTGGAGGAATAACATAGTTACTTGTGGACCGCTAAGCTTCCAACCAAGAAAACAATACACATTTTAAAACGACATAACCAAGATTTATTAAGAAACTAGCAGAGCTCCCGACGTCGTTCGGGGTAAACAAGTCGAAATATAAAACAGTAATACAAATATTCAGTTTAGCATAAATTAGAAGAGAAAAACTATTTTCTTTCTTTTTAAATTAAGGAATCCTTATGAGCCATACTGTAAGCTTTATCGTACTTCAACTAATATGTATTGATCCTCACTTTCTGTATTACAAATCCCGCTCTACTATTAATATTAGGTGGAGTGGTCTAATAGTTGAATAAATATTTATCCCCCTTTTACAAACACATCTATGTATACTTTATTCTAAACTCCTCCTATATATATGTCTGCATACCAAATTTCAGGTTCATGTGACTTATGGTTCCCAATTTATGGCTGGTTAAAAATTCCACGCCTATGGGATGTGACACGCCCCTTTTTACACACCCATTTATATACTATATGCACCTACCATCGATATGTCTGTATACCAAATTTCAAGTTCATGTTACTTATGGTGTCGAAGTTATAGCTGATAAAAAATTCCACGCCTCAAACTCATTGATATACACCTTACTATACGCACCTACCATAGCTCAGGTAATCGCTCGCTTTCAGGAAATTTTTCGCAGTTGAATATTGCCTCTACCTCTCGACATTGCCCCAGTACAGTTCCTCTTCGGAGTTTGATTGGTGATTTGAACTCATTGAGCACTCAAACTGGGACGCGTTCAACTTTTGCGTCTTAGCCAGGGATTTACGAATAAGTACGTCCGGTGTGGAATTTTGTGTTACTTCAGCAACCCACAATTTGTTTGTCCCACAATCTCCATCAATCTTCGCCCAAACAACTGCTTCTGACTTCGGTGGAATCTGCTCGCTTTCCTCTAGGATCACTCGCTTGCTGCTGTACGGGCCATCATACCCAAATCTAAGGGGCACTTCCATGTTGTTATACGTCATAATCCTGTTCTTCCTGTTGATCTGCATACTTTGATCAAGTAAGAAGTCTATTCTAATGATGACTTCATCTACAATCGCCGCGACTATGCACTTGTGTAACATCGTCACATTCCCTACTGCGACTTTGAATGTTACCTCTCCTACAACTTGGGTGTCCTCACCAGTTGCTGTCCTCAACCTTGCTCCAGGTAATGGCCTTATCTCTTTAGTGAATCAGGTCGATTGATGGAATGTGATGCGCCCGTATCCACAGTTAGTACTCGCTCATGTCCGTCCACATATCCACCAACAGTAACGTTGCTCGCTTTTCTGTCAATTTGCGAGACGGGGGCATTCAATTGCGGGAGCCAGCGCGCGCCCCTTGTTGCTTGCTCGTTTTAGTTTAACGACTGATTGGAGTTGGATTCGTCTCCTTCAGCCCTGCGTATGCGTTCTGCTGAATTGTTGAGCCCACTGGAGCTTGCGCTGCAATCGCGGGCGAAGTGGCCTGGCTTTCCACATTTAAAACATTTGCCATAGCCATGCTTTTTCTCGCCCAGCAGTTGGAAAATCTTCTTCAGCATTTCATTTGTCTCGTGCGGTGCTTCCACTTCCACCCGATGTGCTTTGTAGGTCTACTTTGGTCTACTTAGGAGCGCCGCCGTTTCACGCGTCTGAGCATACGAGACAGTTTCAGCAAATGTTGGCTTTGGATTCGCGTACGTCTCTCGCTTGTTATACCCGTCCCGCATTCCGTTGATGAACCTCTGGATTTTTACCCTTTCTAGGTGATCACCAGATGCGTCTGCAATAGCCATGTGAGCCAACCTCTCGATCTATGAGGCGAATTCTTGTAGAGTCTCGTTGGCTTATTGGCAGCGGTTCTCCAGTCCGGTCAAAGGATGGGGTTTTTACCTTGGGAGCCTTCACCGAAATAGCTGGACGATTCAACTGTAAATCACGAAGACGACCTTCCAATTCTTCTACCTTAGCCTCAACTTTCTCCTTAATTAACTCTTCGATTTTGTCTTGCCGATCCTCTGAGTTCTGCGTTATCTTTGAATAAATTCTGCTCTAGCTGAGTAATCTTTTCATCTAGCTGCGATTACATGTACATTTTCTGTGCTTCCAGCTGCGATGACATGTGCGTTTTCTGTGCTTCCAGCTGGGACGACAGCTGTGATGACATCTGGGACATGGCGGCTAATAATATGTTCATGTCCATAACTAGGAGCCCTTTGCTGTTCTTCAACCTTCCCGGATGTCTGCTGCACATCCTTCGACGAACAAGCAGCCTCATCCTTCTGTTCGTCCTTCGTTGATGTCGCATCGTCCTCACGATGGAAGTCGTATTTGTCAACGTCGATACCTTCCTTTTCCATAGCCTCTCGCAGCCGTGATAGTAATTCCACTTTTCTTCCGGAGGTTGCTAAATTTCGCTTCTCCAACTCCTGCTTGAGTTCCTAAATTTTTTAATCCTAAATTTTTGCCATTTTCAGTAGTTTCTCCTCTGGGATTTATTTAACAATCCCACTTCTGACACCAATTGTTACGATTATCCTCGAAACCTTGAGGGATTTCCCAAATATCCCGGGGTCGTATCGCTGGATTGTTAAATAAATGCTCACGATGACCAAATTGCAGTACAATTAACTTTATTGTACAACAACAATTTACAATACTCGCCAATACAGTAAAAACACTTTACCATACTCGTTAAAGCAATTACAACGCTTGATAAAACTTGTCAACACAATTAAGCTTATAGCTTGCTTATTCGCAACTCACTTTAATTGTAGCTTGCTGACTTGTAACTAACTCTCCTAGCTGCGTGGTGGCCCTTATATACCTGCGTTCTGAAGTTCATCGCGCATTCTCTTTCTCTCGCTGTTCGCAGTGTTCATCCACTTGACGTTTCTGATTGTGGAACATTCTACTTCATTCCTCGAACATTCTGCCTATTTCTAGTTGTTCGCTTCGGTATCCCATTAGGAAAAAGGGTATGCGGACATCCAATCTTTCTGATTTTTGTCCACGACCTTCCGCAAATGCTCTTTCAGGGTTCGGTTGAACAGTTCCACCATGCCATCTGATTGGGGATGAAGAGCCGTTGTTCGAGTTTTCCGGATACCCAGTATCTGGCACATCTCTTGGAACACCGCCGATTCAAAATTTCTTCCCTGGTCAGAGTGCAGCTCTATAGGTACACCGTATCTCGCAACCCAATTGTAGGTGAATACCTCCGCTACTGTTTTAGCTTCCTGGTTTGGAATCGGGTATACCTCCGGCCATTTGCTAAAGTAGTCCATAACCACAAGGACGTATTTGTTTCCCTGTGCGCTCATAGGAAGTGGACCGGCTACATCCATGGCAATCCACTCGAAAGGTGCGCCTGAGTTATATTGCTTCATCTGTCCATGACTTCTGGATTTCGGGACTTTAGCTGCAATACACTCCGCGCAGTAAGCAATCCACTCTGCGACCGATTGCCGACAACCAACCCAATAGAACCTCTGCTTAACCTTCTCCAGGGTCTTCGTGATTCCCAGGTGCCCTCCACTAGGACCATTGTGGAATTCCTCGAGTACATCCGGAATTCTTACCCTTGGAACTACTATCAGGTTTCGAGAGCACTGGCCATCTTCGCTTTCCCATACCCTATGCAAACAGCCAGATATTAATTCTAAGCTGTTCCATTGTGCCCAGTACGCCTTTGCGATGGGGATTTCCGCTGCCATTTGCTCCTTAGTTGGCCTTCTGTCCACCTCCAGTCCATGCATCAAAAGCTCCAGATCTGGATCTTCCTGCTGACACTTTCATAGCTGTTCTTCCTTCCAATCTTCCGCTGGTGTTATTGTCGTTAGACGGACGTCTATAATGTCCTCTTTTCCCTCAGCTTTTGAGCAGTGTTTACATTCCAGGCTACATGGTCGGCGGGACATGGCATCAGCATTACCGTGGACACTTCCCTTGCGGTGATCAATTGCGAAGTCATAACTTTGCAGTCTCTCAATCAACCGAGCTAGCTGTCCTTCTGGATTCTTAAACTGTAGTAGCCACTTCAGCGCTGCATGGTCCGTTCGAACTCGGAA
>NW_023458557.1:34764684-34770037 GCF_013731165.1 Rhagoletis pomonella
TCAGACCAGCGCCAGCTATCCTCTGGAAAACTTCTTCCAAATTGTTCAGGTGTTCCTCAAAGCTTTTACCCAATACGATAATGTCGTCTAGATACACCAAATATGTTTTCCAATGCAGTCCTTTGAGCACATGGTCCATAAGTCGTTCAAAAGTGGCAGGAGCGTTGCATAATCCAAAGGGCATCACCGTGAATTGCCACAGACCGTCTCCAACGCTGAAAGCTGTCTTCTGCTTATCCTCGTCACTTACCTCCACTTGCCAATAACCGCTCTTAAGGTCGAGTGTTGAGAACCACTTTGTTCCAGTCAACGAGTCCAGAGTGGCATCGATCCTGTCCTTTTTCGTCACATCGTTTAGTTTCCGGTAGTCTACGCAGAACCGCATTTGACCATCCTTCTTCTTCACAAGTACTACCGGCGAACTCCATGGACTCGCTGATGGTTCAATCACACCACTCTCACTAATTTCTTTTATTATTTGGCTAACAGTTTCACGTTTGGCAAGTGGAACACTCCGAGGAGCTTGACGGATTGGCCTTGCATCGCCAGTATCAATGCGATATTTCACGATGTTAGTCCTGCCTGGTTTGTCGCCATCCTTGTCGAATATGTTGGAAGAAGTTCCTTAGCTTTGTGGTGGTATTTTTCTTCCAACCCTTCCGTCCATGCATTAATGTCTTCCGCAATGTCATTCTCGCCAATGGAAACGCTTTCAGGTAATTTTTCACAGTTGAAGATTGCCTCTACCTCTCGACATTGCCCCAGTACAGTTCCTCTTCGGAGTTTGACTGGTGATTTGAACTCATTGAGCACTCGAACTGGGATGCGTCCATCCTTTGGCGTCTTAGCCAGGGTTTTACCAATAAGTACGTCCGGTGTAGAATTTTGTGTTGCTTCAACAACCCACAATTTGTTTGTCCCACAATCTCCATCAATCTTTGCCCACACAACTGCTTCTGACTTCGGTGGAATCTGCTCGTTTTCCTCTAGGATCACTCGCTTGCTGCTGTGCGGACCATCATACCCAAACCTAAGGTTGTCGTACTTCATGATCCTGTTCTTCATGTCGATCTTCATACCTTGATCAAATAAAAAGTCTAATCCAATGATGACTTCATCCATAATCGCCGCGACTATGAACTTGTGTAACACCGTCAAATTCCCTATTGCGACTCTGCATGTTACCTCTCCTACAACTTGGGTGTCCTCATCAGTTGCTGTCCTCAACCTTGCTCCAGGTAATGGCCTTACCTCTTTAGTGACCAAATCAGATCGAATGATGGAATGTGATGCGCCCTTATTACACAGTTAGTACTCGCTCATGTCCGTCCTCATATCCACCAACAGCAACGTTGCTCGCTTTTCTGCCAATTCGCGAGACGGAGATTATGGGGAATTCAATGGCGGGAGCCAGCGTGCGCCCCTTGCTGCTGGCTCGTTTTAGTTTAACGACTGATCCGAGTCGGCTCGTCATACTCAGTCCTGCGTTTACGTACTGCGGAACTGTTTGACCTGTTGGAACCCGTCCTACATTCACGTGCGAAGTGGCCTGGTTCTCCGCAACTAAAGCATTTCCTAGCACCGTCCTTTCTCTCGTTGCACCAGGAGTATTCTTCTCTGTCATCGACTTGAGTGTTTTCAGGATCTCGTTTATCACGTCAGGTGTCTCCACTTCTACTCGATGAGCTTTGTAGGCTGGTCTACTTAGGAGCGCCGCCGTTACACGTGTCTGAGCATACGAGACCGTTTCAGCAAATGTTGGCTTTGGATTTGCATACGTCTCGCGCTTGGTATAAATGTCTCGCATTCCGTTGATGAACCTCTGGAGCTTTACCCTTTCAAGGTGTTCACCAGATGCGTATCCAATAGCTAAGTGAGCCAACCTCTCGATCTCCGAAGCGAATTCTTGTAGAGTCTCATTGGCTTTTTGGCAGCGATTCTCCAGCTCCATCTGGTAAATCTGTCTCCTGTGCTCGCTACCATAACGTCTTTCTACTGCACCCATTAACGCATCGTAACTGTTCCTTTCACAATCAAGAATAGTCTGCAAGATTTCCGCTGCAGGTCCTTTTAATGCAATGAACAGTGCAGCGGATTTATCCTCCATGCTCCAGTGATTTGCTGCAGCCGTTTTTTCGAACTGGAGCTTAAATACCTGGAAGAGAATCGTGCCGTCAAAGGATGGAGTTTTTACCTTGGGAGCGTTCGTCGAAGTAGCTGGACGATTCAATTGTAAATCACGAAGACGACCTTCCACTTCGTCTATCTTTGCTTCGACTTTCTCCTGTCTTTCTTCAAGTTTGTCCTGTATTTGGGTAATTTTTTCATCCTGTCCTTCCAGCTGTAATGATATGTGTGCCTCCTGTACCTCTAGCTGAGTTTCTAACCGGGATGACACCTGCGATGACACCTGCGCTGATACCACGGAAGATATACGTGTCTCCAGCGCATGCATCTGTGACGACAGCTGTGATGACATCTGTGACATGGCAGCCAATAACGTGTTCATGTCTATAGCTGTTGATGAACTAAGAGCCTTTTGCTGTTCTTCAACCTTCCCGGATGTCTGCTGCATATCCTTCGACGAACAAGCAGCCTCACCCTTCTGTTCGTCCTTTGGGGATGCATCGTCGGGTTTGCCCTGGAAGTCGTATTTGTCCACGTCGATGCCTTCAGCTTCCATAACCTCCCGCAACCGGGATACCAATTCCAATTTTATTCTCGAGGTGGCCAAATTACGCTTTTCCAACTCCTGTTTCAGCTTCTCAATCTTTAAGTCCTGAATTTTTGCCATTTCAGTAGTTTATCCTTCGGGATTTATTTAAAAATCCCACTTCTGACATCAATTGCTACGATTATCCTCGAAGCCTTGAGGGATTTCCCAAACATATTCGGGCTCGTATCGCTGGATTGTTAAATAAATGCTCACGATGACCAAATTGTAGTACAATTAACTTTATTGTACAACAAACAATTTACAATACTCGCTAATACTGTAAAAACACTCTACAATACTTGTTAAAGCAATAACAACGCTTAACTAAACTTGTTAACACAATTAAACGTATAGCTTGCTTATTCGCAACTCACTTCTCTGCTCACTTTACTTGTAGCTTGCTGTCTTGTAACTAACTCACTTCGCTGTGGCGGCGCCCTTATATACCTTATGCTCGTACTTATGGCAACTCTAGAACGTTCTGAAGTTTATCGCTCGTTCTCTTTCTCTCGCTGTTCGCAGTATTCATCCAACTTGACGTTTCTCTTTGTGGAACATTCTACGCCATTCCTCGAACATTCTGCCTATTTCTCGTTGTTCGCTTCGCGTTGCCGCAGTATTCGTCACATTATTGTGATATTTGGATCGTGATCCATATTGGTGGATTTCAAAATAATGATGGATCGCGCGGGAATGCTACTTGTTCATTAGGGGTCTTCATCAAAAGTGAGAAACTCTTGATAAACTTGTTAAAGTGATAAATTTATCATTTTGATAAATGACCTGTCAAACTTTGTATGGAAATCTATTTAACCAAAGTTTATCAATTTATCAAACGACTTTGGTGGATAAATGTATACATTTCAGTAAAATTCAATCCTTAAGCCAAAAATACAATAACGCAGTGGCAGTGGCAGTGGCAGCTTTTCGAAATCAGCTGTTTTTTAGAAAGTGTGGTGTCCAATGAAGCGACTCAAAATACAGCAGTGGCAGCTGGCAGTACTGCTCAGTTTTGCCCAAATTCTAAATTCACTGCCACTGCCTTCATCGCAGCAAACTTCGCATGCTGAATTTGACATAAATAAAATGTAGCCAATGTAGCTGTCACTGACAACGCCGTATTGTATTTGCTGCGGTAGTGACTGCCAATATTAGCAGTAACAGCTGATTTTAAAAACTGTCACTGCCACTGCCACTGCGCTATTGTATTTTGGGCTTTATAGGTTGCCAGGTAGTCGCTTTTGCTACGAACACATCAAATGAACACAATGGACGAGGTAAGAATGAAACGCAACTAGCCATGTAAGTTAAATAATAAACAGTTTTATGCAATTATTTACCAAGGTGTGTTCATGAAAGAATGCGGAAAAACTGATAAATTTAAGCAATTTATCCCTTTATCACTTTAGATGAAGACCCCTATTATTTATCGCGTCAGTATTTACATGTTTTTGTGTTGAGATGTTTAAAGTACAGTATATGAGAAGCCTGGAAATCTTATCATAATGTTATTTTATTGAAAATCATCTATACTTTTTATTATATATATGGTGATACCATATCTAATTTGTCCGAAACGCAACGCGAAATGCCGAGCCGTCAATATCACGAAATATGCCACACGTTCAATACTTATTAACAGGTCTTTGATCCATATATAGAGGAAATAAAAAAGAACGTTTGAACAGCAGTTTGTGCGGTGTATTTGGGCTCTTTAGCGCCTCGGTGTATGCACTTAAATCGATTTTTTAAATAATGTTTTTGTTCTGGGGCTAAGATCCAGTTCAAAAGACAGGAGCTTAAAGCGCGTTTTTATGAAAAGTATATTTTTAAACGCGTGCGTTGCAAAAATATTTATTATTTTTTTTTTGTTTCACAAATTTTTGTTATATTCTTCTTTATACACGTACGTATACAGAGATTGAATAACAATTTATTTATATACCTATGTAAATGTATTTAGTTATTATATGAGGCCTTGAGCGCCAGAGTAGCTTAACTGACACATCAAAGAAAGTTGAGGTGCACCTTAAAATGCATTACCAGAATCGAAACGGTAATAGCCCGAGGCACACCCTGTTAGTTTTCTTTTACTATAATATGTAGCATCACGTAGGTGCAATGAATTTTTTATTAAAAGGCGGCATTTATTTTTTATAGATCCTTTTTTCTCATACTAAATACTAAAAATTTGTTTGTAGATAAGCTCCTCTGGCCCTCATGGCCTCATATGTAAAACGAATTTGTTTAGTTTTCTTTTAACAAAACTATTTATTGTATCCATGTCTTATAACGAGGTTTGTTTTTACACTTTACTGTATAATAAAACGTTATTTTTGACTTGGTAACTTTTAAGTAATTTCTTTTTGTAAATTGTGGTCATAAATTTTTTTGTTGTGATTACGTACGTGATTACCATACGTGTATCAGTGGAGCAATGTTGGACATAGTAATTTGAAGATAGCATACTGAGGGCCGGTTGTTCAATGTCTGGTTATCACTACTTGCCGGTTAAACATCATTATCGACGATTTCGACAGCATGCATATAACATGTGATCGATAAAGCAGTCGTTGTACTAACCGGAGCTTCTACCTCCGATTTGTGCTAATCGGACATTGAACAACCGGCCCTAAG
>NW_023458557.1:34770137-34772421 GCF_013731165.1 Rhagoletis pomonella
AAATCTCTCAAGGTTGGTTACTGCCGATGTGACTTTGCCTGGTTTCTTTTGTTTAATTATTCCAGACAAAATCCAACCGAATTTGGTAGCTTGTGCAAGAACTCCATTGTGCTTTTTTATGCCTCTTTCTATTATTCTGCCGAATATATAACCACCAATCACTATGTCAATTCTATCAGCTTTGTTAAATAATGGGTCAGCAAGAGTGTAGTTTTCCCATTTTTTAAAGTTGAACCTGAAGGATTGATCAGGTTGCGAAGTTGTAAGGGTTGATAAAACTATGGCATCCACTTCTTCGACGTGCTGGCTTAGAAAACGTGGTGTAATTTGCACTTTAACTTTAAATTTCGATTCACCAACCACAACATCTCCTAGGCCATGAAGTTTTGTCATCACTTTTTTCTTTGGTACACCTAATATCTGTGCTGCCTCTTCGAAAATTGATGATTTTTGTGACCCTTGATCAATAATAGCCCTTAATAATATGTGCTCACCATTCGCAGCTTTTGCTCTCACTTGGGCTGTGGCCAGAATAACCGTTCTTAGACCTGCTTTTGTGGACATTGCCGATTTCTTTTGAACGTTATCGAAGTGCAGGAGCTCATGATGACTGCTGATGTTGCATATTTTACACTTCATATTGCTGGTACAATTTTCTCCTAATTTGTGAAGCAGGCACCTGTAGCAGATTTTATTGTCTTTGGCATATTTATGTCTTTCATCCGTTGATATGCCCTTGAAACTTATGCATTCGGTTATCATAAGATTCGGTATTTTGCAGTAAGTGCACTGCCTAAATTGTTTCCTCGCGTTGGTCGACGTGTGATTCGCTTTAAATATGTGCTGCTTTCGGATTTTGTAGCCTTGCTCCTTTTCGGCTACAGCTTTCAATGTCTGGAAGTGTTGATCCAGAAAATATCTAAAATCAAATAATGTCTGCACCTCTCTGGTCTTTTTAACCGTTTGCTCATATAATTTGAGTCCATCTTTGTCTAACTTGCGAACTATGACTCGAGCAATAAATGGATCTGCGTTTTCAATTTATATTCCTAGTGACTGTATTGCGTTAAAGCACTCATTTGTAGTATCGAGCAATTGCCTTACGCTTTCAGCATTGTCACTATTTATCGGCGGTTGATCCATTATCCTGTCCCACTATGTTGTGAATAAAATACGTTTATTATCGTATCTTTGTTTAAGCAGACTCCCCGCTGCTTCATAATTTTCGGTTGATATTTGCAGATGTTGTATTAACCTTGCAGCTTCACCCTTTAAACAAAGGCGAAGGCGTAACATTTTTTCTGAGCTTGATAATTGCTCATTTTTGTGAACCATATCCTGGAACACATTGTGGAAATTAGCCCATTCTTTTATCTCGCCATAAAATATTGGAATTTTTAATTTTTCCAATTCCAAATTGGGGCGATAATTTATTTTTGGCTCTTCTTTCACTAAACATCTTTCCAAATGCCCCAGATTTTCAAAATATTCCGCTACTACCTTCTCATAAGCATCTTCAATTTCAGCATTGTAGTATTATGAAAAATCATTCGCGTACGCATTTTTGATGTCGTTATATAAACTTTCCAAATATTTAATTTGGTTATTACCGATCGCGCTCTCGAAGTGCATATCAGTCATTTTGGTTGTTATTGTTTGAATTTTCTTCATGAAAATTGCAGTTTTTGGGTCATTCTTACCCATGCTTGTTGCTTGTGCTGCTGTTGTTGGTGTTTGCGGCATGCGGTTATCTGCTAAAGAAGTATGCTCTTTTCTTGGTTGAAATGACACTTCATCACTAAGGGAGTGTTTGAACCCTTGAATTACTTCGTCAATTTGCATTCTTATGGCACTGTATTTATCTTGCGAGAAATAATCCTCATTGCCTACGCCATCCACCAAAAGTTTCTCGTTGTTGGCGTCCAATTCCTTTTGCAGCTTTTCTACTGCTTTTAACACCTCCTCGGCCTTCGACCTAGTTACTATTTTTCCTGCTACATTATTGTATATCTGCAGTACTTTTTCACTAATGTCCATCTGGGATTCAAGAATTTTTCCTCTGTTTATTCCCATGTTGATTTTTTTTTTTTTTTTTAATTTTTACTATTCAAAAATAAGCACTGAGCACTAGACACTTCACTTTTTTATTTTTAGATTTGTTATTCTCCAAAGGAATCGTTGGAGGAAATTGGTTTGGTCGCCCGGTTGACCTTGCTGTGCCTCGACTCACAGCTCCCAAATCTCTCAAGGTTGGTTACTGCCGATGTGACTTTGCCTGGTTTCT
>NW_023458557.1:34772521-34776056 GCF_013731165.1 Rhagoletis pomonella
ATTGGTTTGGTCGCCCGGTTGACCTTGCTGTGCCTCGACTCACAGCTGATGATATTCCTTTGGATTACAAATTTATTTAATTGCGTATAATTTTCTTTATTATACGGCTTATTTCCACCTTTTAATAGTCGCTTGAGCTCAAGTTGGAGGCTCGATTGGATCAAATGTTAAAACCTCAAAGTAGTATCTTTAAGGGAGATTTATTTTATTCTAAATCTTATTGAATATTCTCCTTCTTTATATACTGCTCTTACTAACTAATTACATTTGTTTGTGTGAAGGCCTGATTTGACACTCAAGTACATAGTTAATGACTATGTGTGATAACAGAATTTTAATAGTTTTCTTTTTCAAGTGCATACACTTATAATTACTTATATGATATAATATGTATGTTTGTTTACAGGTTTAATGTTTGTTTGTGTGTATGTATATAATAAATGTATATGCACTTGACTGTATTTTTATGTGTTTAAATTTTGTGGGATTTTCCCTATGAATTTTCTTATCGGCTAGATATAAATAAATAGAAAATGTGTTCAAAGATATTTGAACACTAAGGTAAAGTCGTCCTTGCCCATATGATTAACATGTGCTACGAAATAGTTTTTCGCATTTTCTGACAAAATTATTATTTTGAGTTGTGACTCTTTGAAGACGGTGTGCGATATGGATCATGACACTCCTATAAGGAAGCCTTAAAAATTTCAAACGAGCTATCAAAAGGGCTCAGAGGGCATCATGTAAAACTTCTGTGACAACGTTGAGGAACATTTGGAAAGCAACCCGTTACGCAAGGTCTTATCAAAGAGTCCCTTTTCTCCCAGTTACCTCCAAAAGCCAAACGGCGAGTGGACTTCATCTCGGGATGATATGCTAGAGATTCTTGTAGATTCAGATTTCGTCGCATCGTAGCGCCGAGTAACTCGGTCCCGGCTCCAGGACCACTTCCGGCGGGGGAAGCCATCATAACTCACGGGAATGTGAATAGGGCTATAAGATCTTTTAAACCTTTCAAATCCCATGGGCTAGATGGCATTTTCCCAGCAGAGCTGTAAGAAGCATCTAACATATTATGCCCCAACCTAATGGTAATCTATAAGGCTTATCTCAACCTGGGATATATACCCAAAGCATGGTCGTCTTCATATCGAAGTGAGGAAGAGCCTCTCATGTGAAGCCTAACGATTTTCGACCAATCAGCCTTTCTTCTTTCTTCCTAAAGGTCCTGGAAAGTATGCTGGACACATTTACTCGGCAAAATATGGATTCCAGGGAGCTATTTAACTGCCAACATGCCTACTCGAAGCCTTTAATAATGTCCTCCCAGATCGGACTTAATCGATCCCTGTTGGACTTTGTCCGTGTTCTCCTCAATCGAAGAACTATCTATTCGGAGAGGGGAGAAGCTCACATCACAAGATATGCGACAAGGGGTACTCCTCAAGGAGGAGTACTCTCACCGCTCCTCTGGAATCTTACGGTTAACACCCTTCTTATGCGCTGACAGGGCACTGACTGCAACACTATTGCATACGCCGATGACCTTGCCCTAACTGCAATCCGTAAGTACCCACAAATCCTGGGAGAACTGTTGCAGAACGCCTTGAGTATCGTGGAAACCTGGTCTAGAGAATGCGGACTAAACGCCAACCCGGCTAAAACGGTCACAGTTCTCTTAACACGGAAAACAAAAGTCCCCTTATTTCAACTTCCTACCCCAAACGGCATAGAGCTATCGCTCTCTAACGGCCTGTCTCCACAGGCAAAAGTTTTTGCCTACCAATTATCATTTCGATTGCCTGATATAAATGTTATCAGAGGCAATATTTGTGCGTGGGCATTGTTTATCTTAATAAAAGCATTTATAAGATGGCTATTTTTGCCGGATTTAATCACTTCAAAAATTTTAAAAATATGCTATTTCACACCCAAATATATAACAACCTATATTTTAATAGAAAACAGTTAAATTTTCGCTTTTATATTAAAATATTAATAATGTTGCCGCCACGAAGTTATCGCGCATATGAAAATTTTCAATAAATCTTTGTCTTCTGGAAATTTTATTGATGACTGGAAGCTGACATCAATTTCTCCGCTTTTTAAAAGCGGTAATAAAAATGACGTCTGTAATTATAGGCCTATTTCGAAGCTCTCGACAGTCTCCAAACTTATGGAAAGCATTATCAAAGAGAAGATGTTTTTTGCTACTAAGAGCATTATTTCACCTAATCAGCATGGATTTGTTGCTGGACGTTCTACAGTCTCCAATTTAGCAGTGTTTAGTGAATACTGCATTGCAGCTATATCGGCAGGACTCCAAGTTGACTGTATTTACACAGATTTTTCGAAAGCGTTTGATAAAGTCTGACATACAATTTTATTACACAAACTTGCAGTTTTGGGCTTTCACTCTGTTTTTCTTAAATGGATAAAATCCTACTTAAGCAATAGGCGGTGCGTGGTGACAATCGATGGCGTTTCTTCGGAACCTTTCATTGCCACTTCTGGAGTTCCTCAAGGAAGCATTTTGGGTCCACTACTGTTCGTTTTATTTATTAATGACATAAGCAGCAGTTTCTCGTTCGCCAATTTTTTGCTGTACGCCGACGACTTAAAAATATTTTCCGTGATTAAAGACTCGACTGATGCAAAGTATCTTCAAGCGGATTTGGATACGCTGTGTGTCTGGTGTGAGGAGTGTGGTCTTTCGTTAAACGTAAAAAAATGTTTTGAAATTACTTTTTCGAAAAGTCACAATATTTCAAAAACGTCTTACACAATATCTAATAATGTGCTTCAATCTGTTGTAGAAATTAAAGACCTTGGTGTAATTTTTGACACGCATTTCTCATTTAACAGTCACATAAATTTTATTTTAACTAAGGCATATTCAATTCTAGGTTTTGTTCGAAGAAACAGTTCAAAATTTTCGGACCCTTATACGCTAAAATTGCTTTTCACAACTTTTGTTCGTTCTAGGTTAGAGTATGCTGCTTTTATTTGGCGACCTTATTTCCAATTTTCTATTAATAGGATTGAAAAAGTTCAAAAAGTATTCTTAAAATCTGCCCTTCGTTCTTTAAAATTTTCTGATCCTATCCCTTCCTATCATTCACGCCTGCTCTTAATCAACCTTCAGTCACTTGTTTCAAGGAGATCGATTCTCTCTCTGTCGTTCGTTTTTAGTATCATTAATGGTACAATTGATTGTCCATCTTTGCTTGAAAGGATTCACTTTCTAGTCCCTCTCAAGACACTACGCAAGTGTTATCCCTTCTACCCAGACAAAGTTAAGACTGATTACGCGAAAAATGCTCCTTTGGCGCGCGCTCTCTGTGATTTTAATGAGATCTCGAATTCTGTCAGTTTAGATTTCTCTTTGTCTAAATATGCTTTTATTTCATTGTTATATACAGTTTTTTGATTAAGTAGTACTATTTCCAATTAGCTCAAATATACTTACCTTATAATTAATGGCCCGTAGTCATAGTCAAAATAAAGTCGACTTTAAAGTTAGTTGCAGCTTTTT
>NW_023458557.1:34776156-34798670 GCF_013731165.1 Rhagoletis pomonella
AGAAACCAGGCAAAGTCACATCGGCAGTAACCAACCTTGAGAGATTTTGGGAGCTAGAGGAAGAACAAGATGAAGAAGCTAAAGTGGAAGACGAAATGTGTTTGAAAAAGTTCGAGGAAACCACTAAACAAGATGCAGATGGGCGATTCATTGTGGAAATTCCATTTAAAGACGACATGGAGCTGGGTGACTCTCGTAAACAGGCAATTGCTCGGCTGCTATCCATGGAAGCCAATTTCAAAAAGAGTGAAAAGCTTGGCAATGATTACAAGGAATTCATTCACGAATGCCAAAACCTTGGGCATATGATAAAAGCAAACGAGAAGGTAAATGGAAAATACTATTTGCCACACCAGGCTGTTATACGCGAGAATAAATTAACTACAAAACTTCGTGTTGTGTTTGATGCGTCAGCCAAAACTGATGGAAAGTGCTTAAACGATATCATGTTGACAGGACCCAAACTTCAAAGGGATGTGTTTTATATTATTCTCAAGTGGAGACTATGGAAAGTGGTAATCACGTTGAAAAAATGTTCCGGCAAATTAAAATTTCGGAAAAAGATAGAGTGTATCATCGAATTTTGTGGCGGGAACATCCTTCAAATAAAATAGAGGAATACGAGTTGACGACAGTGACATATGGTACCGCTTTAGCACCATATTTAACAGTGCGCACATTATTTGAAATTGCCAACAAGTGCTCAAGTAAAAACAATTGGCTACAAAAAATCATAAAGGAAGATTTTTATATGGATGATCTCATGTCTGGTGGAGATTCGGTGAATCAATGTATTATGATCCAAAAAGAAATCAGCAAGCACCTTCAGTTATTTGGATTTCATTTGAGGAAATGGCTATCGAATTGCGACAATATTACCAAAAATATCACCACCATGGGAGAAAATGAAATAATTCAAATAAAAGAAAATGAAGCAGTGAAAACACTTGGGCTATACTGGGATCCAAAGAAAGATCAGTTCCAGTTCAAAATTAATTTGGAAATGCCGAAGAAAATGACAAAAAGAAGTATTTTATCACAAATCGCCCAAATATTTGATCCATTGGGCTGGCTATCGCCAATCATTGTGGTTGCAAAATTATACATGCAAAAACTTTGGATTGGAAAGGCTGGATGGGACGAACAGCTTTCTGATGATCTACAAAATGAATGGAAGTCGTTTATTGACACTGTTGGCATATTGGAAGAAGTACGTATTCCACGCTGGATTGAAACTAACATGGAATGTTAAGTAGAAATTCACGGATGCGGTGATGCTTCCGAAAAGGCGTACGCTGCAGTGATATATATCAAAGTTGGCGATTCCGTAAAACTTTTAACTGCCAAAACAAAAGTTAATCCACTAAAAAATCGGAAAACATTACCTAAGCTGGAACTCTGTGCTGCTCATTTACTAGCCAAATTAATGAAGTTTGCATGGTCATTGCGAGGAATCATAAAGCTTATGCATGGAGTGATTCAACAATAACCCTTGGCTGGATTGAAAATCATAAAAAAAGACAAATTCATTAGAAATCGAGTGGAAGAAATCCAAAAACTTATACCAAAAACCAACTGGAGACACGTGAACACGAAAGACAATCCAGCAGATGTTCCGTCAAGAGGTATTCCATCTCCCAAATTATTAAATATGGATATTTGGTGGAACGGACCCAAGTGGCTTTCATCAACAGAAGAACAAGAGTCAACAACGATAAACGAATGCAACAAAGTAACGGTTTTATTGACGTCGAGGGATCAATAATCTTTTTTGAACAATTTAATTAACAAATATTCAAGTTGGCTAAAACTACAAAGAGTGGTAGCATACATCTTACGCTTTCGTAAAAAGAAGGAAACACGCCAATTTTCACATCTATCGGCTGGGGAGCTTCAGACAGTTACTTCGACGATCATTCGCCAAACACAGAGGAAAACCTATAAAGAAGAAATAAGCAAACTGTGTAATGGAAAACCAGTCAATAGTTCTAGCAAAATAGCAAACCTCAACCCCTTCTTAGATGAAAATGGCATAATAAGAGTGGGAGGTAGGCTACCATATAATGCAAAGCATCCCATAATCTTACCAAAACCAAACTTGGCGGCATAATTATTAAAGATGCTCATCATGCAACTATACACGGAGGAAATCGGTTAACGGAAGCAGTCATCAGACGACAATACTGGGTAATCGGCCTAAAAAACGCAGTGAAACATTGTATACGTAACTGTGTCAAATGCATACGATTTAAACAAATTTCTGCAACGCAAATCATGGGTGATCTTCCATTAGTCAGAGTATCGACATCCAGTCCTTTTACATACACTGGAGTATACTATGCCGGACCTTTTCAAATGAGGTGTTCTAAAGGGCGAGGACAAAAATCATTCAAAGGATACATCGCTGTATTTGTTTGCCTTTCGACCAAAGCCATACATTTGGAAGCAGTCAGCGATTTATCAACAGAAGCATTTCTGGCGGCACTAAGAAGATTTTTTGTCAGGCGAGGAAAATCTCTACACATTTCCTCCGACAATGGAACTAATTTCGTGGGTGCAAGCAGATGGCTCGACAACGACTTTAAAAAAGCAGTAAAACAAAACTGTGAAGTTGCACCAATCTTAGCTAATGAAGCAATTACTTGCCATTTTATCCCCCCGGCAGGGCCACATTTTGGCGGAATGTGGGAGGCTGGTGTGAAAGGGATGAAATTTCACTTAAAAAGGGCAATCGGAGAAACAAAGCTGACGTTTGAGGAGATGGCAACCGTCCTAGCACAGATTGATGCATCATTAAACTCACGTCCATTATATACTTTAAATGACGAAAACGGAGTAGAGTAGAGTTGGGAGACCACTGATATCCATACCAACACCAGAATCTGACATAAATATATCCACTTTAAACAAATGGAAGGTAATACAAAAAATTCAACGTGATTTTTGGAAACGCTGGAAGGAGGAATACCTACACACACTTCAGCAAAGAAACAAGTGGAAAACATCACAGCAAAATTTAAAAGAAGGTGATGTTGTAATCGTAAAGGATGAAAATACTCAACCAGCTAAATGGCCGCTTGGTAGAGTTACGGAATGTAATCCAGGACTGGATGGAAAAGTTCGTGTAGTAACGCTTAAACTACAGAATAGTGTGCTGAAACGACCAATCCATAAACTATGTCCCCTAGTTACATCGTCAGGCAGCAATCAGGAAAAGTCAACGGATGAAACAAAAGCGCGAGTATTGACTACATTAAGGTCAACTAAATCGCCAAAACACATGACAAATAAAAACATATTTGCTCTTATAATCATGTTCCTGTTTTGCATAACGTCGAAAAATGAAGTCAAAGCAGTCGGTGGTCAAACAGCAAGCAATGGAGTAGTGGCTCAACTTCCAGACAACACAGCTATCTATTTGGATTCACTGGGAAAGATGGACGTCATAACTTCGAATTGGGATTTGGTAATCTATGATGCCAGGCTGTCTACATCGAATAAAAAATCATTGCAACCTGTTGTCAGATTTCGAGGAAGCCTGCACGGTTATATCGCTGTCACTAGGAAGGCGGTATGAAGTGATAAAAAGTAGTCACGATTTAATCGTGTACAATAAAAGGCAACGTAGGGCTCCCTTTGAATGGATTGGCTCTATTTATAATATGCTATTTGGGCTAATGGATGCTGACAGCGAAGAGCAAATAGAATCCAACTTTAGATTACTGCTAAATAACCAGCATAACATCAAAGCGAGACTAAAAGTTCGTGTCATTGATAAATTCTACGGCAAACATTATAAACAAAATCGTTGATGAAGTAAATATGCAATTTATAAAAATAAACACACAAATAAACAGATATCAGTCGGAAATCATCAAAAACATCAACAGAGATAAAATGGCGATCCAGTTCCAGATGCTAATAACCCAAGTCACCATTTTATTGAGCAAATGTGAAGATTCAAAATTCCATAATTGAATTGTTAATAGATTTGAACCATGGACGAATTAACCCTGCGCTCATAACCCCTACACAACTTAACAAAGAATTGACCCTCATTAGAGAAAAGCTGCCATCAAAACTACAAATACCTGGACAGCAAGATAACAACCAAATCCGCGATGTATACAACCTTATGAGAGCAAATGGACTCATAATCGATAACAAGCTGGTAATTAAGGCTGATAGCACTTATGCACAGTGAATCGTCAGAAATATACAAACTGATAGCGATTCCATTTGAGCACACAGAAAAAATCGTAAAGATAAAACCAAGAAATGAATTTTTGATGTATAACTTTGGTCTCAATTCATATTTTTTAATCTCACAAGCACAACTGAATAAATGCACCAGAAGTTTAAATAATCACCTAATATGTAAAGGAAAATCGCCATGGCAACCTGCATCAGACTTGTGAACTATCTCCACTGTTAAAAGGAAGCCTTGTAGACTGCCAATATGAAGAAATAAAGAAAGATCCCTTATGGGTGGAACTATCCCAAGAAAATAAATGGATTTACAAAATATTCCGAAATTCTACGCTACATTTAGACTGCGGAAACTGAAAAACAGAAATAATGGAAATTCCAGCGCAAGGTATTCTTTTCATCAAATCTGGTTGCACAGCCAGACATGAAGGCTTAACCCTATCAGGTCTACAAATATTTAAAATGCAGAGCACAATCAATGCAGAACAGGATCCAATAGCCACAGCCATACACAGCATTTCTGAGGACAGGATAGTTCCACTACAAATCAACAATATAAGTAGCAACAAGGAGTTAGACAAACTCAAAAAGGATATTGAAAAATTGGCCAAAAATGAACTAGAGATAAGCAACCTAAACTTAAAAAATCATAGCGGACATTTGGCCCTAATACTAATAGTTTTACTTGTCATATGCCTTTTAATATTTTATGTCATATACAAATGTAAATCAAAAGATAAAATTTACTATAAATTTTTCACGCTCGCAAAATGTTCGGATATAAAAACATGTACACATACAGTCCACTTATTAACATTTCGAAAATAGCACATTTATATTCTTTTCCCTCGGCAATATGTTCAAATATCTTTGAACACATTTTCTATTTATTTATATCTAGCCGATAAGAAAATTCATAGGAAAAATCCCACAAAATTTAAACACATAAAAATACAGTCAAGTGCATATACATTTATTATATACATACATACAAACAAACATTAAAACTGTAAACAAACATACATACATATTATATCATATAAGTAATTATAAGTGTATGCACTTGAAAAAGAAAACTATTAAAATTCTGCTATCACACATAGTCGTAAACTATGTACTTGAGTGTCAAATCAGGCCTTCACACAAACAAATGTAATTAGTTAGTAAGAGCAGTATATAAAGAAGGAATATATTCAATAAGAATTAGAATAAAATAAGTCTCCCTTAAAGATACTACTTTGAGGTTTTAACACTCAGGTTTTTTAACAAATTATAACAAATATTTGCTCCAGCTTTTGCTGAAAGGTAAATAAAAGGCCTGTGTACATTTTTAGTGCATAATTTCAAAAATGCCAAATTTTGAGTTGTGACTCTTTTGAAGACGGTGTGCGATATCTTTCCGCCTTATTAAAGACCTCCCTTCTTTCCTTCCACAGGGAGGCGATTTTTCGTTACACCAGTGTGCCTTCTTTTTCCCCATCGAAATTATGATAGGGTCGGCCGCTGTGGTGAAGTGGTAAGCAGTGCGCGCTTCCACTCCACAATGCCGGGGTTCAAACCCTGGTCAAAGCAACATCGCAAAAATATAGAAAAAAGGTTTTTTCTTAACAGCGGTCGTCCCTCGGCAGGCAATGGCAAACCCCCGAGTATATTTCTGCTATGAAAAACAGCTTCTCATAAAAATACAATCGCCGTTCGGAGTCGGCGTAAAACTGTAGGTCCCTCCGCTTTGTGTGACAACATCAAGGCGCACGCCACAAATCGGAGGAGAAGCTCGGCCAAACACTAACATATGTGTAAGCGCCAATCTATTATATTATTATTATTAGGAGGCGGAAAAATCCGAGTTACAGGTTTCGATGGTCCACTACTTCTTAAATTTTTTCCGATGAATCTAGTCCATCGAGAGAAGCACGCTGTGAGAAGCGCTTCTTAAAAGAAGGCCCGAGAGTAAACTCCTAAACTTGTTCCAGTCGGTTCGTCTCCTATTTCTATAAGCGACTGAAGACGATGGTTCGAAAGAGATCGTGAAATTTATGTATCTGTGATCGGAAAATGAGTGGTCATTTGAGACGTGCCACTCACTAATATTTTTCGAAAAACTATCCGACATAAGAGAAATGTCTAGTTCCCCTTTTGTTAGAGGTTACAAAAGTTGGCCTACTTCCGATGTTACAAATTGCTGAACTTTTTGAAAAAATAAAGTCGATAAGAGACCCCCACAGCGAATGATGTGCGTTCGCATCGGTACCCATGACGATTGGAAACTTACTTTTATTGGCCTCTTTCACAACGTCCCGAAATCGGGTCGGGGGATAAGTTGCGTGGTCGTGTGCCATTTACGATGAGACCAGCCAAAGTGGTTTGGACCGTACTTCCACGCTTATGCTCACCGTGTCCTCGTCACTAAACTGTGTGAGTAGAAGATAAGAAAAAGTTGTCTTTATTAAAATGCATGATCTGGTCTTACCTGCCACACGAGCTCCTCCCCTCTTTCGTCGAGGTACAGGAGCAGAGCAGCCGATGTTGCCTTCGAATGTTGGAGGTTAATTTGTAAGACCCACACCATGATCTCGCCGTCCATTGTGTCCTGACTGTCGTCCTTGGGCGCTACTACCGTTACGTCAGCATCCTTATCGCCCGATGCCAGGAGCTGGTACTCCGAGATTTCGATTCATCGATTGAAAATAGATCCTAAACGGCTAGTCACGGAACTAGCATCGCTATCCGTGCCCACATTTGACTCAAGGGTCTGAGTCTCCACTTGTCCGTCCAGGTTTCCCTGGAGCGAAACTGGTTCACTCTCCCCTTTCATAGAGTCGTCTTGAGAAGCAGGTTTGGAAGCCACGGGTTCACTTGTAGTGTCTTCCGTGTGTTGGGAAATGCCCTCATTCCCGTTTTGGGTTTTGAGGGTTATGGAGTAAAAGCCGTAGCTTATTACCCCATTCTTTGCTGCGGGGATGGGCAGAGACTCCTCGATTATCAAAAGTGTGATATATCTCTGCTGATCCTTCACCTCGCTGACCTTCACTACTCTCCGATCAAGGGTTGGTAATGAATCGTTGGAGAGCTGGATTATCTCCAAGATGCCTTCGAGCTTGGAGAGTTCTTCTGGCACCGAGACCCTGGCCCGGGGCCTGCAAGGAATTTCCTCCCTATGTACGGCCGCCAGGTTTGCGCCGACCCACAGTTCACCCAGCACGGCTATGGCTTCCTTATATAGTTTTACCGACCTTTCGTTGGCATAGGAAACTAATTTTATGCGGCCCTGGTAAAGGCCCGCGTCCCGGACTACAGGGGATTTATGGGTTTTTGCCCAGAATCTCCTTGTAGACACGGCAGAGGCCCGGTTGTTCCCTATCAATAATTGCTAGGACCAGATGGTCTTTAGCGACATCATTGAAGGCTCTTTGTGCCCGAAAAGGGTTAATAGCGCCGGAAGAATTCATAGATCTGGGCTTTTTAGGTTCCCGCTCAGTGCTGTTATCCACTGACCGTTTCCTCTTTGAACCCGATCGGTTGGGAGTTTTGGAAGCTGCTTCGTGGTTAGTGGGGGCGTCCATGCTCTCCCTCCGTTTCCGGCTTACGCCAAGGATGCCCTTGGACCACTCCACCAGCTCCTTCTGTTCCTGGTTTGCAGGATTTTCGAAAAATTTCGCGAGAAGCCTTGAGGAGGCTCTCAGGTCCCGTTACGCCTTCACGGCCAGACGAACGTACTTCTTCGCCCTCGAGCCGCCGGAGGGAGGATTTGTTGCCGCAGCCTTTTAGGGTTAGGGACTTCTCGCTTGGCACCAGGCCTATCAACTACCTCGCCCGCAACGGGCTCTTTAGTGCCGGGTGCCTCCTCAGGCGCGGCCGCCATTGAACTACACTCGAGGGGTTTGTCCATTGCCGCTTTGGACATGGAGGGCCGACAAGCTATTTCAATCTGCCGTTCAGGCCTACTTGGCGCCTCAGTCTCCGGCTCATTGGGTCCCTCGAGGGGTACGTTGGAGCCGGTGGTGAGCGCGGAGGGACTTACGGGCTTAACGTTGTGTCCGTCAGCGATATTTTTATCCGTGCAGGGATCCGGGACTGGATTGTTTTTTATCATTTTTATCTGTGTCTTTGGTCGCATATCACCGAACCCAAAGTTAATACGCCTAAAATTTTGTTAGCGCACATAAACGCTGAATATTCTGAGACGGAGATAATAAATAAGATAAAAGCTCAGAATAGCTATTTAAATGATGCGAGTTTGAGATGTGTAAAAATATTTAAGTCCAGGCGTTGTGGTGAGGCATTTCCTTCATTCAGTGCAATAATAGAAATTGAGCACAAATTCTTCCTGCAGGTATTGAAGTCAAAGAGACTTAATATTGGGTGGGATCGATGCCCCGTCTATGATGGGCAAACCGTGAGAAGATGCTACAAGTGTCTGGGCTTCAACCATAGCTCGTAACAACTGTAACAAAAAGCTTCGGTGTAGCAAATGCATGGGAGAGCACAAGTCTGAAAGTTGTACTGACAGTAAAAAAAGAAGTTTGTGGAAATTGTTGTGATGCTGTTAAAGAGTTAGGGCTAAACCTGGATGTAGCGCACAACGCATTTAGTCGTGAATGTCCTATCTATATTAGGAAACTGAAACTAGAGAAACAAAGAGTAGGATGTTAGCAATTAAGTGTAATGGAAAAGCGTAACAGTTACTTAAAATGCGTGTATCTTAATATAAATAGTATAATAGCCAATAAAGCCGAGCTTGAAAGGCTTCTTGAGACTGTTGATCCGGATATAGTTTTATGCTCCGAAACATGTACAACAGAGGAGATAAACGACTCCGAAATCAAGTTTCCAACTTATCAGTTTATTAGATGCGACTCGTATAGTAGACACACTGGCGGGGTAATTGTAATTTTGAGAGACACAATAGACTTTAAAATAATAATAAATAGATCCACTGATAAAAATGTCTGGTGTATAGTGGTACAATTGAGAAATTGTGAAACCAAATGGAAAATCGGGGTAGTCTATCACTCACCCAGTTCGAGTGATGCAGATTTTCTGACATATATGGAAGCCATTTTGTCCGAAACATGCACTAACATGGTAAATACCATTATTATTGGGGATTTTAATATAAATATGAATATATCATCGACATATAGTAGGAAACTTGATGAGATATTCTCTCAGCAGGCAATGAAACAGTTAATCAACTTTAATACCAGGGTTACTGCACAGTCCGAAACGCGCATCGACTTGTTGTACTCTAACACTAATGAAGTTTCATGTGAAAAAGCTGAGGAACATAGAATAACGGATCATGAAACCATAATGTTCAAATGCAATATAAAAAAACAAGGCGAAATCAATAAACTCTCTGAATTAATTTCTTGGGATGAGTACAGCCCAGACAACCTCATAAATCTTTTGAGACAATGCAACTTTGCAAACCTGAATAGTTTCAATATTGATGATATGCTCGAATCTTTGTTTGATTTCGAGTATGAATCAACTAACTTCTCGGGTACAAAGGCGGGTTAAACTTAGAAATAAATGGTATGATAGACAACTGACTGACACTAATAAAGAAAAGTTTAGGTTACACCAAAGGGCAGTACTCACAGGTGATTGGGTAGATTACAACAAAATAAAGAAAGAGTATAAGAAAATGATTAAAATTAAGAAAATTCAGTATATGGAACACAAGGTAGAAATTAATAGAGGTGATATTCGTTTAATGTGGAAATATTTAAAGAATATTGTTAATAATACGGGTAACAGCGACAATATCAAAGAAGTTCTCATCAACGGAAAAATATACAGAAATAGTATGGTAATCGCCGAAGAACTAAACAAGTTCTTTGTGGATAGTATCGTCGACAAAAATAGTAATATAGAGAACGTAAATTGTGAACAGTTACGACAGGAAGACAGTCGAGGCACCTTTAAATTTGAGAAAATTACCTCAGAGGATGTTATCCTTATAGTGAAGAAATTTAAGACTAAAATTGGTGGAAATAATTTATTATCTGACGGTGTTATCAAGGATTCAGTTGAATACATGGGACACTTTTATGCCTTATTAATAAATAAGAGTCTTGAATCAGGAACAGTACCGAAAGAATGGGAAATCTCGACCATAGTTCCGGTAAAAAAAGGGAAAAAACTGTAAAAGCTGAGGAAATTAGACCAATTAATACACTGCTTAGCATGGAAAAAATCTTGGAAAATGTGGTAAAAAATCAGTTGGTGCGCCACATTGAAAGTAATAACATACTCATTAAGGAGCAATCTGGTTTCAAGCTAAACACTCTTGCGAGACTGCGCTAAATTTTGTTATATCCCAGTGGAAGGAAGACCTTAACTCGAAGATGAATATAGTTGCGGTTTTATTGATCTCAAAAGAGCTTTCGAGACCATTGACAGGGCAAGAATGTTGAAAAAGCTCGAATGCATTGGTATTGAAAACACGGAGCTTAACTGGCTTCGAAGCTTTCTCTCAGATCGTATGCAACAAACTGTACTTTTTAATATTTACATTAACGACATAAATATGGCACTTAAGCACTGTAAGTTAAAACTGTTCGCTTATGATACACTGTTAACGATCAGTGACAGAAACTTACAGACTGCGATGACTAAAATGCAAGAAGACTTGAATTCTTTGTACAAATGGTTGTGTTTAAATAAACTTAAGTTGAATGTAAAAAAGACACAGTTCATGATCCTCACTAGAGCAGTTAATCTTGGAACCACCAGTTACAATTTAAAAATCAAAGAGGAAGAAATTGAGGAAGTTAAACTCATTAAGTACCTGGGTATATATATAGATAATAAACTAAAATTTGATGAGCATGTTGAGCATACAGTGAACAAAATTGCGAAAAAAATTGGTCTTATGAAAAGATCTTGTAAGTATCTGAGAAGAAGGTATAAAACCCTGGTCTCTAGATCTATAGTAGAACCACATTTTATATACTGCCCAACAATCTTCTTCTTAGCAAGCGACGCAAATATCGAGAAACTGCAAAATAGAGCTATGAGGTTCATATTAAATAAGCGTTACGATACACCTACGCAGGAGATGATCACAGATATGAATTGGTTGAGTGTTAAGCAACAGGTTTTCTATCATGCTATGAAATTCGTATACAACATAAAGAACGGTAAACTTCCAGACTATCTGAGCGACAATCTTCGGTATATAAATGAAACTCATTCATATATACTCAGGGAAAACAATTGCTTTAGACTTCCACTTTATAGAACAGAGGTAGACAAAAAAATATATTTTATAAAGGTTTAAAGTGTTTTAATGAGTTACCGCCACATGTAAAAGACTGTGATAACTTTGCTGTTTTTAAAAGACAACTATTTGATCACTGTAAAACTCTGGCTATTAGGTAGGAGAGCACGGAACGGAATGGAAACCAGGCCTTTCCATCCGACCAAGCAGCAAATGATCTAGCATACGAAAGAAGCTGTGAGTATGGATCGGAAACTCGGTGTTTCCGACTATACCCAACAGCCCCACCATAACGCGGAGCGGAAACTAGGCCTTTCCGCCCGCCTCACATCACGGAATCCAGCGTCAGGGTTTGCATATCAATGACGACGGGAACATGGATCGGAAACTCGGCCTTTCCGACCGTGACTATCAACTCGTGAGCAAGGCGGAGCGGAAACAAGGTCTTTCCGCCTGCTGCACATAGTACATATGTAAAGGTAGACTGGAGACTAGGCCTCGTCAGCTACCAAACTAATAAGACAATATACATTTATATAGGTTATTAGATAGTTTTAGAAACATAAACAGCTTTGTAATTGAAAATTTAAACTTACATATACGCATACTTTATTATATGTGACCTGGTCTACGAAAAGGCAGCTTACGTGCGAAAACTGGTTTTCTGTGAAAAATCTGTTAAAAGTAAGCAACTCGTTTCGTCAGTTTCTCATTATCTCGTTAATTGTTCTCCGCGCCGGACGTCCAGTAAGTGTTCTTGTTGGTCCAGTAAGTGTTGTTGTTGGTCGGAATATTATTATAGTTCATCGTGTAAGTTGCTAGTGTGGAACATTTAAAAAAGTAACACTGAAGAAGTGACGTTTACTGTTTCTGTTGATTATCGTCTTCGCATTTCGCATGAAATGAAACATGAGTGTTGATGAGGAGTTCAGTGCCGTATACGGACAATATTTCCATGAAAAGGATGATGAAAACGATGATGAAAACTATGAAGAGAGCGATGATGATAAAGACGAAGTATGTGTATCTCAGGCAGAAGATGATACCGAACAAACTTTTGTTAAGATGGACCTGTATGTTGTTGATGTAAAGGAGGAGGAGCTGGTAATACGTTTTTCTAGTGTATAATCATGTCTTTATAGCTTATAATTCAATGTATTTTGTTCATTACCAATAAATTATATTTTGTCGTATTTTTACTCTTCTTTCTCTACATTTTTAGTACACTTCTAAGCAAGTTAGGATTTTCTGCTTTTCACCACGTCAAAAAGCATCTCATCTTCCATCCGAATCAACCAAAAAGTGAAAATTGATTTTTTGACACCTAAGCCCCCTTTCCGTAGACCAGGTCACATATATTAAAAATACCTATCTGTACTTTTAAGTCGCAAGACTGTAACAAATAAATAAATACATAAGTACTGAGCCGAAGCCTTTCTGCGACCTGGTAAAAATAAGGAGGGAAACGAACGGTCGGCTACAACAGAGCCCCATGCTGTGGTAAGTGCACCGTTACTCCAGGAGACTTACATGTATCCTGGAGGCGCCCTTAAAATACAGTCGGAAAGCCCCCTGACTGCAAACCATCCAATGGGCACGGTACCGCATGACACCCAGGATTAGGGGGGTTTTATAACTACCGCCAGCTACCCCTTAGAGATAGTTTAAGTATTATTAATAATAATTATCCATTAACTCCCAAGCATTCTTTGACTATCCTTTTAAACTAAGTCTAATTAACTCAATACATACCCCAATAATATCTTCCGATGATGTATTAGTTTCCCTAGGGGCATAGCTAAGCTCTCTGCAATTCCTAAATTATTTGAAGCAATTATTACAAATCAGTTGACGCATTCTATCTCCTCTACCATCTCATACTGTCAACACAGGTTTTGCAAAGGCAAATCAACTTCAACTAATTTACTTAAGTTCACAACCTATATCTCAAACGCAAAACAAAAGTGTGGATGTTATATATACCCACTTCAGTAAAACATTTGACAAAGTATGTCACTCGTTGCTCATCTATAAACTTGATCTTCTTGGTCTCCAACCTAATTTCCTACGTTGGATCTCTTCATACCTCTATGATAGATCACAAAGGGTAATATTTAAAAGTACTTTTTCTAACGTCATTGATGTTACTTCAGGAGTCTCGCAGGGTAGCCACCTAGGGCAGATACGAAACGATATTTCTACAGAAATCAAATTTTCAAAAATTCTAATGTACGCAGATGATGTGAAACTTTATAAATCATACGTACCAATTAAAGGAAGGCCTTTGCTACAACCAGACTTAAACAGCATGGGTAAAAGCATAAACAGACGGCAGCGTTGATCCGGATCAACTCGTTAATTCGGAATTATCTCGGGAATTAACTGCAGTTGATCCGGATTAAGTCCTCGAGTTAATTCCCAAACTTAACTCGGATCAAGGGAATTTTCGATGACAACACTGACCAAAACTCAGAGAGCGTAGAATACAAGGAAAATGCAAAATTAGCATGGACATATACCTTTTCATCGGTAATGCAGTCACCATACTAGTTCAAATAAGAATCCAATTTAAAATGAATAAGAACTTATTTCGGTGACTGCATTACCGACGACAGGGTGGTTGTCTATGCAGTTTTGCAGTTTCTTTATGTTCTACGCTAACTGAGCAAATAAAGCAACCGATTCCTTCATCCGCGATAGCCGAGTGGTGAAAGCTGCGTACTACAAGCCTGTTGGTCCCAGGTTCGATCCTCAGTTGGAGCGATTGCCGAAAAAATTTTTTTTTTATTATTTCTTTTATTTTTGTAAATTTTATTTGATTTATATATTTAATTGTTTTTTATTTTATTTTCGTTTGTTTTATTTTATTTCACATTTTTATTTTATTATTAGTTTATTTAAATTTTTAGAGTTTAATTTTACTAAAAAGGTCAAAACATTTAATTAAAAACAACTTAAAAAAAATATAGAAGTTATAATTGAATCAATAAAAAAATTAAATGAATATTCTACTGGCTGTGGGATTCGGCTCGTTAATCTGTATTACTGCCGTCTGTCGAGGTACAATTTTGATCAGATTAAGTGCGGCGTTAATCCGGATCAACGTTGCCGTCTGTCTATGCTTTAACTGATGTAATGTAAATCGTTTGCCTCTAAATCTGGAAAAATGTAGAGTAATGTGCTTTTCGCGAAGAGCTGTCCAGCCACTTTCTTATACAATAGATAACCATAGCCTGGAACAATTTTGTGGACCTTGGGATCACAATGAATCCTAAACTTAGTTTTAATCTTCACATTAATGTGACAGTCAACAAGGCTAAAGGTGTATTTGCATTTGTGAAACGATGCTCAAAAGAATTTAGTGACCCTTATATCACTATAACCCTGTTTACAACATTAGTTAGACCGATTCTGGAATACCGTTTGGTGGTTTGGAATTCATGGTATCAAATTTACTCAGACAAGATAGAATCAATTCAAAAACAATTGCTACTTTTTGTTTTAAGAAATTTCCGTTGGTATTCTCAATATAACCTTGCGTCTTATACGAGCCTATTAAAACTTATTAATCTTCCTTCACTTGTCGGTCGCAGGGAAATGCTCGGTACAATTTTCATGGTTAAATTACTGACAGGCTCAATTTCAAGTCCGCTTCTTCTGGGCGAAGTTAGCCTTAATGTTCCTTCTCCTGGATCAAGACACTTTTGTCTCCTATTTTTGAAAACTTGTAAAACTAATTTCGAATTACACGAGCCATTCCGTTGCTTATGCCAGAATTTTAACTTTCATTCCCGCACACTTGATATATCAGATCCGCTTTTTAGCATTAAGAAAGCTATACTATCCTCTCTCAATAAATGAATTACTAACATAAAGACATAAAATCTGCTGATGAATTTAGTTCTGTAGCTGAGTAGTTTTAGATCTCGACACTTAACAAACTCCTGCCTTTCGTGACTCAGCGCAAAAATTAAAAAAAAATGGTTCCGTAAGTCATGCAGACTGCGCCCTTGTGCGGAGGGGGGGAGGGGGTGAAGGGGGCGAAGGAAGGTAAAACCGTTGGGATTATTATTATTATTCTTAATATTTTCATACAATTCATCTTATCTGTCAAATCGAATCTGCCCTGCAAAGCGAAGCAAGCGTTTTATCTGGCATCAGCTTTATGGCTTTTCAAATGCCAGCGACCTTCAAATATTCAAGAAGTAAATTTTTTTCCTGAAACCAGTATGAAACCAACTTTTTTAACAGACATTTTTGCTGTTCTTGAATCAGGGAATCCATTTCCATGATCGCAAAAAACCAACAAATCTATTTAAATTATCTTTTTTTTTAAGTTCATTACCCGCTGTTCTTATGTCAAAAAAATAAAAACTCAAATAAATGTGGATTTACAACTTTTTAAAAACATCATCGCATACTGGTTTCAGGCCAAAAAAGGAAAAAATTCGAATCATATATTTTTGAAAGTCTCTTTAAAGGTCTACTAAACGAGATTATTTTTCCTGAATTCTTCACCTCAAAGGCTTTTAAACACCGTTATATTTAAATAGCTATCTCTTCAAGTTTGATTTTGTCCCTTTTTTTGAAAATAGAACACTGTGCGGCGTATACACTGTGCGGCGTATACAAGCCTCAACGTACAGATTGAGCGTATTTCTTTATTCATTCCGGATCTATAATTGAATACTCGTAGCTCATGGTGAAACGAATTCAAGAATGATAGAATATTTCTCTCCATCGTGAAACGAATACAGAAGGTGGCCTTGATTGTGATACCACTAACTCTCTGTTGAAAATTTTGACAATCATAGCTGATTTTGTATATTGTTTGTGTAATATACATATATATATACACATACAAAACATGTATGTACATACTGACATATCTCTCTCAGCTCTCTCCTCCGGCAAATCTGCGATGACGTCATATTCATGTTACTCTCCCGAATTTCACATCAATCAGCGCAATCTTGTACTCTATCGGTCTTCGTCGTAGCTTATCCGAAATAATAGGAATAGAAAAACAGAAGAGAATAAAATAATTAGGTATCAGCTAGAAAAGAACTTTTCAGTGCTTATCATGTGGAAATAATCAGGGCTATCACGGAATCCATCGTAGAAAATCTACGAACTCTAATGCCTGCTACGAATACGAAAAAATTGCTATCACTGAATCTGAGTGAACTCAAAAATATCGTTGCCAGCTTCGAATGCTGATTCGAAATTAGCTAGTGCAAAAGAAATAATAGACATTTACGTATGCCATTTTGCTCACGCTACCCCAGAAGTCACAATGGCCGAGTGGGAAAAGCATTAGACTGCTAGTTGAGAGATCCGGGTTCGAGTTTTTGTTTATTATTTTTTTAATCAATTTAATTTTTTAGCTTACATTTTATTCTTTTAAAGATAAAAATATATATATATTTTTTTAAATTAAGTTTATTGATATTAAAGTAATAAGGTTTCTTTCCTAATAAATTGTTGTTAAACTATTAGAATTTCCTCGCTTCATAAAAAATATTCATTAATTAAATAGCATCTAGCAGAAGAATGTATGTATGTACATATATATGTATGTATGGCGTTGGTATTTTACGTCTACGTTTACACAAATATATGGAATTATATCAAACTAAAACAAATTTGGATTATAATAAATATGTATTATTAACAATAATGCACCTTTTTTCATTATTTTTAAGATTCAGTAATTTTAAATTTTGCTCCGACAGCGCAAACACGTCGTAGAGTATCTGTACGGACGAATAGACGTCATCCTGGGCCACAGCTGCGATCATCTGTTGTTTAGAGCTGCTTATTTTTGTCAAAACTGTGCCTTTTTGACCTGAGTTGCATTAAATAGTCTCCTAAAACTTAGTACTATTTGTTGTTCAAATGGTAACATGGAAAATATTAGATGATTGTTTTTTAAAAATGCTATTTATGAAATTTCCTTTTGATTTCGACTTTAGAAAAGTTTTTCACATATGTTTTAAGATTTTAAAGTTTTTAAAAAGTACGGTAGAATGCAACAATGTGCTTGAATTTGTTTGGATCTTCGTCAGCTTAGGCTATCTGCACACTTGTCGTCCAATCATAGTTGCGTTATCGGCTCGCCCTAAAATTTTGAGCCGAGCACATGCATTTCAAAGGAGATCTGCACACTTGTCGTTATCGGCTAGTTATCGGCAAATCATAGAAGATGCAGAAACGGATAAGTACGCCAATGTCGTTTGCTAATCGTTGTGCACGCATTGTTTGTTTGCATTTTATGGGGAAAAAATAGTGAAAAAGTTAATATTTGCATTAAAATTGCATAAAAATTAGTATGTTTTGCATAAAATCTGTGGAAATTATTAAAAAGTGAATAACTGCATTAAAATTCAATAAATGTGAGCATTTTAGCTACAAAATATGATGAAATTGTAAAAAGTCTGTGTGCATGCACAAAACACATTTCAGGAAAAGAAAATAAGAGATATAACTGAAAAATTATGTCTAGTATTGTTGCAGCACAGTCTATATTTTAAAACATGATTCAATAATACAAGGTTAGATAATTATTGACAGCTGCGGTTTGACACTCCCTTACAAAAGGTTGCATTTACGGAGGACAGAGAAAGGGCAAGAATGCAATCCCTTGTTTCGAAAATGGTAGTAGAAAAGTACGCAAAGTAGGCAATTAGTAGTGAAATTCCTTTCGTAAATTCTAATGTATTTGCAGGAAATCTGGCATTTTAAACGAAATGTTGAACGTAATATTGATATATCTACGTGAATTACGTAATTTATATGCTATTTAGCCGTATAAAAACTGCAAAATGACTCAAAATTTAAATAAGACTACTATGAGACTGATGTAAACATCCAATGCATATGTTTTTATCAGTTAAATATGCTTCATATGCATATACAAATAAAGATATTGCACAAAAGCTTATACTTTTATTTCACCCAAAGCTACACTGTTTCCATGTAAAATTGCAAAGAAGCAACACGGTGCCACTGCTAAGGGAGCGGTGCGAGAGAGACAACTGTCAGTTTATCGAACCTTGTATTATTGAATCATGATTTTAAAAATTGCAGGTTTTTGTAAATATTTCGCGAAAATATCAACCCGAAAAACAGAAAAAACCTGCTCCAAGTGAATTTTTAGAAGCCAAATGAATTGAAATATCACGACCGAGTGTGCGAAAGTGTAGTCGTCATGTAATCGTTGCATCATGATTGTGACAATGAAGCAACTATGACTGGACGACCAATGTGCAGAAAGCCTTATTCGTTTGCAGACTCGAAAAATGGCGAACAGCCATCAAAATACTGATTCAAAATATACATCTTTCATTGGACACACAAATTGGGTGTGCGCAGCAAAATTCAGCCCTAATGGCCAGTTAATTGCATCGTGCGGCGACAAGTTAAGAATTTGCGATACATCTTCAGGCGAATGTGTGCGAACGTTCACCCGGGGAAGAGGTATGGGACGACAGCTGGCATGGCAGCCAGACGGTTATCTGATGGCTTTAGCATTAGGTTCATTCCTTATCTTTTTGGACTAAAATCTGAAAAGTGTCAAAATGCCAGAGCGTAAGCAAAATGCGCTCACTAAAAGAGAATAACAGGAAAAGTAAAGGAACGCAAAAAACCAAATTTTTAGTCCAAAGAATGGCAACAACAAAACTAACGTCAAATAAGAACAGAAATGTACGTACAAAACATATTCACACAAGCACAAGCATAATAAACACTTGCTATATCAATTATTTTTTGCCTTCTTCCAATTTCAATTCATTTCTTTTACTTTTTAGATTATTCTCACTTTTAGCGTATTCTTTAATTTCCGTTAATTTAAATTCAGTTGAGTTTGACACTTTTCAGGATTTTCCCAGAAAAAATTCTTCTGACTAAATCTGACTACTTCGGACTGATGAGAGTCACTCTCACTGACTGTTGCTCTCTCATTTTTGCTGTCATTTCCGAGTTAAGGAACGCTTTTTGGACTTCGGACTTTTTCTGACTATTTCTGGGAGATAAGGAACGCTCCTATTAAGTTGTAACCGCGTTAAGATATTTGACATAGCCGAAGGCAAGCTAAAACAGTTTTATCAAGTGCATTCGTCGCCGGAGAATGATGTTGTATTTCACCCAGGTGGAAATTTCTTGGTGACTGGCGGCGATGACGATACAATAACATTGCTTGATTTATTAGAAGGTCGACCAATTTATACACGGTAGTAGTGCACTTTAGCGGAACCAGGTCAAAATGGACGGGATAATTATACACTAACTGGCCATACTGACAAAGTTTGCGCCGTCACTTTCTCCACTTGGTAGACATTTTGCTTCCGCGGGCGAGGATCGACAGGTAATTTCTGCTTTGTGTGTGAAAAAATTATATAATATACATTTTTCCCCTATATTCAACAGTTGCTCGTTTGGAAATCTAATTTGCATACATTTGATGCCAATAGCTTTCGCAACAAACAAGCCAGTTCTCAAAGAGTCCAAATTGATTTTAGTCATGCAACAGCTCCACATAACTCCGCCATAGACACAACAGTTGCTGGAGTACCAAAAAGTTGTGATGACAGTATTATAATTGATCCACGACAATCGGTGGCATATGGAATGCGTGATGGAAATTTTCTGGTGCTTGATAGCCGATATACTACAAGAGTGAAACGCTACAAGTGAAACGCTGTGATAGTAATTTTTCTTAAATTTCCATCTTTTATTTGCAGTTACATTAAGAAGCTAATAGAGGACAGAGTTGTGGGTGAGGAAGGTGTCGAGTTACTGCAGTACTGCAACTGGGAAAATCCCCACTCGTATGGAATAGTAGCTTATGTCAAAAGGCTGGTTTAAGTATAATGCGGCATTCGCAGCATACCCTCACTGGCGCCGAGCCGTTGAAGAAATTTTGGCAAATAAACGTGCAAGAAATAGTTCCGATACTAGCAAGTCCATATTCTTGTTAGGGGTCATCGAAAAATTCCTTGTGTTTTAAATAATAAACGGAATGCCGGATTATACTAAAGCCAGCTTCCCGACATAAACTACTATTCAATACGAACACAGGAATAGAAATGTATCTAAAACTGAATAACTCAGTCAAATTGGATTGCATTTGCATAATATACCCAATATTGGAATCTTTTTTGATCGTAAAAAATACAACTTGCAATCATTTAGATTATAGTTTTGAAAGAAATTGGTTGCAATCGTAAATTGTGTAAAAATTGTTAATAGCAATCTGCCTTAAATTTATGTTCCCCATGTAACGGTTATAAAATACGTTATATCCGCACTATCTGCATTAACAAAAAATATACATTGGAATATTTAAAATAAAACGATTCATATTTATTTTCTAATAAGAATTGTTTCTTAATTGAAAGTATTTAATACTAATATAATGTAGTGGTTAATGTTTAAAAATGAATTCGCAATATGTCCGCAGCTCAGGTTGATTTGAAGAAATCCGTTTAAATTTTTCGAATTACATCTACTTGAATATAGGATAGGCAGGGTTGCATACAAATGGTAGTTCCGTAAATATTTAAAATATGTTAGTTCATTCAATATTTACATCTGGGCCAATAAATAAATAAATAATAACAAATATAGCCGAAAAAACAAAGTTTCGATTAAAACGAGTTTTAATAACCCCCCATAAAATTCCGATTAATTTTAAATACGAAAATAACGATATTTTTTCATGGAGAAGTAATTTTTTTCATATACCTTGTTTATACCTACACAAGAACCGCATTAGCAAAAACCCGATTGGACTCAACATATATTTCTTCACAGCATTTATACTCCTGTCTTTATAGCGCACTCGATAAAGTCTTATTCAAAAGTAAACAAAATCTGCTATTTTTAAACGACATTTTTTTAATAAATAGTTTGCGCGGTTGACCGAAATGGAAACAAACAATAATTGTAATTTATTATAACAATAATTCGAATTTAAAACGGTCTGTATAAAGAAAACCAGCCTATTGTCACTTCACTTCAAATGAGTGGTGCGTTTATACTAGTTTTCTAACTGATGTGAGAAACAAAAAACCGATTTGAAAACAAATAGAAGTCAACACACTTTTCAATTTCAACGCGTTTTGAAATTTAGTTTATGCATCCGTTTTGAATCACAGCGAACTGGGTCAAAGCGCCTTATGTGTCGGTATAAACATGGCAATATGTATAGCCTTTTGATTCTTAACATACATTAGACATTTTATTTAACTGTTGAAATGGTAACAATTACTATGCGCAAAGAGTTACTATACATTAAATTTTTGTTTTATAAAAATAAATTTTTTTTAATTTCACTTTAATTTAGACAGTGGAAATATTTTCATTTTAAAAATGTATCACATATTTTTGAAGATTTTCAAAGCTTTAAAAAAATACTGCAGAACACAACAATGAGCCTTAGGAATAATAAATAAGCAATTGCCTTTTCTTAAAATTTCAGACGTTTTGTTCGAAAATAATTAAGCAATTGCTTTTTCTTAAAATTTCAGACCTTTAATTCGATTTGTTCAATCAAATAAAAGGTCTGAAATTTTAAGAAAAAGCAATCGCTTATTTTTGAATTATTTTATATACTTTGTTTCTGTCTCAAAATGGCTTCTCGGCCATGCGGTGGAGTAAATTGAAAAACGAAAAAGAAAATTATTTGAATAGAAATTTGTTTAAGAAACCGATTTAGTTAATAAAAAAAAGGAGATTGAACATTAATCATGACGATAATACTTCATTAGACGCCAGGCCAATAACCTAATTCATCAAACAAACATTCGTTTGCGGAAGCGGAAAACATGGTCCCTATTGTACGCTGTCTCCAATTTCTTTTATTAATAATTGATTAAGTTTAATTTAGTTTATTTCTACTTTCCGAAAATTTCCAATGGTGCTGATTGCTGCAAGAATTATTTAGCGATTTGGAGCATAACCAACACAATGTATGCACATAAATATGTATTATTTCACAGATCTCAGGGTCAGCTTAGAAATACGTCACCAAAATTATATAAAATTTAAGTAGGAATTATTTTTAGTTATAACG
>NW_023458557.1:34798770-34806330 GCF_013731165.1 Rhagoletis pomonella
AAAAAAAGGAGATTGAACATTAATCATGACGATAATACTTCATTAGACGCCAGGCCAATAACCTAATTCATCAAACAAACATTCGTTTGCGGAAGCGGAAAACATGGTCCCAATTGTACGCTTGTCTCCAATTTCTTTTATTAATAACTGATTAAGTTTAATTTAGTTTATTTCTACCATCCGAAAATTTCCAATGGCGCTGATTGCTGCAAGAATTATTTAGCGATTTGGAGCATAACCAACACAATGTATGCACATAAATATGTATTATTTCACAGATCTCAGGGTCAGCTTAGAAATACGTCACCAAAATTATATAAAATTTAAGTAGGAACTATTTTTATTTATAACGTAAAAGCGCTATCTGATCCAATCTGATAAGTATATTTCCCCTAAAGTTAACCCATTTTATTTACTTTGTCTCTCGTGAAAATATATATTTTATTTAAAATTTTCAGATATGTACATATATTTTAAATTTTTGCTTTAATTTTTGTCTCCTTTTAATATTTAATTAGATACGTTAAGATTAAAATAAGCTTAAAACGAAACAGCACAGCAACCCTTTTCTGTTCATCTTGAGCACACAAAACCCTCTTTTGTTAAAATTCGGCGCTGCACAAAATCCTGGCTTTTATATTTACAACAAAATACCACTTCGCAACGCTGGATTTTCACGCAGCGTTCCATTCGGGTCGTAGTTTTGCAACTTCGGGCCATTCGGTGTTGTATGCCATATTGTTCACACTGTCATCGCCATATTGAACACCCTGTCAACTATCTGTCAACCCTAAGATATCTCACTTGTATTCTTCCACAATGGAACGGATTCAATGAAGGCTCTCTACGAATTTCGAATTTACGTTCGTAGCTATTCGGATTCTGTGATAGCACTTTCGTAGATTTCACGAAAATCGAAGCTACGATGGATTCTGTGATAGCCCTGAATATCGAGGTGCTGTCAGTAACTTAACCTCACTTTTTCGGCAGTTCTATTCCGGTCACGCATTTTAAAGTAGCAGAAATGGTACTAATTATTTAGTACTTTTAATCCGTTTGTGCATACTATTTCAATATAAATGTAGACAAAAATATATTAACAGGCTTATAAGCCTGAATATATGTTTGTTTCGGCAGCTCCATACGGCTTGGTCGTACATATATTAGAACTAATAAAAAAGTAAAGGTCGTAAAACAAGACAATTTCCTATAAGACGGTAAATGATCTTTTAAATACATTAAAACTTATAAATATCGCAAGTATAAGTGAATTCCTAATTTTAACATGCAGTCACTATATTCTAGTGTATCAGTAGTCCATTTGGTTGAATATTATGACAATGCAGCACAAGTTAATCAATATAAAACAATTTTCTTTCCATAGGGTTTTTGCGTACGTCTTTTTCCATTGATAACCACGATATTTTTTATTTTTTATTTTGAGGACAAAAATTATACAAATCCAGCAATTTTAAATATTAATATCGTTCTGAAATCACCAAGTTCTTAAAAAATTGCGAGGAGTACTTAAGATACTATTTTCCAAATAATAGTAGTATAAAAATTATGATCGGCAGCACTGAAAATAAGCATGCCGATCTTGTCAAAATTACAACATTGCTACTAGGGATCGGTAGTGGAGGGTAGAAATTCGATTTTTCCCGAATGTCGAACATTGCCCAAACAATCGATTATTCGATTCGAAATTTGGTGGTGCAAATTCGATTTAATTCGAATTTTCCAAAAAAAATTTTAAGTGAAATTTCTTAATCGAGTTCGGAGATGTTTGCGTTAAACATTTAACACGATGTTATTTTTTTGGCCTTTATAACAATTATATTCAACAATTTATTATTTATTACAATTTGAACTCGAGTCCGTTTTAAATGAAAATTTTTATTGTGGAAAAGCAACAATAATTTGAAAAAATGGTAGAAGTGATAGCTATTTCGGAAATCACCACATTTCCTCATCAGACTTCTTTCAGTAGGATTCGAACCGACGATCCCACTGACTCAGCCAGTTGCCTATGCACCGTGTTAAGTACGCCTTGTAAATTATCGTTTGCTTTTTTCCACTATTTTCATTTTTGTTATGCCAACCCAATCAAGCGCAGCTATTCCGCTGCAGTTCACTTGATCATGTGGTTGTTGGTATTGTTGGTTTTTGCTAATAATTCTATTTTTAGAATGTTTAACTTTTAGGTGTGCTCGTCCTTAAGTTATTTGTTTTTGTTATTTTTTGGCCTTTATAACAATTATATTCAACAATTTATATTGAGCTCGAGGCCGTTTTAAATGAAAATTTTTATTGTAGAAAAGCAACAATAATTTGAAAAAATGGTAGAAGTGATAGCTATTTCGGAAATCACCACATTTCCTCATCAGACTTCTTTCAGTTGGATTCGAACCGACGATCCCACTGACTCAGCCAGTTGCCTATGCACCGTGCTAAGTACGCCTTGTAAAGTATCGTTTGCTTTTTTCCACTATTTTCATTTTTGTTATGCCAACCCAATCAAGCGCAGCTATTCCGCTGCAATTCACTTGATCATGTGGTTGTTGGTATGGTTGCTTTTCCACAATAAAAATTTTAATTTAAAACGGCCTCGAGCTCAATATAAATTGTTGAATACATTTAACACGATTTCATAAAATCTGTATCGTTCGTTCGATTTTCAAAAAGGAGGTAGGTGTCAAATGAAAGGGCTTGCCCTGCAGATGTGTAATATGGTTTTAGCTTTGTGCCATATGAATGTATGTAAGAAAATCAAAATCAAATTATTTAATAAGTTAAATAAATTACCCTAATATGGGTATAAATCGAAATGATTTTGAATAAACTTTATTTTTTAATTACATTTAAGAGGCGTGCCAGCTGTTTGAAAAGTTAAATTTAGTTAAAGAAATGTTGTGCTTAAAATACTGTGCAACAATTACAATATTTTTGAGGTGCTTGAAGAGAGTGGCCACCTGCTTTGTTAACATTTTCTGAAAGTATTCCCATCCAGTAGTAAAACACTCGTGGGATTTGCGAAAGTTAGCTCGTATTTTTATTTCATGGCCTACTAAAGTTTTCATGTCTCGGCCCAAGTAGTTTTCAAAAAAATAGTTAAAATAAATGTCTGAGCGAAATTAAAGGTTAAGATATATATAATAAAATTTCATGGGAAATATTTTCGTAGAACATTTTAACCTACTAGCTCCCGCCTTACTTCAATAAATCCCGCAAAAAGCAAATATGGAAGGTCGTTAGAGGACTGGTGTTCTCTAGAAAAATATTCTCCGGAAAATTTAACTAGAGGTCTTCTTAGGCAAAAGCCCCGTGCTACCAACGTAAAAGCCTGAACAAATTTAAAATAAAAAATCAACAAAAAAAGTACTTTTTACATTTTTTTTAATTTAAGAATAACAGTTCCTTCTTGGCACAGATTTTTCGTCTCGATGCATCAGATCGAAAAACATGAATTTTTTAATTGCATCCCTAAGACAAATGGAGTGCCACACACAGTGATGGCAAATTTAGTCAGAAACAAGAAAGTTGAAGAGTTGACTTTTTTTTGAAATAAATATGAAATTCGATTTTTTCTAGAAAAATTCGATTAATCCGAATTTTAGCAACACAAAGTTCGATTTCGAAAATTCGCCATTTTGGAGCTAAAATTCGATTAAAACTCGAATATCGAATTTACCCATCCCTAATTGCTACTACGACACCTTGTTCCAACATTGCTACTACGACACCTTTATTCCACCCTACGTGCTTATTTAATAATAATAATTAGTTTAATTTGCTAAAGGTGTTTTTCGTAAAACAATTTGCAAAAACTTAGCTGGTTCCTCTAGCGGCATTATTTTCATGCAATTGTTTACATTTGTACATGTGCACACAAACAGCTGTTCAGCAGAATATTCTAGGAATTCCGTGCTAGAGACGGAATGAAAAGAATGCGTTTAGATTATCCGGTACCATATTATTCGGAACGTTCCAACGAATAAGCAAACAGATAATTGTATTCCGAACGTTTGGAATGAATAAAGAAACACGCCCAGTAACTCTATTATTATTCGCGCTGAAAACATTATCGGACAATACTAAAGGTGGTGGAGACTAGCTCTGTTATTCAAAAAAGAAGCAAAGGCTAAAAGAGTAGGGTGCAAAGCGCGGATTACAAAAAAAATATTAGAAAGAAACTAAAATATTCGCTTTTATTAGCTCGGGATGTAACTATGTAATATTAGTGCGCCTAAAAATGCAGCGATTGCCATTCACAAGTTACATACCTGATGACAGTACGAATGGGAATTGCTTTAAACTTCCATTCTTAAAGTAACCTGATGACAGTACGAATGGAAATTTGAAAAGCGAGGTTTTAGTTTATAAACTATAATTTTATTTCCTATAAGAGATATACCGCTGCGATTTTGTCAACTTATAAACCAAGGTACAATATATCTGCCTACGATTAAAAGTCAAAACGAAAATCCCACACCCCCGAAATTCAACATCAAACATGAATATGGGCACTGAGTGCCCAACTCAAGGTTCTAAGCTTAAACGAGATTAGGTTAGGTTAGGTTATTCCGGCTGGCTGACCGCCCCACATTGATCCCTAGTGAAGGAGACAGAGGTTTAGTTAAGTATATTCGAAGTAAATACATATACATCATTTATGATGTCAACGCTTGTTGAGAATTTCAGCAGTGCTTGAAGCAGTGTCACGTCTTCAAGATTATTAAGCTGTGGAGATATTACAATCGTGTTTTTGATACGGCAGGACAATGGCATAGGATGTGTTATAGGGTCTCCGTTGGTCCCGTCACCATGCATTTCCTGCAAACTTCACTGACATCAATCCCCATTTTGCTTGCGGCCGCTGCCAACTTGTTATGTCCTGTTAGGACACCTCTCATAGTTTTGCAGTCTCTTCGTGACAGTGATAGTATAAACCGGATTTGTGTCCCGTTTTCCAGTCTGCATATGACTTTAGAGATTTTGCAGGTGTTTAACGCATTCCATCTCGATATAGTCTTCTTTTTCACCCTCTGGCCTATTTCGTTATAAAGATTTTTCAGCGGCTTCAGAAAGTTATTATATTGTCCTAGAACCAAGTGGATTCCCCTCTTGGCAATCTCATCTACAATTCCGTTACCTGTAATGCCCTTATGGCCGGGGACCCAATAAATATGCAGTCGCCTGGTTGCTGCTGCCTTATTTATGGCCTCCCTGCTTCTAAGGGCGTTTTGTGATGTAAGTTGGAATGAGTTTATACCCTTAATCGTTGCTTGACTATCTACGTATATGCTCACTTTAGAGTTATTTTCAGTCATTTTGTAGGCCAGCTCAGCAGCTTTTCTCACTGCGAAAACCTCTGCCTGAAATATGGGCAGCTTGATGGGCCGACGAACATTAAGTTCTGAGCAGTACACTCCCGCTCCTACTCCATCCTTCATTTTTGAGCCGTCGCACATAGGGGCATTTGGCCGATGTAAAAAAACTGCTTTAAATCGTGTTATGGGTTACTGTTCGCCGCACAAAATATAAATACTTTATTCTTCGGCGTATAGCGCACCCGCTAGCGTGCCATAAATTTCACCATCTAATTGGCAACGTTCGTACTGTGCGGTCGCTTAAACATTCGTTTGAAAGAATTTCTAAAGTTACTTTGTTTATCTAAGTGCTAAGCAGTTCTAGCAGGAAAAAGCTATTTGAAGCCAAGCTCCAATAAATTGTTGTGGTTTAGACATAAAGTGCGTGAATTAATAATTAAAAAATAATATTCTTGTCATTCCTTTTGCATATTTGCCTCTTTTGGTGCATTATTGTTGTTTTGCGTGACAGTGCATTTTCCCATCTTCCGCGATTTATCATACATTTTGCTTACCATCGATCAAATAATTTTCCTGCAAACAGCTGATTTTGGCTTGCTTTTATGCTTTTAACCCTCTAACCATTATAACCGTCTGTAGACGGTCATTGCTTTTTTGCTAATAAATGTTACTAAAACTAGATAGCAATATTAAAAAAATAATGGGTTTTAGTGGTTATATGCTTTGTGAATTCAAACTAATATGCGCTTTTTACTCTATATTTTGAGTACACGTGTCAGTTAAAGTTGTGAGTCAGTGTGAAATAATAAGGTGAAATAAATTACTGTCACAAAAAGTGATTTTGTAGTTCCTATATTTATTCAGTAATTATTTTTCTAAAGAGTTGAAAATTTTATAGTAAGTAGGAAACATTATTTATTTTCATAATTCAGTGCTTTATTGTGAATTAAACAAAAATTATATACATAGTAAGAGTGTTTTGTGATGCCCGTCTGTTGACGGTCAAAACGGTTAACGCCAAAATTGACATATTCAAGTGCGTTTGATAGCAGTATATTTTTGGAAGTTTCTTTTTGGTTTCTATATACAGGAGTATGCTCTGGTGAGGTCCAAGACCTTGCCTTAGACCCAGTGTGCATCCACAGGCCTCAGGCATCCCCTAGCAAGGAGTATTTGCAGTGGTGGGTGCGGTTTGCATCTGCTTTGCCCCTCCTTTGTCATTTTTCCCACCGTATGAAATCTCGTTGGTGCCGAAGCTTTAATCGAGGCGAACGGGTTGGATCAAATTGGCATTTTTTTTTGAAACTCTGTAATCTTGTATTAGAGGTGTTGTAGTTGAAGTTTTTCCTTTGTATTTATAACGCTTCCCTCGAGTGAATAACTTTGGCCAGATACGGGTTATATAATCATATGAGCAGTAATTGGGTCCTCACAACAGAGGAAGAAAAAACCCAAACGACTTGACGGTTTGAGATATTGAGGATTTTGTGTATTTTTGTCTCCTTTCATATAAGCAATTTCAAATATTTTTCTGTTGAGGATTTTGTGTATTTTTGTCTCCTTTCGTATATGAAACTTCAAATATTTTTCTGTTTTGGCCGATACCAAACAGCTTCATCAACTGCCTCTTTTTCTTTTGCGAAGACAGGAGGAGGAGGACGGGTCCTTCTGCTCTTGATGCTTCTATAGTGCTCGTTCATGCCATTGATTTTACTCTCACCCAAGGAGGCCGAGTTGGAGTTTATTTTCAACGTAGCGTCAGGCGAAATACTGAATTTTGTGTTAGGCGCCTAATAAAAACTTGTTTACGAACATTCACACTAAAAAGGACAGTAATATCCCTCCTCTAGTTTTATTTTTGGTCTTTTGAATTATATTTACATTTATTTTTTTCATATATACATATTGTTGATCAAATATTTGGAGAAATAAAACATCCTTGTATTACATACAAATGCATGCAGACGGTCGAAATGTTTTTATACCTAGCGTAGGTATTTTCACAGGTAAATTGAAACTGAGTTTGAAACATTGCTCAGGCTTGCCTAATTACCAACATCTAAAATTATGGGTGATTTAAAATCATTATTAAAAAAAAACCATTAGAGGGTTAAGCTTTTTGGCTCAGTGGATTTAAAACTGTTAAGTTCAGCACGGTTTCTAACCATTGAACTTACAATACCTAGGGCTGGTTTCTCCAACTCAACTTAACTTAGTTAAGCCATTTTTT
>NW_023458557.1:34806430-34810073 GCF_013731165.1 Rhagoletis pomonella
ACGTATACCGAATCACAACAGAACATAACTATTTGAAATATACACGCTAGACAACCCAGCCAAAAACGTAGGAAAAAGACTACTATTTAAAGAAACAGCTGATAGGGTTACCGTGTGCAAAATTATTAAGTCGCTCAGTTGGAGAAACTGAAAAAAGGCTTAGCACAAAATCGTAGCTAACTTAAGTTATAAATAAGTTTAAGCCTAAGTCTTATTGGAGAAACCAGCGCCTAGACTTCTGTCTCTCAAACGCTCATCTTTGCTACTATCGTACTAAAAGCGTACACCGTGAGTTTTTCTTGTACATACAAATTGTTACTACATACTTCGCGCTGCAATGTATTCATCCTGCTGTTTTGGAAAATATAACATTAAAAACGACTTAGAGCGTTGCCTTGCGTATTGGTTGTGTGATGACTTAGCCCACGTAAAATGTGCTGGTCTCAATGGTAGGGTGGCCGATATCATAACCGAAAACAAAGGTGTTCGTTGGTCTTGCCCCAAGTGCAGATCAACCGAAGTTGAGCTTTGTAAAATGTTTAGGAGCGCCAGAAGTGGAGTTGGGTAAGGAGTTAAAACTTCTAAACGAAAAGTTTAAACGCTATGAAGATGCATTTAAAGACTTTAAGTGCATTGAATCTTCACCCTATCATCACCCAAGCTTCAAAAAAGCGGAAGCATGGAGGAGACAGCATTGTTCCTAATCCCATTGCTTTAGACATTGACACTCCGCAAATTGATTCTTGCCTACTCCCGGCTTTAATAAGGAATTAATAAGTTTTAATTCTCAGTGTGTTGAGTTATCTCAAGCTGCATCTTCCTCAGGTGTCACTACAAGGGCTGCAGCAAAAACGACAGGTGTGTCTGAACCTACATCTCAAAGTGGACTTTCTCCGTTACCGAAAGAGTTAATCGTAGTTCCTGTGAATAAATCTGTGTTTGTTTCGCGCTTTTCTAGTGAAACGTCGGTAGAAGATGTTAAGTCTTATATAACATCAAAGCTTAATCCCCGGCACATAGCTATTAGAAAATTTAATTTTTCATACGAAAGAAGCATATCTTCCTTCAAAATTGATATTTCCGTCGACCATTTTCAAAACATTGTTAATGGTCCATTCTGGCCCAATGGTGCTTTAGTTCGTGAGTTTGAGTTTAAACCTCGAGCTCGGAATGAAAATACTGTTCAAATTCCCTCCTCAGGATCAAAAAACTTATAAGTAATTTATTCTTCAATATTTATTACCAAAATGTTAGGGGTCTAAATAAAAAATTAACTGAGCTTTACTTAAAGTCTTTTGATTTAAATTATGAAATTTTGGTTTTTACTGAAACTTGGCTAAAACTGAATGTGTTTATTAGTGAAATATCGTGTAGTAAGTATGAAATATTTGGAAATGATCGCTTAGATAGAAAAGGCGGGGTGTTTTAATAGCTGTTCAGATCGACTTTTCCTCAGAAAAAGTTGTGTTCACAGGTTCAGATGATGTTGAATTCCTCTGTGTTAGAATACGGTGCCCCTCAAGTAGTGTTTTTTCTTGTTGCAATTTATATTCCACCAAATTCTAACCCTTCGGTTTACTTCAAACATTCTTCATTATTGCTCTCTTTATTTGCCATGGTCAAGCCCTCCGATTCGATTGTTGTGTTGGATGATTTTAATCTAGCGTGTGTTTCCTGGGATTCGGTGGATGGAATTCTGGTGCCAAATTCTTCTCGGGATGTACTTAACCAATTTCTTAACGAACTTTCCCATCTTGGTCTATATCAGATTAATTCAGTTATCAGCAACTTAGGTAAATGTCTTGATTTAGATTGATGATACTGCTAAATGCACTATAATACGCGGCGATCCTTTAGTTATACCTATAGACCCTTATCACCCACCACTTGAGTTGTCCTTGGCACCATCCTACGATTCATGTTATTGTCCTGAAACTAGAAAGCCGACAGATCGGCGATATTCTTTCAAATACGCGAACTACGACAAGCTTAAAATAGCTATATCTGAAATAATCTGGCCTGAGTACGATGGGGATGTTGAAAACAGTGCCTTACACTTTAGTAAAATCTTGAATAATATATTCAGTAAACTCATTCCTCTTGTTAAGGAAAATACCGGACCTCGTAACTCGTTGGGGTTTAACTCAGAGCTAAAGCATTTAAAAAATCAAAAAACTAAATCATTTAAACTTTATAAAAAATCAGGCCTATCTTCTCACTACGCCGCGTACTCCATCCTTCGTCATAAATACTAAATTCTTTTCTAATCCCAAGTCATTTATCATTTTGTAAACTCAAAACGTAAAATAAATGGGTTTCCCTCAACACTGAAATTAGATGATGTTATTTTTAGCGATGATGATATGATTGCTGATATGTTTGCAAATTATTTTGAATCGAACTATTCTGTCGAGCCAAATGAAAAAACTTCTAGCTATCTTTTCCCACTCCCACAGTTTGACCACATCCGTATTCCTTCAATCTCCGCTGACAATGTTCTCCTTCATTTGAATATATTAAAATATTCTTTTCTAAGCGGTCCGGATGGTATTCCCTCCTGTGTCCTAATAAGTTGTGCTGATTATCTATATAAGCCATAAACAAACATCTTCAATGCTTCTCTAAAGCAAGGAGTTTTCCCCTCTTTGTGGAAGGAGTCGTATATTTTGCTGCATTATAAAAATGGAAGCAGGTCGAATATTGCGCTAAGCTGTGTGCCATTCCTAAAGTATTTGAAGAAATCGTTATGGAAGAACTATCTTATTCCATAACGCCCGTTATCGATATATCACAACACGGCTTTTGTAAAGGTAAATCAACTGTATCAAACCTTCTTGAATTCACTACAAATGTGAACAATGGTTTCAAAAGTAATTATCAAACTGACGTCATTTACACTGATTTCAGCAAGACATTTGATAAAGTATCTTATTCTACTCTAATATACAAACTTGATAAAATTGGTTTCCCTCCAATCCTGCTGCGCTGGCTTTCTTCTTATTTCATTGGCCGGAAACAGAGGGTTATCTTTAAAAAATGTTCATCTCGTGTAATTCATGTGACGTCAGGTGTACTTCAAGGTAGCCACCTTGGTCCCCTTCTGTTTATTTTATTCATCAACGATCTTCCAAATATTTTGAAGTATTCGAATTGCCTAATTTACACAGACGACGCTAAGTTATTTAAGTGCATTGGTGCCCCAGGAGACAGGAAACAATTACAGGTGGACCTTAGTAATGCGTTTAAATTGTGCGAAGTAAATTCTATGTCACTTAAATTGAAAAAGTGTAAATTTATGTGTTTCTCTTGAAAACACTTTCAATCATATAGCTACCGCATTTGTGAACATAGTGTTGATCAGGTAACTAATTTCATCGATCTAGGCGTAACCATGGACTCTAAGCATGAATTCAAGTCCCATGTAAACTCTTGTGTTAATAGAGCCAAGGGCATCTTGGCTTTCATTTAAACGTTGGGCTAGAGAATTCAGAGATCCTTATGTCACTAAAGCTCTCTTCACCTTCCTAGTCAGGCCGATCTTAGAATACGGGTCCGTCGTATGGAACCCTAGATATCAAACGCACTCTGACAGACTCGAGTCGGTACAGAAACAATTCTTATTATTCGCATTAAATAATTTGCC
>NW_023458557.1:34810173-34811187 GCF_013731165.1 Rhagoletis pomonella
GAGTCGGTACAGAAACAATTCTTATTATTCGCATTAAATAATTTGCCTTGGGATTCGACATTAACTCTCCCACCGAACAAAAGCCGCTTGAAGCTCATAAATTTGCCAACGCAGCACAGCCGTAGAGAGATGCTCGGCGTTTTGTTCATGATTAAGATCTTGAACGGTATAGTCAATAGTCCCTTTCTACTGAACCAGATCACGTTTTGTATTCCTTCTAGGCCTTCTAGACATTACAAGCCCATTAAGTTTACTATTCGTAGAACAAATTTTGAAATACATGATGCTTTTCGTTGCCTATGCCAGGACTTTAATAAGCATTACGACTATTTTGACACCCCCCACTCACATTTTACCATTAAGAAAACCTTACTTGAGATTTTGAATAAATAACATGTAAACCCTTACATTGCACCTTATCGTTCAGCTGGTGAACTATATTTCTGTTCAGTTTATGAGGTAAACGTAAACGTGAATCGCTTTTTTGTAACTAAATAAATTAATATCTTTAACCGGGAACGATAAATTACACAATATCTATGACTGCTTAGTACAACTGTAATCGGCTTCGTAAATTTTCGCGACCGCGTAAGACAATACGAGCATGGATCGGAAACTCGGCCTTTCCGACCATGATCAATAGCTTGTCCACAGCGCGGAGCGCAAACTAGAGCTTTCCGCCTGCCACACACTCAAAGTAATGACTTCGGGAACATGGATCGGAAACTCGTTCTTTCCGACCATACTGAACAGCTTATCCACAGTGCGGAGCGGAAACTAGAGCTTTCCGCCTGCCACACATTCAAAGTAATGACTTCGGGAACATGGATCGGAAACTCGTTCTTATCCGGTACTATATTATTCGGAACGTTCCAACGAATAAGCAAACAGATAATTGTATTCCGAACGTTTGGAATGAATAAAGAAACGCCCAGTAACTCTATTATTATTCGCGCTGAAAACATTATCGGACAATACTAAAAGTGGTGGAGACTAGCTCTGTTATTGAAAAAA
>NW_023458557.1:34811287-34813855 GCF_013731165.1 Rhagoletis pomonella
CCGCATTGGAAACACCGCTACCCGGTCCTGCCACACTAAGGAAGAAGTTGAGCGCACCACTGTGGACACCTCGAAGACTGTGTGACAAAAACCCGAAGACCTCGTCCAGGGAGAATCTGGCTTCTATCAAAAGCAAATGGACAGAGTCTAAATTCCAGGCAGACGTTGCTTTGACAAAGAAGGAAGAGGAAAGAGTGGAGCTACAAATGAAGCTCATGCGCGAAAGGCACGAGTTGGAGGTTCTCCAATATAAGGAACGTCAGGCCATAGAAATGGAAATACTTAGCGTTCGATTAGAAAAAGAAAAATTGGAATTAAAAAAGTTATATAACGTGTAAATATTTTTATACTCGCAGGTTCTACAATTCACTTGCGAGTGAATTTCAACCAATGCCAATTTGAATTCAAAGCGGATTTTATTGAAATTCACCCGGCCGTGAATTATAGAACCTCCTGATAAATTCATATTTGTATATCGCCTGCTGCAAATGGACGAACAACGACAGATTTTATAATGTATTTCAAAAACGCCCTATCAGCTGAGAATATGTTGAGGTAGTGCGTGTTTGAAGCGGCAGTTGAGATAGAGCGTTTTTGAAACAAACTATAAAATAGGGCCTTCTTCGGCCATTTGCTAAGATAGGCCGATCTTCCAATCAGCAGACAATATACAACTGAGTGCATGTTTTTTTTAAATATTTACAATATTTTTGAAGTTTATAAAGAAGTTGGAAAATTAAAAAAAATCAAATTTCGAACTCCTTAGGCTGGTGTCCGGTTTCACCAAGAAATTTTAAAACTTATCAGACTGAACAAATTTGTCATTTTAAATTTTAACAGGCTGATAAATTTAAAATTTATTGGTGCAACCGGGCATGAGTTTATATAAAATTTTTGGGTATGTAGTTAGATCTCTTGAAATTTTAGTAAAATAAGTGCAAGTTTTAAGGGGCTAGAAAATCACGTTGATTTCTAATAATTTTCTTCTGACGGCTTTTGCGGTTTTTCCATATAAACAAGAATTTATTGTGTAGAAAATGTGTTTGCACACAAAATTTGCTCCAGTTTTTATAAATTGCACTTGTTATATGAAAAAAAACAGCAAAAGCCGTCAGAAGAAAATTATTAGAAATCAATGCGATTTTCTAGACCCTTAAAACTTGCACTTATTTTACTAAAATTTCAAGAGATCCAACTACATACCCATAAATTTTATTAAACCCAGTCTAAAAAGCTCGACATTTTAATGAAATTTTGTTTTAATTTCTCCAACTTCTCTATAAACTTTGTATATATTTAAAATAAAACACCATGCACCCGGTTTTGATCGCCAGTGTAGTAGTAATAAGCGAAGTTTTTTGTTTTTGTTTTGTTTGAATGGAATATTTTGTTTTTTTATTTACGTTATACTTTATTTATTAATACATATTTTGTATGAAATTTAACGTGTTAGTAAATATTTCGCGAGTTGGTTGGCAGAAAAAATCCTGGCCAAGATATATTTAATTAATTGTTCAATAATTATTATTTTTTTTTTTGCACCAATTTGTTTAATGAACCAATTACATGTATACCAATCGAAAGCATAAAGCCTATAGAATGTGAAAACGTTGGCCAACCCGATAGGTACGGCAGGAATTAAATAGACAACAAATGTTTTAAAATAAACACATTCTCACTTTCAAGTAAATTAATTTTCAATAAAAGACTAAAACCTTTTTGAAATAAGTTTTATTAAAGTTAAGTTAACCCTTTCCTTTTGAATTTTTCTTAAAAACTAAAACAACGGTTACAAACGTTACAATTCAATGTCTGCATATACATAGTGGGCGACAAAAGTCTAGGTACAGCCAATTTTTCGCAATGAATGCAAAGCTTTTTACCCCATTTTTATCGCTTATGTTTTATAAAAATATTTAAATTTCCATAGAAACTTGCAACTTAGACTTATGTACATATATGATTTTTGTTAGATAATTAGCTGTATTTTTATAAAAAAATAATAAACATTAAACAAACAAAAGAATAATTGCCAAAACTGTTCAAAATATCGTGTCCCTATTATTTTCCACATGACAATATATATATAGGTTAGCATCTATAATTTTCTAATGGGATGTAAGTTGTATATCAAACTATATGTTGTTACCTTAATTCCCAAAGGCCCTAACCAACACTTTTTTCGAAACCGCGTTTTTCACAGATTTTTGTAGGAGGTATTGAAAGACGCGTTCAGTAAAAAACTGTGGCCAGCGTTACTGGAGTTGGACTTACGATGGCTATTTTTTTATGAAGAAATTACCTCGACGTCGAAGTCGACAACCATGATAGGGCCGATTATAAAAACTATCAAAAACAGGTAGGGCTTTTTAAATAGTGGCTGTAACTCCGTTTTGGTACTTACACTTTAAAATTTTTACTGAACGCGTCTTGTAATACATCCTACAAAAATCTGTGAAAAACGCGGTTTCGAAAAAAGTGTTGGTTAGGGCCTTTGGGAATTAAGGTTACGATATGTGGGTATTCACCAAATTGACCAAGTGGCCTGGCACTCTGGCAAAAGAGCAG
>NW_023458557.1:34813955-34818315 GCF_013731165.1 Rhagoletis pomonella
CAAATTTCGAACTCCTTAGGCTGGTGTCCGGTTTCACCAATAAATTTTAAAACTTATCAGACTGAACAAATTTGTCATTTTCAAGTTTTAACAGGCTGATATATTTAAAATTTATTGGTGCAACCGGGCATGAGTTTATATAAAATTTTTGGGTATGTAGTTAGATCTCTTGAAATTTTAGTAAAATAAGTGCAAGTTTTAAGGGGCTAGAAAATCACGTTGATTTCTAATAATTTTCTTCTGACGGCTTTTGCAGTTTTTCCATATAAACAAGAATTTCTTGTGTAGAAAATGTGTTTGCACACAAAATTTGCTCCAGTTTTTATAAATTGCACTTGTTATATGAAAAAAAAACAGCAAAAGCCGTCAGAAGAAAATTATTAGAAATCAACGCGATTTTCTAGCCCCTTAAAACTTGCACTTATTTTACTAAAATTTCATGAGATCCAACTACATACCCATAAATTTTATTAAACACAGTCTAAAAAGCTCGAAATTTTAATAATTTTTTTTTTTAATTTCTCCAACTTCTCTATAAACTTTGAAATCATTGTATATATTTAAAAAAAAACACCATGCACCCGGTTTTGATCGCCAGTGTAGCAGTAATAAGCGAAGTTTTTTGTTTTTGTTTTGTTTGAATGGAATATTTTGTTTTTTTTATTTACGCTATACTTTATTTATTAATACATATGTAATATTACAGTCTAAGATCCGAATAGCGCACGACCTTCACCATTTGTTAATGGATGAAATCTATTTTGTATGGAATTTAACGTGTTAGTAAATATTTCGCGAGTTGGTTGGCAGAAAAAATCCTGGCCAAGATATATTTAATAAATTGTTCAATAATTATTATTATTTTTTTTGCACCAACTTGTTTAATGAACAAATTTCATGTATACCAATCGAAAGCATAAAGCCTATAGAATGTGAAAACGTTGGCCAACCCGATAGGTACGGCAGGAATTAAATAGACAACAAATGTTTTAAAATACACACATTCTCACTTTCAAGTAAATTAATTTTCAATAAAAGACTGAAACCTTTTTGAAATAAGTTTTATTAAAGTTAAGTTAACCCTTTCCTTTTGAATTTTTCTTAAAAACTAAAACAACAACAACAACAACATTTTTCGCAATGAATGCAAAGCTTTTTACGCCATTTTTATTGCTTATGTTTTATAAAAATATTTAAATTTCCATAAAAACTTGCAACTTAGACTTATGTACATATATGATTTTTGTTAGATAATTAGCTGTATTTTTATAAAAAAAATAATAAACATTAAACAAACAAAAGAAAAATTGCCAAAACTGTTCAAAATATCGTGTCCCTATTATTTTCCACATGACAATATATATATAGGTTAGCATCTATAATTTTCTAATGGGATGTAAGTTGTATATCAAACTATATATTGTTACCTTAATTCCACACGGCCCTAACCAACACTTTTTTCGAAACCGCGTTTTTCACAGATTTTTGTAGGAGGTATTGAAAGACGCGTTCAGTAAAAAACTGTGGTCAGCGTTACTGGAGTTGGACTTACGATGGCTATTTTTTTATGAAGAAATTACCTCGACGTCGAAGTCGACAACCATAATAGGGCCGATTATAAAAACTATCAAAAACAGGTAGGGCTTTTTAAATAGTGGCTGTAACTCCGTTTTGGTACTTATACTTTAAAATTTTTACTGAACGCGTCTTGTAATACATCCTACAAAAATCTGTGAAAAACGCGGTTTCGAAAAAAGTGTTGGTTAGGGCCTTTGGGAATTAAGGTGACGATATGTGGGTATTCACCAAATTGACCAAGTGGCCTGGCACTCTGGCAAAAGAGTAGAATAGCTCAAGCAACGACTGTGACAAAAGTTGTTGTTTGAGCTAATCTGCTCTTTTGCCAGAGTGCCAGACCACTTGGTCAATTTAGTGAATACCCCTTATAATTTAATTTTTTTGGAGTCGTTTACCATAGCTTCTAGCCCTCCAATTTTTTATTTACATACATATCGATGGCTGAGTGGAAGATCGACCTATTTCGGCAGCCAGTTCGAAAACGCCCTATCTCAGAATTTTATTTAAAAACACCCTCACCCCTATTGCGAGTGTCGACTAGTAGTAGATAAACGACTATTTTTCGATTATCGCTTTTCCATGGTATTGTGAATGTCGATTTATCGTTCAATATGCGACTGTGAATAGTTTTTAGTCGCTCATCCTTCTACAACTGTTTGTTTGTATTGTAAAAGGATGTGCGACTATAAACTATTCCCACTCACTTATTCAACGAGAAAACGACTTTGAAAATACCACGGAGAATCGATAGTCGACTAATAGTCGTTTATCTACTACTAGTCGACACTCGCAATAGGGGTGCCTATCTCAGAATTTGGTTCAAAAACACCCTATTTTAGCTGCCGATTCAAAACTGCTCTATTTCAGCACATTTTCAATGTATTTTCGTTTGAGATATGGCGTTTTGAACCGAATTCTGGGATAGGGTGTTTTTCAATAAAATTCTGAAATAGGGCGTTCTTCAATAAAATTCTGAAGTAGGGCGTTCTTCTTCAATCAAATACTGAAGCAGGGCGTTCTTGAAAAGTTTTCTGAGATAGGGCGTTTTCCAACTGGCTCCCGAGATAGGTCGATCTTCCACTCAGTCATTCATTCATATATCAGTGGCCATGAGCAATAACCGCCTAAGTCGAAAAACCTGATTTCGAGAAAAAATGTTTTAAACATTTGGATTATAATGTTAACCTTATGGGGAAACCAAAATATGTTCGTCTTTAACCTTTTAAATAGGCTGGCTGGCGAGATGGGGATTTCACATACACATGGAGTAGTCGTTGCAGAATACCATAGCATATATAACTCAATTCTTTCTTAAGTCTACTTAGGCGGTTACTGCTTATGACCACAGATATTGTATGTATTATATTCTTCCCGATAAATAATAATAATAAAGTTACATTTGAGCAAAATATGTATCTATTATTGTTTTTCTTGTTTGGTCATTTCGAGAACGTCCTTCATTTGAGCGGTTTGGTGGAACTGTTAAAACATTAGTTACGGCATCATCAATTTCCGGTACAAGTTGTGGTGCAGTTTTATCATTAAAGCGAATGCAAACATTATTCAGTACTGCTGTTGCAACAATAATGTAAGGAACTGTCGTGACCTTCATTCGAATCCCCATGGATAGCACGGGAAATCTGCGCTTCCACACACCGTATGAGCGCTCAATACAATTTCGAGTTCTGATGTGCGACTCATTATACAGATTTTCTGCTCTATTTCTACAATTTAAAAGCGGCGTCAACACGACGTTCGTGTTTTCATAACCACTGTCAGCAACAATGACTGCATTTAGAAATTCCTTCGCCTCCAATCGGTAGCAAATACGCGAATTACGGAAAATCCTTGAGTCATGAACCGATCCTGGCCATCGGGCAACAATGTCTAATATTTTTAAATTGCTATCACATATGGTTTGCACATTGAACGAGAAAAAACCCTTTCTGTTACGAGAGACTTCACCATCATCACCTCCTGTATAGAAATGGTGCTATTACTATTGTTTTTTAACTAGTAATCTTACATAATCACCTGGCGACATGATTTTAACATGGGTGCAATCCATTGCGCCAATTACACGCGGAAAATTTGAAATTTCTTTAAAAGCAGCCTGTGTGCTCAAACGCTCCTGTTCCGTCTGAGGGAGTTTAACAAAATCTGCCCGTAAAGAAGCAATATGATGAGATACAAGTTTAATAGCCCGTGATGCACTTGTTTTTGAAACGCCGCAAAGATCTGCCACAGTTTGCTGAAAAGATCCTGATGCATAGAACCTGAGTGTAATGAAAAACATTTGATGTGGTTGCATAGCGTTGTTGCTGCCAATGGAAAAGTAATTTAGGAAAAAAACATTTACATTCGTCAAATGATATGATCTTACCGTGTTCCAATATAAATTTTTTCTTTTATTAAAGAAAAAATAAACCAAGCAGCATCTTTGCACATACGAAATCGATCACGAAAATCAACATCATCGTAATAATGAAAAAAATCTGGACGTTCTTTTATTTTTCTTTTTCGTCGAAGAACGATTACTTGTAGAACATCAAAATCGAAATCACTTTCATCTGAATCTACAAAATCCATTATTATTTACAAAAATTAACATCTAACACAGAAATATAAACCACTTCAAATAAAGACGCCAAGATTATTATAGCGGGGTTGCTATAGCTGTACAAACGAAATAAGTACTATTTCTTTCATTTACATTGTGCACTACAGCAACACTATCGTAAGTCAAGAATAAGCCAACTAAAGGGTAGGCTAACTTTCGGCT
>NW_023458557.1:34818415-34819933 GCF_013731165.1 Rhagoletis pomonella
TCTTTATCTTTATCTTTATCTTTATCTTTATCTTTATCTTTATCTTACATTATCTGTATGTTTATCTAATGATGGGTTTACATTCTCATTCTCATTTTCGGGCTGAACTCTCTAATCTGTAATTAGAAAAAAAAAGAGAAGAAAAAAAGATTAACCATACCAAATTATAATTATAAAATAATAAATAAGACAGAGTATAAGCGAAGCCGAAGATGAAGATGAAGACGAAGCCGAAGACGAATTGGTTGCGTTGCGGTCAAGCTGGCGAGTGTACATAGTGCAAGATGAGTGATATGAAGATTTGTTTCTAAATTAAACCCTCTTTTACAGATAAAATAAAAAGAAAATAAAGAAAAAACAGACATTTTTCGAATATACAGGAATGCCATTTAATACCTTTGTTTACATTTTGTCAAATTTCGAGCCATTTCTTGAAAAACGCGTTTTTTTTTAACAATTGCGAACAATAAAATAAAATGTAATCAACTCATCACAGCAAGCAATTTGTCTTTGAAAACAGTACCGCAGTTTCAAGCTGACCGCTTGCGCAACGTCTTCATCTTCGCTTGCACTGTAATCAGTTTCATGTGTTAATTACTGCACTGTTTTTCGTCTTCGTCTTCGTCTTCATCTTCGGCTTGGCTTTCACTCTGTCTGCAACCTTAGTACTAGTATCTTTTTTCACAAGACTGTAGCAAGATAACGAACTCTTCGTTATACCAGAATGCTTTACAAAATAATTTATAATGTTATCTGCTGTAACAGAAGTTGAAAATGGCAACAAATTCAACCATTTAGTAAGAGCAGCAACTTGAAGTTCCGAGTTGTAATTGGATCTAATAACATGCTGTTCGTTTCTAGGTTTGTTCGTTGAAAATCCAGCAGGAATTATCCAACACCCGAAATATCAGGGGGTAAGATAAAATTCTCTCAAATCCTCTTTCATGTTGAGAATCTTGCAAATTTCTACACGAACGCAAATTTGCAGGAACTTGCAAGTTTCCCTGCCAGCTGGTGTCCACGGTTGCATTTCAAACATAATAAATTTTTATAGAATTTTTAAAATCCTTTAAGATGGACAAAAATCAGGTCATACATGTATATTTTTCGTTTTTCTGACTTTCTTTAACATATATTTTAATTAATTTCTTTATCGTACTAGCTGTCGGGTTTCTTAAATCGGCTTTGGTTGCAATTGCATTCCGATTGCGAATAACATTTTTTTCAGCCGAGTACAGTTCAAATGGTGCTCCACAAAATTGTTTTGTTCTTGCTGAATGCAAAAGAGGCGAAGTACCTAATCAACAACAACTCCTATACGTCTCCCGCTATTCGCCACAAGCTTTTCTCCGAGTTGTCTGGTTTGTGTCATCAATAGCTACACCTCTTTATTTTCTATAATCCCACTAAAATGGCTGGAGGTGCCGGAAAACGACGTGGTGAGACTACTTCCAACGATGGAGAACCCAGGAAAACTCTGCTAATCAGTGGCTCATCACCAAATATTATACGCAGTAT
>NW_023458557.1:34820033-34823818 GCF_013731165.1 Rhagoletis pomonella
AAATCAAGAAAATCAAGTCGTGTTTCGAAAAGTTAGGTGCAGACAGTTGGCTACAGTGGAGGGATTTACTAAGGTCATTCACAAAAAATATGTCAAGCAAAGTGCTGTTGGTGTTAGTAAAATGTGTTGGTAAGTAGGTGTTAGTGGGAAAAGACCTAGAGACTCCATGCTAAGTTTTAAGCTGCAATCGACAATAAGGTTGCTGTTGAAATCACCCGCTACCACCGCGTTGTTGTAGTTGTCGAGTAACGGTTGAAGAAATTCGGTAAAATTGGAGAAGTTAATATGACGATTGGGTCTGTATACACAGCCGACCAGGAGCTTGTTTTCACCTGAAAAGATATCAATGAACAATTTTTAACATATATTGCGACACCACCACCATGACCACTTCTATCAGCTCTGAACAGTTGGTATCCTTTCACTTTTATCAAATCATTACTGTGAAATGGTTAGAACCACACAACACACTTTGTGTTAGAACACAAAGAATATCAATATCGGAATCCTCAAAAATATATTTAAACTCATCAAGCTTTTTGTACAAGCTTTGCGCATTGAGGTGAATTATCTTCAACCCAACCGCTCGTTTGCTTAAAATACGCAACATGGTGTTAAGACAGCCTTTGGAACTCGCATGCTTATAGTCCAAAGTCAATATACAATATTTTAAATGCACTGCAGTTGGAATTTAAAAAAACTAATAGTAAATTTAACCAGAAATATGTGGAAATAGAGTAAGTAACGCAGTAAAGGAAGAGATAAAAAGAACCATAATGGCAGTAGTAGTAATCATACATCTTGTGGATCATCGCTGTTTTGGTGTATATTCCCGTCGCTAAAGGAGTGGATACCAGGTGGACTAGTGTGCTCCAGTTCATTGAGTATATCCAGGGTGTATATTGCGAGCGGACTGTTGTTTTTCTGTTGCCTAATGTGAACTAAGCATCCTCTGGTGAACACAGATGCAACTGTTTTCCGTTTTTTTAGATTAAGGGCTGACTTGGAAATCTGGTAATTATGCTTTGTTAGCGACTCGTTAATGAAGACAGGGGCTTTGGATTGTATGCCTGCATGAGTAAGCCGTAGCCCACTGTTGTTAGATCGTTTATAATTCGCCACAGTTTTTAGAAAATTGTTTCTATCCGCAGGTGCTTGAAACTTGACTATAATCGCAGCGTCAACCGGAGTATTCCGAGGTTTTCGTGCTCGGAAAATACCCCTTAATGGAGGTGGTTTTAAATTCAAGGAAAAACATAGATGATGAAATATACTCTGCAAGTTTTCACCTTCTTCGAGTGGGATCCCTAGTAGTCTAGCATCACAGGCAGCCATAAGGCTATCATGCTTGGAGAGATGTTGTTTTAAAGTTGCTACCTCTGCCTCAAGGATTCTAATCGATGAAAGGTAGATTCCAAACGGGTAACTCTATCATTTAATTTGGTTAGCTCGCGCGTAAAAGATTCTAACTTTTCTTCAAATTTGCGACAGAAAACCTCCATAATTCTGTTTTCGGACTCAAGGATTTGCTTTGCAAGCAGTTCGTTGAACTTTTCAAAGCGTAGATCCATACTGCGTATAATATTTGGTGATGAGCCACTGATTAGCAGAGTTTTTCTGGGTTCTCCATCGTTGGAAGTAGTCTCACCACGTCGTTTTCCGGCACCTCCAGCCATTTTAGTGGGATTATAGAAAAGAAAGAGGTGGCAGCACAGTTTACGACACGAAGTTGTGATTTGCACAAAGTTTACCACAGGTGGCGCTATTGTAGGTATTGATGACACAAACCAAACAACTCGGAGAAAAGCTTGTGGCGAATAGCGGTAGACGTATAGGAGTTGTTGTTGATTAGGTACTTCGCCTCTTTCGCATTCAACAAGAACAAAACAATTTTGTGGAGCACCTGACTTACTTTACAATTTCGATGCTTAGAGCTGTCGGAACAGGAGACGAACAATGATGTTTAGCACTTATGTAGAAGATAACACGTACAATCGTGATTTATTATTCACTTAAAGCTTATATATTTAAACAGCAAAGCGGAATGAGAAACTTTACGTACTTCACACACAAGGGTTGCCAACTTTTTTTTTTAAGTTACCAAAAAGATGTAACTACATCAATAATTATGTTCGCTTAAGTACCCGCATCGAGGTACTTAAGCGGGTTCTTTTAAGTACCCAACCCGCCTAAGTACCTCAAAAAGCTGACATTTTTCGTGAGGTACTTAAGCGGGTTTTACTGTACTTCATATATAAAAATTTGAGAAAAAACACTTAAAAGCAAAAATGCCGTTTTTTATAAAAAAAAAAATATTTAAAACAAAAAAATTACAACCCGATTTTTAAACAAGTAAGAGCAGCGCTGTCTTCGGCTATGCCGAAGGCTTCATACCTTTCATGAACATCTGCAAATTTTACTTTGACAGATTACTGCTTTTGAATACATGTGCATACATTGATAGAGGAGTTACATACTTATATAAAAAATCGCATCTAAAAAATCAGAGGTATGGAAGATATACTTTATATGGCACCAAAATAAGTGATTTTCACTGCTATGTGATCGGTATGTAAACCGGTAACACAATTTATTGGGTTTAGTTTCCTACATAAAGGAGATATATGGCAAAAACTGGTATCTGAACAATCAGTGCTATAGGAGATAAAGCTTATACAGCATAGATTTTGATGATTTTCTCAGTAGACTTTGTATTATTATTTATAAAATATCTTACGAAATTTATCGGTTTTAGCTGTTCAAATAAAGAAGTTTTACAGTAAAATCCCATATCTGAACAATCAGATGTATGGAAGATATATGTTGTAGTCATCCGATCCTTGTTATTTTCACTGTAAGTATTCTGTTAATAATGAGAGAAAATGGTGCGAAGTTTCATGTTCCTAGCTGCATAAATGGAGGAGTTATGATAAAAGACCTCATATCTGAACAATCAGTTGTATGGGGTCTGCAGGTTATAGTGACCCGATCTTTGTTATTTTCGCTGTAAGTCTTCTGTTGATAATGAGTGAAAACAGCGCGAAATTTCATGGTACTAGCTACATAAATGGATGAATTATAACGAAAAATCTCATATCTGAACAATCAGTTGTATGGGAGCTATAGGTTATAGTTACCCGATCTTTTTAATTTTCACTGTAAGTTTTCTGTTCATATTTATTGAAAATAGTGCGGAATTTCATGTTCCTAGCTATATAAATGAAGGAGTTATAACGAAAAATTTTATATCTGAACAATCAGTTGTATGGGAGCTATAGGTTATAGTGACCCGATCTTTGTAATTTTCACTGTAAGTATTCTGTTGATAATGGGTGCAAGTACTGCAAAATTTCATGTTCGTAGCTGCATAAATGGAGAAGTTATAACGAAAAATCTCATATCTGAACAATCTGTTGTATGGGAGCTATATGTTATAGTGGTCCGATTCTGCCGGTTCCGACAAATGATTAATACATTATAAAAATACACCCACCTACCAAATTTCATCCGGATATCTCGAAAACTGAGAGACTAGATTGCATACAAACAGACAGACAGACGGACAGACGGACAGACGGACAGACGGACATGGCTAAATCAACTCAGCTCGACGTTCTGATCATATAAGTATACATTTTAATGGGTCTATCTCTTTTTGTTCTGGTACTTACAAACATCGGACCAAAGTTATAATACCATTTCATGCTCATGAAAGGTATAAAAATTTCCTTTGGTATGCCTATTTGTATACTTCGTATATAAAAATTTGAGAAAAAGCACTTAAA
>NW_023458557.1:34823918-34826051 GCF_013731165.1 Rhagoletis pomonella
AAAACTCTGCTAATCAGTGGCTCATCACCAAATATTATACGCAGTATGGATCTACGCTTTGAAAAGTTCAACGAACTGCTTGCAAAGCAAATCCTTGAGTCCGAAAACAGAATTATGGAGGTTTTCTGTCGCAAATTTGAAGAAAAGTTAGAATCTTTTTCGCGTGAGCTAACCAAATTAAATGATAGAGTTACCCGTTTGGAATCTACCTGCGATCGAATTAGAATCCTTGAGGCAGAGGTAGCAACTTAGCAACTTTAAAATAAAATCTCTCCAAGCTGTGATACTAGGGATCCCACTCGAAGAAGGTGAAAACTTGCAGAGCATATTTCATCATCTATGTTTTTCCCTGAATTTACAACCACCTCCATTAAGGGGTATTTTCCGAGCACGGAAACCTCGGGATACTCCGGTTGACCCTGCGATTATAGTCAAGTTTCAAGCACCTGCGGATAGAAACAATTTTCTAAAAACTGTGGCAAATTATAAACGATCTAACAACAGTGGACTACGGCTTACTCATGCAGGCATACAATCCGAAGCCCCTGTCTTCATTAACGAGTCGCTAACAAAGCATAATTACCAGATTTTCAAGTCAGCCCTTAATCTCAAAAAACGGAAAAAAGTTGCATCTGTGTTCACCAGAGGAGGCTTAGTTCACATTAGGTAACAGAAAAACAACAGTCCGCTCGCAATATACACCCTGGATATACTCAATGAACTGGAGCACACTAGTCCACCTGGTATCCACTCCTTTCGCGACGGGAATATACACCAAAACAGCGATGATCCACAAGATGTATGATTACTACTACTGCCATTATTGTTCTTTTTATCTTTTCTTTTGCTGCGTTACTTACTCTATTTCCACAAATTTCTGGTTAAATTTACTATTAGTTTTGTTAAATTCCAACTGCAGTGCATTTAAAATATTGTATATTGACTTTGGACTATAAGCAAGCGAGTTCCAAAGGCTGTCTTAACACCATGTTGCGCATTTTAAGCAAACAAGCGGTTGGGTTGAAGATAATTCACCTCAATGCGCAAAGCTTGTACAAAAAGCTTGATGAGTTTAAAAATATTTTTGAGGATTCCGATATTAATATTCTTTGTGTCTCCGAAACGTGGTTCACACCATTTCACAGTAATGATTTGATAAAAGTGAAAGGATACCAACTGTTCAGAGCTGATAGAAGTGGTCATGGTGGTGGTGTCGCAATATATGTAAAAAATTGTTTGTCTTGTAGATTGTGTTGTGCTTCTGGTTGTGGTGACTCTGTGGAACATGTGTTCATTGATATCTTTTCAGGTGAAAACAAGCTCCTGGTAGGCTGTGTATACAGACCCAATCGTCATATTAACTTCTCCAATTTCACCGAATTTCTTCAACCGTTACTCGACAACTACAACAACGCTGTGGTAGCGGGTGATTTCAACAGCAACCTTATTGTCGATTGCAGCTTAAAACTTAGCATGGAGTCTCTAGGTCTTTTTCCCACTAACACCTACTTACCAACACATTTTACTAACACCAACAGCACTTTGCTTGACATATTTTTTGTGAATTACCTTAGTAAATCCCTCCACTGTAGCCAACTGTCTGCACCTAACTTTTCGAAACACGACTTGATTTTCTTGATTTTTGATTTTCAAACAACCAGAATACCAACATGTTTCACATACCGAGACTTCAAGAACATCAACTATACCTCTCTCACTGATGCGGTGGAGTCAGTGGAATGGAATCTGATTCGAACGCTGGTAAATATTGACGACCAAACCAAGTTCCTTCAAGAACACATAAATAGGCTCTTTGAAGACTTCGTTCCACTCAGACGCCAATTAGCAAAGTGCAACAGCAGCCCTTGGTTCAATTCTAAATTAAAAGACCTTATCTCTACTCGTAATCAAACCTACGCGAGGTGGAAGCGGTACAGAACCCCTGAAGCCTTAAGCCGCTTCAAAACAGCTCGGCTCATTGTCAACAAAGCAATAAGGTCTGCGAAAGCTACGTATTATAAGGAAAAGTTCAGCTCAGCCATGAATTCTAATCAATCGGGAATACAATTAAAGAAATTGGGATGGGAAAATCAAAGGAAAGTTTATCTCTTCACTCCGACCTAAATTTAGACG
>NW_023458557.1:34826151-34828153 GCF_013731165.1 Rhagoletis pomonella
AAGTAAAGTATAGTATAGTATAACGAATGTACAAGAGAAAACAACATACAATTAATACATATATAATTATAATTAACTATGGTAAAAACTGGTTAACTCATTTTTGAAACGCAGTGCATTGTTGATTGACCTTATTCTGATAGGTAGTGAGTTCCAAAGGCGGATAGAGTTAATGAAAAATTGACGTTCCGATATTTGCATTCGATGGACAAGTAGTACTGACCTCGTAGACTGAAAGAATTGGAGTCTTCGATATAGATATTCAGGTTCCTTCGTATGCATTATTTTATGTAGGGCTACAAGCACTCTTACTTTTAGCAAATTTTCAAAAGTGATGTTGAGCAACCTCTCAGCTTATTCAGACACGTGGTCAAGTCTTTTTAGCCCAAACACATATCTAGCAATGTTGTTGTAAGCAATATTTAGTTTACTTTTACAGGCACAGTCACAATTAGCAGAAATCTCACAACCATACAGGAGCGTAGGTATTAAGTACGCTTTCGCCAAAAGTAGTCTAATGTTTAAAGGTGTGAAGTACTGTGTTAACCTGAGTGTACGGAGCATACCATACACTTTTCCTACTGCGCTAAAAATGTGGTTTTTCCATGTCAATGTTTTGTTAAATACTACTCCAAGATTATTGGCCGTGTCGACGTATTCAATTACTGAATTGTCCAAAGTGATCTTATCTAGACCAACAGAGGCAATGGATTTCCTATGAATGATGATACATTTCGATTTGATAGGGTTAATACATAATCCATTCATAGAAGCGCATTCCCCTATTTGGGTTAAGTCATGGTTCAAATCTTTGATACACATACTAATACGATCAGGAGGACAGCAAACATATAATTGGACGTCGTCAGCATATATGTGGGCATTACAATATTTAAGGACGTTAGGCAAATCATTGACGTACAAAACAAATAACAAAGAACCCAGGATTGAACCTGGGGGGACCCCTCTGGCTACAGATAGGAAATCAGAATTCTTGCTACCAATACTCACCGCCTGAGTTCTGCCGCTGAGATATGATCTGATCAGTGAGCATGCTGGACCAGAGAAGTTAAATAAGTTCATCAGCTTTTGACATAATATCATGTGGTCCACTGTGTCAAAGGTTTTGGAATGATCTAAGAGGGTTAGGAACGCAATATTATTATCATCAAGTTGCGATCGAATATTTTCGATTACGTGTAATAGTGCTGTTGTACAGCTCCTTTTAGATCTAAAGCCCGAGTAGTGGTCAGTTAAAAGTCTGTTGTATTGCACATAGAAAATAATTTGTTGATGTAAAAGACGCTCTACCACTTTTGATAGAAGGGGAAGGATAGCTATTGGTCTATACTCGGTATTTTTCTTATGAACAGGGATTATCTTAGAAACTTTCCAACACTTAGGGAAGACACTGGTGGTCAAAATTAAGTTGATTAGCTAAGTCACGTGGGGTAGGATTTTAGGTAGTATTATTTTCAGAAAATTTGCATGAACTCCGTCAAATCCCACGGCTTTAGATTTAATGGATAGTATGGCTTGCACGACATCACAGTCATCCACACAAACAAACTCAAATGGACTAATACTAAGATTTACACGTGCACTGTAGTTGTCAAGACATGTATTAGCAAAAGAACTGGGTGGACTAACAAATTTTCTATTTAATTCGTCTAAATTTAGGTCGGAGTGAAGAGATAAACTTTCCTTTGATTTTGCCATCCCAATTTTTTAATTGTTTTCCACGTTTGATTAGAATTCATGGCTGAGCTGAACTTTTCCTTAAAATACGTAGCTTTCGCAGACCTTATTGCTTTGTTGAAAATGAGCCGAGCTGTTTTGAAGCGGCTTAAGGCTTCAGGGGTTCTGTACCGCTTCCACCTTGCGTAGGTTTGATTACGAGTAGAGATAAGGTCTTTTAATTTAGAATTGAACCAAGGGCTGCTGTTGCACTTTGCTAGTTTGCGTCTGAGTGGAACGAAGTCATCAAAGAGCCTATTTATGT
>NW_023458557.1:34828253-34833725 GCF_013731165.1 Rhagoletis pomonella
ATTGTATGAGCACATCATATATTTACAGTAGGAATAGATGTTGATACACGAGCCTATTTTACTTCAGCAACTATAATTATTGCTGTACCTACAGGAATTAAAATTTTTAGCTGGCTAGCTACACTGCATGGAACTCAATTAAATTATTCTCCGGCTATATTATGAACCTTAGGATTTGTTTTTCTATTTACAGTAGGGGGTTTAACAGGAGTTGTTTTAGCTAATTCATCAGTTGATATTATCCTTCACGACACTTATTATGTAGTTGCACATTTTCATTATGTATTATCAATAGGAGCTGTGTTTGCTATTATAGCAGGATTTGTTCGTTGATACCCTTTATTTACAGGATTAATTTTAAATTCAAAATGATTAAAAACTCAATTTTTAATTATATTTATTGGTGTAAATTTAACCTTTTTTTCCTCAACATTTCTTAGGATTAGCGGGAATACCTCGACGATATTCAGACTATCCAGATGCTTACACTACATGAAATGTAATTTCAACTATTGGGTCTTCTATTTCACTACTAGGAATTTTATTTTTCTTATTTATTATTTGAGAAAGCTTAATTTCACAACGACAAGTAATTTATCCAATACAATTAAATTCTTCAATTGAATGATTACAAAATACACCCCCAGCAGAACATAGATATTCTGAATTGCCTATTTTAACAAATTTCTAATATGGCAGATTAGTGCAATGGATTTAAGCTTCATATATAAAGTATTTTACTTTTATTAGAATATTTATAAATAAATGACAACATGAGCTGCTCTTGGCCTTCAAAATAGTGCCTCTCCCCTTATAGAACAACTTACATTCTTCCATGATCATACACTTATAATTTTAGTAATAATTACTACTTTAGTTGGTTATTTAATATTTATATTATTTTTTAATAATTATACAAATCGAAATTTATTGCATGGCCAAACTATTGAAATAATTTGAACAATTTTACCAGCTATTGTACTTTTATTTATTGCATTTCCCTCTTTACGATTATTATATTTATTAGATGAAATTAATGAACCTTCAGTAACTTTAAAAACTATTGGACATCAATGATATTGAAGTTATGAATACTCGGATTTTATAAATGTGGTATTTGATTCTTATATAATTCCAACAAATGAATTAACTACAGATGGATTTCGATTATTAGATGTAGATAACCGAGTAATTTTACCTATAAATTCTCAAATTCGAATTTTAGTAACTGCGGCAGATGTAATTCATTCTTGAACAGTTCCTTCTTTAGGTGTAAAAGTTGATGGAACTCCTGGTCGTCTAAATCAAACTAATTTTTTGATAAATCGACCAGGTTTATTTTATGGACAATGTTCTGAAATTCGTGGTGCTAATCACAGTTTTATACCAATTGTAATTGAGAGTATCCCTATTAATCATTTTATTAAATGAATTACAAATACAGTAAATTCATCATTAGATGACTGAAAGCAAGTATTGGTCTCTTAAACCACTTAATAGTAAATTAGCACTTACTTCTAATGAAAAAAAAAATTAGGTAAAATATAACATTAGTATGTCAAACTAAAATTATTAAAATATTTAATATTTTTTGATTCCACAAATAGCCCCTCTCGGTTGATTAAGTTTATTTATTATTTTTTCAATTACTTTTATTTTATTTAGAATAATAAATTATTATTCAATAATTCCTAAATCACCTTAATCTCTGGTTTCACAAAAATCAACTAAATCATTAGAGTGAAAATGATAACTAACTTATTTTCAGTATTTGACCCTTCTTCAAGAATTTTTAATTTATCATTAAATTGAATAAGAACATTTTTAGGATTATTAATTATTCCATCAGTATACTGGCTTATACCCTCACGTTACCATGTATTTTGAAATTCAATTTTATTAACACTTCATAAAGAATTTAAAACATTACTAGGGCCATCAAGTCACTCAGGATCAACTTTTATTTTTGTATCATTATTTTCATTAATTTTATTTAATAATTTCATAGGATTATTTCCTTATATTTTTACAAGAACAAGTCATTTAACATTAACTTTAACTTTAGCCCTACCTTTATGATTATGTTTTATAATTTATGGAAGAATTAATAATACTCAACATATATTTGCCCATTTAGTGCCACAAGGAACTCCAGCAATTTTAATACCTTTTATAGTTTGCATTGAAACAATTAGTAATGTAATTCGCCCAGGAACTTTAGCAGTTCGATTAGCAGCTAATATAATTGCAGGACATTTACTACTAACATTATTAGGAAATACAGGTCCTTCACTTTCATATATAATTATTTCTTTACTTTTAATTAGTCAAATTGCTTTATTAATTCTTGAATCATAGCCCATGACCTTTAACAGGAGCCATCGGTGCTATAATTTCAGTTTCAGGTTTAGTAAAATGATTCCATCAATATGATATTTCATTATTTGTATTAGGAAATATTATTACTATCTTAACTGTTTATCAATGATGACGAGATGTATCACGTGAAGGTACATTTCAAGGATTACATACTATTTCTGTTACTTAAGGCCTTCGATGAGGAATAATTTTATTTATTTTATCTGAAGTATTGTTTTTTATGTATTTTTTTTGAGCTTTTTTTCATAGAAGTTTATTACCCGCTATTGAACTAGGATCATCATGACCACCTATAGGAATTAAACCTTTTAATCCATTCCAAATTCCTTTACTAAATACAGCAATTCTTTTAGCTTCAGGAGTAACTGTTACATGAGCACACCATAGCTTAATAGAAGGGAATCATTCACAAGCCACACAAGGATTATTTTTTACAGTACTATTAGGTATTTATTTTACTATTCTACAAGCGTATTAATATATTGAAGCCCCTTTTACAATTGCAGACTCAGTTTATGGCTCTACCTTTTTTATAGCAACAGGCTTTCATGGAATTCATGTATTAATTGGAACTACCTTTTTATTAGTATGTTTAATTCGACATTTAAATAATCACTTTTCAAAAATTCATCATTTTGGATTTGAAGCTGCTGCATGATATTGACATTTTGTTGATATTGTTTGATTATTCCTTTATATTTCAATTTATTGATGAGGAGATTAACTAATTAATTATTTATATAGTATACAAGTATATTTGACTTCCAATCATAAGGTCTACTAATCTAGTATTCTAAATAATTTTTTCAATTGCTATTATAACTTCAATTTTAATTATTATTTCTAGAGTAGTAATAATATTAGCATCAATTCTGTCAAAAAAAGCATTAACAGATCGAGAAAAATGCTTACCTTTTGAATGTGGATTTGATCCAAAATCTTCATCACGTCTTCCTTTTTCTTTACGATTTTTTTTAATTACAATTATTTTTTTAATTTTTGATGTAGAAATTGCTTTAATTTCACCAATAATTTTAATTATTAAAATTTCAAATATTTTTATATGAACAATTACCTCAATTATATTTATCATTATTTTAATTATTGGGTTATATCATGAATGAAATCAAGGAATATTAAATTGATCAAATTAGGGTTGTAGTTAATTATAACATTTGATTTGCATTCAAAAAGTATTGAAATTTCAATCTACCTTAATTAATTGAATATGAAGCGATTTATCGCAATTGGTTTCGACCTAATTTTAGGTAATTTAATACCCTTATTTTCAATTAATATCAATCTATTAATTGAAGCCAAAAAGAGGCTTATCACTGTTAATGATAGAATTGAGATTTATACTCCAATTAAGGAAGTATGATGTTCAAGAAAAAGCTGCTAACTTTTATCTTTTAATGGTTAAATTCCATTTATACTTCTGTTTATATATTTTAATAAAAACATTACATTTTCATTGTAAAATTAAAATATTCTTTTTTATAAATTACAAATATTAATTCACTACATTCAAGAATTATTCAATTACCCTAACATCTCCAATGTTATGCTCTAAATTTAAGCTACTTGAATAAAATAATAAAAAAAATCTAAATAAAAAAGTAATTCATAAAACAAATAATAGCAAATAAATTTTTAAATTATTATTATGAAAAAAAAAATTTCAATTAGAAAATTTAATTAATCTATTATATAAATTTTTACCACCTAAAAATTCTGACCAACCTTGATCAAATGATTTATAAACTAATCCCCCTAAATTTAATGGAAAATTAATAATTCCATAAGTACAAATATAAGGTATAAATCATATAGAACCAAAAAAATAACTAACTAAATAATTATTAAATGATTTATTTAAATGAAATAAAGAAACATGAGAAATTAAATAACCCATTAATCCTCCAATAATACAAACAAATAAAGTTAATAATTTTATATATATAGGTAAACAAATTATATAAGGGGTAGGAAAAATTAATCATCTAAGAATTCTCCCCCCAATAATTCTTATAATTAATAGACCTCTTATTCCACGAAGTATAATTCAACCCTCATCCTTAATATATTTAAAGAACCACAATTTAATTCTCCCGTCATTGAATAATAAATTAATCGAAAAGAATAACAAACGGTTAATCCAGTAGAAAAAAAATATAAAAAGAAAGAAAAAAAATTAATATAACTTAATGAAACAATTTCTAAAATTATATCCTTAGAATAAAATCCAGCTAAAAAAGGCATTCCACATAGAGCTAAATTAGCAACATTAAAACAAGAAGTACTTAAAGGTATATAAACCCCTAATCCCCCTATTAAACGAATATCTTGTGAATTTTGTATATTATGAATAATAGCTCCCGCACATATAAATAATAACGCCTTAAATAATGCATGAGTTAAAAGATGAAAAAAAGCCAATTTATAAAGCCCTATTGATAAAATTCTTATTATTAATCCTAACTGACTTAATGTAGAAAGAGCAATAATTTTTTTTTAATCAAATTCAAAATTAGCCCCTAATCCAGCCATAAATATTGTTAATCCAGATAATAATAACAATAATTGACCTAAAAAAGAATTATTTAATAAAATATTAAAACGAATTAATAAATAAACACCAATAGTTACAAGAGTTGAAGAATGAACTAAAGCAGAAACAGGAGCTGGAGCAGCTATAGCAGCTGGTAATCAAGAAGAAAAAGGAATTTGAGCTCTCTTTGTTATAGCAGCTAATACTATTAATCCCCCAATTACTTCTATTTCAATTCTATTTTTCATTGATTCTAAATAAAAAATATAATTTCAACTTCCATAATTTAATATTCAAGCAATTGCAAGTAAAAAAGCAACATCACCAATACGATTAGATAGGGCGGTTAATATCCCAGCATTATAAGATTTAACATTTTGAAAATAAATAACTAAACAATAAGAAATTAATGCTAACCCATCTCAACCTAATAAAATTCTAATTATATTTGGTCTAATAATTAATAACATTATAGATAGTACAAATATAAGAACTAATATAATAAAACGATTAATATTAATATCACCACTTATATATTCTTT
>NW_023458557.1:34833825-34866165 GCF_013731165.1 Rhagoletis pomonella
TACTTTACTTGTACTTCCTTCGATCTCTCTGTCGCGGCCGCTTCACACGAGTGGTACATTTGTACAGATTTGTATGGTTCTTATTGCCACAAACAAAACTAGGATCAAAACTTTGTTTCTAGGAGATATACATACCTTAGCTTGACAAAATTTTGTGCAAATGCGTATTCGTGTGACATGGCTTTGTGAATTCTATCCAAAAATATGAATGCTTAAAAATTTCGATTTCTATATATTTAATAGTTATTTATGTTTTTATGTTTCTTAACAAATATTTTTAGTCTTTGTTTTTCTTTTTAATATGCAACTTCTATTACTTAGTTATTATGAATTGTGACTAGCACTATAATATAATTTTGTACAATTGTTGTGCAAGGATGAAGTTTCTAAATAAACAAACAAACAAACAAATTATTGGAATTAACTAAATTAATTATATCAATAACGAACTTATTTATTCAAATTATCGTCGACAAAAATGCAGCCAATTGCCACAATCATATGTTTTTCTTGATCATTCGTACAAATTTGTAAAAATGTTTTGCTCGACGAACAGAACTTCTATTACCATTCTTCTTTTTCGCATCATCATTTCATTTGGAGAACTGGCCATTTTTTTAATTCTTTGTTGAATACTTTTTGCATTATTTTCTGGATCATTAACTTCTCCTGTTGTGCGAGCGCGGTGTTAGCATACACAGCGTTAACAGGGCCAGCCACCGATTGACGGTTATGTTTACTCTCCGCGTGCCTGGGTGACTGGATTACTCTGGATGAAATTCTTGAGGCAGTGTCACACGATTGGTACATTTGTACAGATTGGTACATTTTGGCAGTTACAGAGTAGTGTTGTTTGGAAATTCGTTTATTGAGCTGATCTCAAATTTCTAAAGAACACCACTCTGTGACTGCCAAAATGTACAAATCTGTACAAATGTACCAATCGTGTGACACTGCCTTTAGCCTAGTACCACATCCAACAGCTTCAAAATCAAAAAGGAACGTCAATATAAGCCTGTTCCCGCACTACAGGATTTAATGAGAAATTGTTCGAAAAATATATGTATGATAAATGTGTGAAAGGAAATGACTTCGAACTATTTCGGGCTAAATCCGGGATTTGGATCAAAACGGCAACACTGTTGACATTTCAGATTTTTCACGAAATAGAAAAAAAATCAAAACTGCAGTCCTGCAGCTACTACCTTGGTACCAGCATTATTTTCTAAAGCTCTACCGAGAATTACAGCCGACGACGATAAAGCCATGGAATATAATACGAAAATATTTTTGTCGTGAGAGCGCTGTCAAAAAGTTCTTTTTCATAAAATCTTCCAATAGTGCCACTGCTACGAAATACATGTATGGGTATTTATTAAGAAATTGTAGGATATTTTTTTATTAAGTAAAACACTCTAAAACAAAAAAAAAATAAATACCTGCTTTGTGCTTGCGTGCTATAAAATTCTTAAATAAAGAGTAAAAGCATTTTTACTTATAAATACTGCACTTTCGCTTGTTTTATAATTGCATGTAAAATAAATCCACTCAATTCAAAGCGGTACATTTTAAACCCTACTATGTAGTGGTAGCTGTTCATCGCCCCCTGAACTTTCTGTGCTGCCAAGTCATAAAACAAGTTTAGAGGCATTCTCAGAAGCGAAATGAGAGTTTCGTATCATATTAGGTTTGTTCCACACGAGCCCGCGGGTACCCAAAACAGCCCAGAAAGAGTTCCTCACGCTAGAAAAATGGGTAATAGAGAGCAAATACCTTCCACTTTTGGATCGTAAATGTCTTCTTCTTCGTGTCCGAAACAGCCCGGACTTTTTTCCGGGCAGAAATGTGCAAGAAGTAAATTTGAAATAGCAGCTGCTGTTTGTATACATCCGATAGCAAATTTTTTAAAATACAAAAATGGAAAATAGCACTAAAGGTTCAGAAATGTTGGTATTTGCTAATTTTATTAGCAATATAAGATAAATACAATAAAATCATTGTTTAGAACTGATTTGTTGATTCCGGGCACGAAAAGTAGTTTTTTGCGTTCCTCTCGCCTGGGCGCTTTTGGCACGGGTTGACACATTTTTGACACTTGTGAGAAGTAACTTACTTTTATGCTCTAATTACCGAAAAAGCCCGAAAAGAGTGTGGAACAAACCTATTATCCATAGTAAAGCGGTCGGCGGTAAGTGAACAGCTGAACAGTTAGCGCAGTGAAATCCGTCAGAGTAAACACAATCAAGGATGACATGATACGAAACTCTTTTTCACGTGAGAACCTTAAGGTTCATTTTTACAACATCCCCTAATATTGCCACAGAGGCGAAAATCATATTGGGAGATTTATTGAGCAAATTTTTGTGAATTTTTTATTTAACCAAACAAGCAAAAATTTTAGATTTTTAGTATCTTCTTAATTATTTAGTTTTCAAAATTACCACATAAAATGTTTTTTCTTGCAAACATATCTTTAAGCATAATTTTTTAATGTGTTTGCAGGAAATCCATTGGAATGAAATCGGTGTATTTTGGGCGTATCTCGCAGCTCGCTCTTTTGCTTGTCAGCTGTTCAGTCCAACTTTATTTGACAGTGCTGCCAAGTCAGAAAACGAGTTTAAGTTAGATTCTCGGAAGCAAAATGAGAGAGTTTCATATCATGTCATCCTTGACACAATTGCGGGGCACGACGGCTTCCTTCAGTTGTCATTTTGATTTGAAAATCATCATTAAAATTTAGTATTTTTTGGTACGTGCGTGTATGTAGATTTTCTGGAAATAAATGTGGATGAAACCATTGACAAACTTGTGGAAATATAAAAATTACTACAATCAACATTGTGCCGTCCCCGCTGGGCGGTAAAAATATAAATAAATTTTAATCAACGGAAAAACGTGGGCGGTAAAAACGCTGCGCCGCAATTATGAGCCATTCCATATGCCATTATGAGTTTTAACTTCTTCTTTATTGGCGCTGTAACCGCCTAAGCGATTTTGGCCGAGTCCAAAACAGCAAGCCAGTCATTTCTCTTGTGTGCTAACTGACGCCTCTGTTACCAGCATCGCGGCCCGCGTTGAATATTTTCAGAGCAGGAGCGTTTCTGTCCATTCGAACGACATGCCCAAGCCATCGGAGCCGCTGAATTTTAATTCGCTATGTCTATATTGTTGTAAAGCTCATACAGCTCATCGTTGAATCGTCTGCGATATTCGCCATCACCAACGCGTAAAAGTCCGTAAATCTTTCGCAGAATCTTTCTCTCGAAAACTCCAAGAGCCGCCTCATCAGATGCTTTCATTGTCGATGCCTCCGCGCCATACACTAGCACAGGCAAGATGAGTACTTATAGAGTGTGAGAGAGAGGACTTTACTTCTCAATTGCCTACTCAGCCCAAAGTGGCACTTGTTGGCAAGAGTGATTCTCCGTTGGATTTCAAGGCTGACATTATTATTGGTGTTAATGCTGGTTCCCAAATAAACGAAGTCGTCTACTTTTTCAAACTTGTAACTATCAACAGTGACGGGGGTGCCAAGAAGCGTATGCTCTGACTGTTTGTGTGACGACAGGAGATACTTCGTTTTGTCCTCGTTCACCACCAGACCCATTCGCTTTGCTTCTCTATCCAATCCCGAGAAGGGAGAGCAGACGCAGCCCTTGTTTTTACCGATAATATCGATGTCGTCGGCATACGCCAGCAATTGTACGCTCTTGTAAAGTATTGTGCCTGAGCGGTTCAGTTCTGCGGCTCTTATTATCTTCTCCAACTTCAGATTAAAGAAATCACACGAAAGGGAGTCCCCTTTTCTGAAACCTCGTTTGGTATCAAACGGCTCGGAGAGGTCCTTCCCTATTCTGACGGAGCTGGTGGTATTGCTCAACGTCATTTTACACAGCCGTATTAGTTTCGCGGGGATACCAAATTCAGACATCGCGGCATAAAGGCAACTTCTCTTCGTGCTGTCGAAAGCGGCTTTGAAATCGACAAATAGATGGTGTGTGTCGATCCTATTCTTGCGGGTCCTTTCCAAGATTTGTCGTATTGCGAATACCTGATCTATGGTGGATTTTCCAGGCCTAAAGCCACACTGATAAGGCCCAATTAGCTCGTTGACGGTGGGCTTCAGTCTTTCGCACAATACACTCGATAAGACCTTATAACCTATGCTTAGAACGCTGATTCCGCGGTAGTTGGCGCGTATGGCGGGGTCGCCTTTCTTGTGGATTGGGCAGAGCACACTTAAATTCCAGTCATCGGGCATGCGTTCATCTGACCATATTCTGCATACGAGCTGATGCATGCACCTCATCAGCTCCTCGCCGCCGTACTTGAATAGCTCGGCTGGAAGGCCGTCAGCTCCAGCAGCTTTGTTGGTTTTCAGCCGCGTAATCTCTATTTGTACCTCGTCATAGTCAGGCGGTGGGACAGCTACTCCATCATCATCGACTGGGGACTCGCGTTCGCCTTCTTCACTACTTTCAGCGCTGCTACCATTCAGTATGTTGTAAAAGTGTTCCCTCCACAATTTAAGTATATTCTGGACATCGGTCACTAGGTCGCCATTGTTGTTCTTACAGGAGTTCGCCCCGGTCTTGAAACCTTCCGTAAGTCGCCTAACCTCTGGTAGAATTTTCGGGCGTTCTTCCTGTCGGCCAGCATCTCAAGCTCTTCGCACTCAGGTATTTCGGCCTCTCTCTTCTTATTGCGGCAAATACGTCTCGCTTCCTTCTTCAGTTCCCTATAACGGTCCCAAATGGCTCGCGTTGCGCCCGATTGCAGCGTGGCCCTGTAGGCGGCATCTTTTTCTCTCCGGCTTCTTGACATTCCTCATCGTACCAGTTGTTCTTTGGGTCTCGCTGAAATCCAACTACTTCTTCGGCGGCGGTACTTAATGATCGGGAAATGTGGTTCCACTGCTCGCGTATGTTGGATTGTTGAAGAGTGTTCCCAGAGAGCAGGTGTGTGAGTCGAGTGGCGAATAAATTGGCCGTCTGTTGTGATTGCAGCTTTTCGACGTTAAGCTTTCCTTGCATTGTTTTCCGCACATTTTTTGCTGCACAGAGGCGGGTGCGTATCTTGGCTACAACAAGATGGTGGTCCGTGCCGATGTTTGGCCCTCGGAGTGTACGTACGTCCAAAACGCTTGAAGCATGCCTTCCGTCTATCACAACATGATCGATTTGGTTTCTCGTTTTTCGATCTGGAGACAGCCATGTAGCCATGGTGGATGTTCTTATCCTGGAACCTAGTACTACATATTACCATGTTTCAGGCCCCGGCGAAGTCGATCAGCCTCAGTCCGTTATCGGACGTTTTGTCGTGGAGGCTGAATTTTCCGACAGTGGCGCCAAAGGTCCCTTCCTTGCCCACCTTGGCATTAAAATCGCCAAGCACGATTTTGACATCGTGTCGGGGCAGCGCTCATATGTACGTTCCAAGCGCTCATAGAAGAGATCCTTGGACGCCTCATCCTTCTCTTCCGTCGGGGCGTGGGCGCAGATGAGCGATATGTTGAAGAATCTAGCTTTGATGCGGATTGTGGTTAGACGTTCGTCCACCGGGGTGAACGCCTATACTCGGCGACGGAGTCTCTCTCCTACCACGAATCCAACACCGAATTTGCGCTCCTTTACGTGGCAACTGTAGTAGACGTCGCAAGGCTTCACGCTTACTTTTCCTTGCCCCGTCCATCGCATTTCTTGGATGGCGGTGATGTCAGCCTTTGTCTTCCCGAGGACATCACCCAGCAAGGCAGAGGCACCTTCCCCATTAAGGGTCCGGATATTCCAGGTGCATACCCTTAAATCATAGTCCTTTATACGTCATCAGAAAAAGGGGGTCTCATCCGAGGCGTTTTTTTTTTCATTGGGCGGGGTTTTAACGTGGCGGGACCCAAACCCAGAACACGCGAAGTTTTACGCCTTCTCACTTTAGCTCGCTCCCAAACGGGTGTTTGGTTGCTACCCAGAGGATACGTGGATATAAATATCCGGACGTTGTGAGCTGCGATTTGAACCGTACGCACAAGAATCACTGCTGGCCACTCCCAGGTGAATGGCAGTCAAAAGTTTTCCACTTCTGCGCACGGAACCATCCTCCGTACGATGCACGATAGACGCATGCATTCTGTTATTCTCTATTACGAATCGATGTTGTCGTATGAAATCCGATAATTAGCGTACCTTATTTGTGCTGGCTCACAATAAAAAGTGAACGAAAGCCACAGCCGTTCACAACAATACATCTGTCGGGCGTATGAAAACGATAATATGAGAACTGATTTCATACGATACGCTTGCAAGCGTTTATTGTCTATCGTATGAAAATTCATAATATGGGGTTAATTTTGACAGCGGTTAACCGTCAACGGCTTTACCGTCGTCCGACATAGGGGTATTTGAACGATTTAGGCGCCCATAAACCAATTTGACAAAATTTTGAAGGAAACTTAAAAAATTAGTCACATTCGATAGAGAACACTCCAAATAACATTTCCCAGCCCCCCTCACTTTTCTAACTTGCATAGCGAACGCTCACCGTTGACTGGAAACAGAATATTCTAACGCTGCTTATAAATAAAATTTCGCTCTCTAGAGAGATCGTGACGGTTTTAAGTTATTATTTTGATTTCTGCCTTGTGTTCTTAAAAAGTAGTGGATCCGCATACAGAAGGTAATAATGCATCTAAGTGTTCATTGTTTTTAATCATTTTATTAAGCAAAAGTTCAATTTAAATGTAACAGAAATGCGGGTTTCAATGAGTATTTTTGTTGAATTTTTGTTGAATATTAAGAAACTTGTTATATCCTCGGGAGACGTCGCGTTATTATTCTTTGTTTAATTGAAAGCTTAGAAATCTGGCTAATGTAGTGTGAAAAGATTACCAGCAGAAAATGGCAGATAAGTGGTATATCTGTACTTAGACAATGTATTAAAGAAAAAATCTAAAAGTGCAGCTACTATATAGTAACACTACTATAGATCTATTTTAACACTAACATTAAACTTTTTAGCTGAATTTAAGGGCGCTGAACCAGAATATGAATCCATTTAATAATAAGTCATGTTTTCTAGAACCTTTCGGTACTGTTGCTAGAAATGTGCAGCAATGTAAGGCGAACCCAACTATGTTATCTATTTCGGATTAAACATTAGTTTTCCTTTACATTGGTATCATATAAGTGATGATTAAAGCAATAGTTTTGGGTATACCAGCGTTTAAATTTAGGTAAATGTCAATTAAGATAATTCTAAGATATTTCAGTAAATATTGTATCCAAACTGTTGAAAACTGGTATGTGAAGTAAAATTTTGGAACAAAATAGGATTATTATGAAATATTTATGAATGGGAGTGGCCCCGCTCACTTAGGGTTGCCAGATTTTTTATGCGCGAAATAAGTACATTAGACTCTTTCATGTTAAGAAATCAGTACTTTTCAGTACATTTTTATTCAAAGCAAAATTATAAATGTTAGTAACATAAAATAATTTGAAACGCGTGAGTTCTTGGTTTTAACAATTTTTTGGTATACAAATAAAATATAGTTCATAAAAAATAAAAGTGTTATTCATTTGAACATGAGTGTACACATCATTATACACAGGAGCCAATAAATTATTTTATATTTGTTACTTTTTAATAGCAATAATGAGATCATTCCCATTTTCAGTGTTTAAATAGTCAAAGAATTCTATACATTTCATTTTAAAATTACTTTTAATTTGGAGTTCACTTTCAAAAATTTTAATTAGAAGCCGGTTTCTATCTTTGCGCCAGGAAACAAACTTTATTCTTAAGATCCTCTCATACTGTGAAAAATTACCACATTTTAAGGAGTTCATCTATGTTTCCTCATGGCTAAAATAATTTTTCAACTATGCAAAAACTGTGAAAGACTAAGAATTCGCTAAAAAGAGCATCTAACTCTATGTCTTGTATGCAAAACTCTTTTACAAAGTCAGTAAATTGAGAAAAAGGAGTTGTAAGTTATAGGCAAAAGCCATTCGAATATTGACATGAATTGTTATTAAACTGAAAGCTAGTTTCGATAACTAACAACACTCGACAAAAATTTAAGCCTTCTTTTTAAATAATTTAAGCTCCATCATATTATCGCAACTGGTACGTAACGACCCGGCGATATGCCCATAAAACGATTGATCTTTTTGTTGTATTAATTTCTTGGGTATATCACATGATGCAATAATGAAAGGTGTTTAACGTTGGCAACCTCTCGTTCTAATCCGCCATCTTGAACTGCCTTAGAAGAAACTGTGTTGTTTCTTTGCTAATTTCACTGAACATTTCCCAAAATATTAGAAAAAATTATAAACAAGCTACACTGATTAAATTTTCGTTGTTCGTTTTGTTCTTATTCGCTGACTTTTGTTTTCTAATTGCGTGAAATTTGGTAAGTATTGTAATAAAACCGAATTATTTTATAAATAAATTATAATTTTGCATTTATTAGTTCATTTCTTTAGTGTTTTCCTGGCCGACCTGTGCTGGTATTGTGATTGAAAGGTAATACACGTAAGTTACAACATATTATTTTGACTTTATTGATGAACCATTCCATTTGTCGGCCACTGTGGTGTAGTGGTAAGCAGTGCGCGCTTTCACTTATCAGCTCCTGGGTTCAAGCCCTGGTCAGAGCAACATCACAAAAAATATAGAAAAAGGTTTTTTCTTAACAGCGGTCGTCCCTCGGCAGGCAATGGCAAACCTCCGAGTGTATTTCTGCCATGAAAAAAAGCTTCTCTTAAAAATACAATCGCCGTTCGGAGTCGGAGTAAAACTGTAGGTCCCTCCGCTTTGTGCGACAACATCAAGGCGCACACCACAAGTCGGAGGAGAAGCTCGGCCAAACACTAACATATGTGTAAGCGCCAATCTATTATTATTCCATTTGCAGCATTCTCTGGTGAACTGCAGCTGCGGCCGAATTCGATTGTGTGCATCATCCTGCAGATATTTTGAAGCAAGTTGGAACCAGCTTTTTGTTATTTCAAAACCTAATGAACCATTTATTCGCAGATTTTGTCGACGATTCTGCTGTGCTGCGTTCCTGCTTCGCCTGTGCATTGCTCCGCCCGCGTTTTACAGTGTTTCGCGGTTCTGTTGCGTCTTTGCATTAGTGTGTGCGTTGTGCTTTAGACACGTTGAAGTAACTTGAAACCAGGTTTTTGTTAGTTAAAAACGTAAAAAACAATTTATTTGCAGATTTTGTGTATGCTTCTGCTGTGCTGCGTTCCTGCTCTACCCGTGTATTAGATTGCTGCGTTCCTGTTAATATACATATCGTTTGCTGCTAAAAATTGGATTTGCTCACACAAGCTCTTGGCTCAATCCTTATCCATTCTACCTGAAATATACTAGCCAAAAATGCGATTGCTGTTTAAAAAGATAACCATTTTGAAATATGAGTGTTTTTACTCTCTCGAAAATAATTTTTGCAACCCACGCATGTTTGCATTATCTTGATACGCGGTTTTGCATTTTGTTGATACACGGTTTTGTACTTTAAACGACCATATGTAGATGTAGCATGCACATACATATCACATACATATATTGACATAGATATATATACACAATTAATGATGTGTACATATATTTTTTTATATTGAAACTAGATATGTATGCGGGATCAGTACCTAAAAGAGCGACTCGGTCTGGTAATACATACTAAAAGATTCATCCCTGACGAACAGAACAAAGCAACCCTGACGAAACGAACATACACGAGTTTCAGTTTGAAAAAGAGAAACGCAGTAGTAACACACGCGCCGGAGAATAAATCTCGTCAAAACACTCAATTAAGTAATTAAAACTAGATTATATACTACTTAACTAAGTAATATATTAATTAAATGAATCTTTGGTATATTTTACTAAAAGTAAGTGTTTTAATTGAAGAATCCTACAAATGTGGACTCAACCGAAATGGTTATAAATATGTGCGTTTGTTGAGACTTTCGAGTAGAGCTGAAGTGCGTAAAAATAAAACTATAAAATCAATGTGCAGCTATAAGAGCGAATAAATCGCGGAATTTCATGTGTTGCAAAAGCTAGTCGTGTGTGTGGCAATTTTGAGCTAATAAATTGAAAAATTTCATTAAAAATCTGTCAATTTCGAAATTGAGGCGTAATTTCGAATTCGAACTTCTGTAACAGTCGTTACGTATAAAAATTCGAAATTGGAGAAGAAAACCACGAGAAATAAGTTTTAAAATTGCGTGAGAAAAAACGCAAAAACGAAGTTATAGAACAGCCAGGCAATCGTCGTCGTGAACTTTACCAAACTTAAACACATGAAATCGAAGTAAAGTAAGCGAAACATAAGCAGTGTGTAATTGCGCAAGCCGTGAACAAACAAGTGAATCGGCAAAAGAGCAACGCACAATACGGACAGTATTAGCGAATAAAAGTGGACAAGTGGCAAAGCACGTCGAAGTGAAATAGACGTCGCTGTAGTAGACGAAAGAAGTTATAGAAGAGCCAAGCGATAGGTGGTGGAAACGAACTCTAAAGAAATTAAAAGTTAAGTCGAAGTAGAGAAGTGAAATAGAAGCATGTGTAAGAAGCCGATCACACACAAGTGAAGTGGCAACATAGCAACACACAAGAGTGATACCAGCAGGACAGTACAAGCGAAGTAAAAGAAGTGACAATGCACGTCGAAGCGAAAAAACGTTGCTGTAGCAGATTACGAAGTACCAAGAAAACGAAGTGGCAAGAAAATTATGAAATTTTCGAGGACTGAGTGAGTTTAATACTCAAGTCAGGAAAGTTATATAAAAAAAAAATATTTTTATATTTTTCTGAGCAAGAGCTCTTTATTTGAATTCGTATAATCTCGAACTCCTTACATGTTTATGCTTACATCTATTTATACCATTTCTACTACTGATGATAAATGGTGTTTGTTATTGGTTTAGTGATTAAATTTGTTATTGAAGGTTGTTTACAATGTTATCATATTCTTTTGTTACTTATGAGACAAACATGTTATAGTTTATCAGTAGGTTGTTTACGTGTTTTCGTGTTATCATATTCTTTTGTTACTTATGAGACAAACATGTTTATTTGTACATTATAGTTTATGTATATATGTAATGTATGTGACCAGGCATGTTAGCTATGTATGTAGTGTATGTATGTATGTAATATATGCAGTATATGTATTAACGTCGTTAACTCTCCCCGGTGTTAAAAATGAAATGTCCTCATTTCGAAGGGCTTAGGTTTTGACATCTTTGTAATTCGGTTAGGTAAGCTAATTCGAAGTTTCTTCGACGTTTGGTGCTTAATTGTAGTTGTCGATATGTATGTAATCTTATAATTAAGTATATAAGTAGAATTAGTATAATTATTATTATGGTTAAATATAAAGTAAATTTCCAAGGATGTTCTTCAATTGGAATCACTAATTTATACATTTCTTGTATATTGGTAAATTTATAATCTGATTCGGAGTTTAAAATTTTCAATATATTAACTTTTTCGTTTTGATGGGCGTGTATTACATTTTTTATTTCCTGTTTATGGTTAGTATAAGTTTTATTATCAATAGTTGTATTAAAATTGAATTGGATTAAATGTGGACCGTTTACTTTGAGTCCGTTCCATATGTGTTCATAGTCTATAATAATGTTACCATTATCTAATATTTGTAAGGGAATGTTATTTTCTTGGATAATATTACAGTGAGCATTTTGTTTTAATAATAAAGGAATAGTACAATTATCCTTTGGTTCTTTTTTACAAATATGTGTGCCTACATAGTTTTTACATTTTGATAAGTTGTTGAATGTATTATTACATAAAGCTATTTTGTTGTTAAGTTGATATTTTCTATATTTAAAGTCTAATGGTGTTAGATTATACATTTTGCATTTATTTCTTATTACAGGATATTTGTAGATTGTTATAATAGCATCATGAAAGGTAGATATGTGGATATCAGAATATTCTAGTATATTTATTATTGGAATATCATATACTTCGTTTTTTATTACTTCTTCTACATCTCTGATATTAAGTGTTCCAGAGAAGAAATTTCCTGTTTTTGCGAAGTTAATGGTATTTGTAATAGTTAATAGTTCACTGTATATTTCCGTAAGTATTGAATTATCAAAAATGGATTGTGGATCTAGGGTTGTTAAGATTTTTTCAAATCGAGAATTTATTGTCCTTTGTTGATTATTATTTTCGATAAGTTGATTAAGTCCTGTTTTAATTTCAACTAGATCATCGTGATCTGGTATTCCTGTAACAAATTTTAATACTGAGCCTAAAAAATGAAGGGCGCGTTTGGCACGATACTCGGATGGTATTAACTGTGTCTTCAGAGTTTCTATTTTATCAATTATTATATTTTTTCCTTCAGTTTGAATTGAATCATATCTAGTTCTCACTATTTTTTCATATGGAGCTAATATTATAGATAGATTCGATACATGGGAAAGATAGGATGAAGTCTCATAAATATACACGGAATCTAGTTCAGTGAGTACGTATTTCTTACCAGTCAAATCGGTGATTTCATCGCATAACCCGCAGGTTATTATTATTAAATTTAAGAATCCTGTTTGTTGCATGGTATGCAATTTTTTCTTATGCTATCTTTGTGTATTATTTTCCCCCTAGTTGTTAGGATTGTGTCCCCACGATCTTCTTTCACCTTATGCTTATTATATTTTGTAGCGAGTTTGTTACGGCGATCGGTTCGGCTGTAAATTAGGTCACCTGGTTTGTAAGTTATGCTTTTCCTGTTCTTATTGTGATGTTGGAGTAGTTTTGCTTGTTTATCTTCAAGTGTGTCTTTGATATCAGGGTATTTATCATGATTAAAGAACACGTCTTCGGGCTTATATCCTGTGGAGGAGTGAATTGTCCTGTTGTATTGGCGAACTGCGTTGAATAATTCGTCGGCGGGAGCTGATTTATTTTCTGCAGCTAAGGTTTGACAGAGTTCGATTAGTGTACTGTGTAATCGTTCAACTTGAGCGTTTGATGTTGAATGATGTACAGGCGTGACGGAGTGCGTTATTTGTAGCCGGTTGTACAAAAATTTCGCTATGTGTCCGTTAAATGTACTCTCGTTATCAGTCATGAGATATTTAGCATTTGGGTAAACTTGTGTGAGTACTTCTTCTATGTATTCGTGACAGTTTGTTTTTGTGTTTAGTTTTCGTAGGAAACAATATTTGGAGTATCTATCTATGGAGCTAAGATACTGCATGTTATTGATATGGAATATGTCCATCTGTATGTATTCTCCTACTCGTGTTGGTATTGGGGTTTTTCCTATAGGTTGTTTGTTTGGTTGTCTTTCATATTTGTGCTGTAAACATATTTCACAATCTACTGCTTCTTTTCTGCACCTCTCTTTAATGTTGGGCCAGTAGTGGGTCAACAATATTTCTTGTGTGTTATTTTTGTAATTTCTATGTGCACGTTTATGTGTCTGTTTGACGATTTCACTTTGCTCATTTAAGGAAGTTACGTCAATTAGCTGATTTTGGGCTAGTACCAGGGTGCAATTTGGGAATGTGGAAGTTATTTCTTTTTTAAGTGAAATAGTATTTCTTCGTCTATTTTTATCGCATTAGTGAGTTTTGGTTTAATTACATTTTTTAATTTGGAGAGCAAATCTGGGGTATCTTTAAAAAATATTGTGTGTCTAGATTGACCGGGAAATGTTGTTTGATTAAGAATTTCGTTTCTTTCATTATCTTGTAAAATAATTATTTGATTTTTAAAAGAGTTTAGTGGTTGTTTAACTTTTTTCATAATTTCATTTGGAGAGCTTTGTTGTGAATGGTCTGAACAATCTGTTGTGTTGTTGACTTGTTGTCGGGAAAGTGCGTCTGCAACAACGTTCTGGTGTCCAGGTTTATAAACTAGTTTGGCACCGTATTCTTCAATTAGATTTTTCCAACGTTTTAGCTTTGCATTTGGGTTTTTTTCGGAAATCGAAAAAATTAAGGATTGGTGATCTGTGTAAATTGTTAGGTTTGCTACACCGTACAAATAGTTTCTAAGTTTTTGTAAAGACCAAACGATTGCTAGTAACTCTTTCTCATTTGTACTATAGTTTTGCTCTGTTTCATTTAGTGTGCGTGAGATGAATGCGATTGGGAGGCGATTTTGAGATAAGACTGCTCCGATGGCAAAATTGCTAGCATCAGTTGTTAAGCTAAATGGTTTAGAGAAATCTGGTTGGAAAAGTTCAACTTGTTCTTGTAAAGCGTTTTTTATTTTTTCCATGGCTTCTACTGCTGCTGCGTCTAAGCGTATTGATACTTTGGCACTTTGATTTTTAGTTACCATTCCTAATTCTCCTTTCAAATGAATTGTTAAGGGTTTCGTGATTTTAGCAAAATCTTTTATAAACTTCCTATAGTAACTAGCAAGTCCTAAGAAAGATCTCAATTCTTTTAAATTTTTTGGTTGTGGGTAGTTCTTTATAGTTTCAACTTTTTTTTGGATCTACGGTAATTCTATTGTGTTTTATAATATGTCCTAGGTATTCTACTGAGTCTTGGAAAAAATGTGACTTTTCGTCAGAAATTCTCATGTTAGCATTGTGAAGTGCATTAATTATAATCCGTATGTGTTCCATATGTTCTTCTGCTGTAGATGAATAAATTAACACATCATCAATATAAACATACGCAAACTATCCAATATATTCTCTTAATATGTCATCAACGCATCGTTGAAAGGTTGAGGGTGCATTCTTTAATCCGAATGGCATTCTGATAAATTCATACTTCGCGCCGTTGACAGAGAATGCTGTCTTTTCTCGATCAGATTCTTTAATTAGTATCTGATGAAACCCTGATTCTAAATCTAGTGTGGAAAAAATCTTTGCTTTTCCTAGGTTTTGTATTGTCATATTAACATCTGGAATTGGATATCTGTCAGTAATCGTATGAGAATTAATCTTTTGAAAGTCAACAACCATTCTTCGCTTGGGCTTGCCTTGGTCATCGGTGCCCTTTTTTCGAACAGTCCATATAGGTGAGTTATATGGGCTCTTGCTTGGCTGTATTATACCGTTATTTAAAAGTTTCTCAATTTCTTTCCTGACAAAGTCGTGATCAGACATGGGATATGGATATTGTTTTGTCCATATGGGATCTTCTGATTCAGTCCTGATAGATGCTTGTATCGTCGTTGTAAAAGGTAATGTTTCACTAATATTATTATTTATCTTCATAAGTTCATCGACTTGATCTTTAAATTTTTTATTGTTAATAGTATAATTAATCTTTGTTTCTACTTTTAGGGCCTTTTTTCTTTGATATTTTAAACTATAATCAAATAAACTGATTTCTGCCTTTATTTGGCGTAGTCCCTGTTCTCCGAGTATCATGTCAAAGTCGTTTAATTCTTTAATTTCATAGAAAGTTAAATGATGTCCGTACATCGTTATTATTTTTTTAGAATTTATAATTGAGTGACCATGTAAGGTTTTGGTTTTAAATGGTTTTATTTTTATCGATTTTCCTAACGGGTGATTTTTTTGAGGTTAGGATTTTCATGCATTAGTATTTGACAGATCACGTGGGATTTCCGACATGGTGTCAAAGAGAAAGATGCTCAGTATGCTTTGACATTTCATCATGAATAGACTTACTAACGAGCAACGCTTGCAAATCATTGAATTTTATTACCAAAATCAGTGTTCGGTTCGAAATGTGTTTCGCAAACCCAATTGCTGCGAACGGCGACGAATCGACATTTCACGGTCTTCAGCAACACTCTCAGAAACAGACGCAATATTCTCTTCTGTACGCACTGTACGCATTCGTGTGGTTGGTTTAATGTCCAATAAAGTAAACTGAGTGCGAAACTTGGTCACAATCGCATTAATTGTTTGCTCACTTGGTCGATTATGTAGACCATAAATCGGACGTAAAGCGAACCGAACACTGATTTTGGTAATAAAATTCAATGATTTGCAAGCGTTGCTCGTTAGTAAGTCTATTCATGATGAAATGTCAAAGCATACTGAGCATCTTTCTCTTTGACACCATGTCTGAAATCCCACGTGATCTGTCAAATACTAATGCATGAAAATCCTAACCTCAAAAAAATCACCCGTTATATTGCAATTTATATTTATGTAATTGTTAGTGGAGCCAGTGTCAACTAATAAGGTAACGGGCGTGCCGGTTAGGCCGCATTTTGTTTGTAAGCAAGGCAGCCCGTTTATTCGCCTAAAAAAGTACTGCCTGCTTCGAATTGTTCTTCGTAATTTGAAAAATCTACTGACTCTAGATCTTCTCTATTTACTTGATTTATTCTTTGTGACTTATTTTGGGGAGTAGTTACGTTATTATGACTGAATGTCCTATCTCTCTTATATATATTGCGTCTACTTGTTGGGACATATTGTCTAGAGTGGTCCACGTCCATTGGAATAGGTGCAGGTTGTCTTTGTTGATTGAAGAAGCTTCTTTGTTGATGGTCTCCTCGTTGTTGGTAGTCGTTTCTTTGAATTCTGATGTTTGGCTTATAGTACCTCTCTTCACGATGTGGTTGTGAGTAGGTGCTCCGATTTTGCCTATGATGCTGGAATCTGGGTTGTACGTTCTGTGTTTCGAATTCTTCATTTACGTTATCGTGTGATATGGTACAGGCTGTCGCGTATGCCGATTCCAAATTTGTTGGATTATGGCTATACAGTGTACCGCTGGTATATTTTGAATTTAGGCCAAGGATGAACGTTCTTACTGCCTCTTGGTTGGCGTAAGTTTTCATACCTTCGTTGTTGTCATCACTGGACATTTCGATTTTGGCTAAGGCTAAATTAAGTGCCTTAGATACTTCACCGTGGAATTCTGCGAGAGTTTTTCTTCCTTGTGAGATTTTTTTCATTTGGTCCAGGAGGACATATAGTGGGCGTTGGTCAGCATAAGTATAGTCAAGTCGGTTGATGATTGAATAAAAATTTAATTTAGTGTCGTGATTTGTTAATATATTCGCAGCTGGTCCTGTAATCTTTGTTCGTATGATTCCCAGGGCGCTGTAATATTTTGGATGGTATTGGAAGTTCTTTATCGCTTCCATGAAGGTCCAAACTTGTGATCTCCATGATCGGTATTGCTCTTTATCTCCATCGAATTTTGGTAGAGATTTGAACAATTCAAGGTCTATATCCCTTGGGTCGGTGATGTTAAGTTTGACTTCGTCGTGTAGTACCACTTCGTGTGGAGCGTTTTGTTGCTCTAGCCGAGCTACTCTCTCTGTGAAGTCCGCCTGTTGTTGTTGGATCTGATTTACCAATGCAGCCATGTTTGCGTGTAGTTGAGCTAGTTGTTCCTCCATTTTTATTGGGTTTTCTAGTTTTCTGTTGTCGTCGTAAGTTTTTGTTTTTTTTTATTGTTTTTAATTTACGTAAGGTATCCAGTTTCGCCTTTGTGTTTCACTTTTTTGATTCACTTTTCGAATCACTTGTTTTGAATCGTGTGTTGTTTGTGTTTATATTAATTATTTAAGCACTTTTTTCAAATATGTAGTGCTGGAAGTCTTACTTCCCGTGGGATTTTATATTTTTCCTTATCCTTTGTAACGTTACAGGATTAGAAAATGGCTTTTAAGACCGGTTGAGCCCCCAGTTTAATACTCAACTCAGGAAAGTTATATAAAAAAAAATATTTTTATATTTTTCTGAGCAAGAGCTCTTTATTTGAATTCGTATAATCTCGAACTCCTTACATGTTTATGCTTACATCTATTTATACCATTTCTACTACTGATGATAAATGGTGTTTGTTATTGGTTTAGTGATTAAATTTGTTATTGAAGGTTGTTTACAATGTTATCATATTCTCTTGTTACTTATGAGACAAACATGTTTATTTGTACATTATAGTTTATGTATATATGTAATGTATGTGACCAGGCATGTTAGCTATGTATGTAGTGTATGTATGTATGTAATATATGCAGTATATGTATTAACGTCGTTAACTAGTGCAACAGAGACATTTTAAATACATTACTTTTAACATCCGATCCTCTCTCAGCTCGAGTCGGCCAAAGAATAAAAAGAAAATCTTACCATTTTCCGCCGAGGCAAAAACCATTTTGATTGCTGCAACACCGAACTTAAATAGGTCGGACGACAATACTGTTGAAGATATTACTGATGATGAAGAGGATTCGGATGTTAACAGCGAATCGGATGGCTTTGACTCCGAATAAAATCAAATTTTCTAAAAATTTTACTTAACAATTTTTTTTCTGGTTTTTTTATGTATTTTTATTAATAAATCCAAAATATTGATTAGATATTGTTTTTTATTATATTTTGAGATAATATAGGCCCCTAAATAATTTTGACCGGTTTTTTGGCTCAAATACCCCTTAGTGCAACCGTTAAAGAGTTAAGCACAACAAGTGGAGAACATCTTCCGCAGCAGCGGTTGTTAAATCAGGTAGTATTGATTCGTATTGTGAGTATGCAATAGTGTATGTATTAAAGTAGAACGATCGCGAAGAATACAAATATGTGTATGCAAAATAGCAAATCCGAAAGTAAGAAAAAGAGAACTATTGATGTTTGATAGAATGTAAATAAGACAACATTTTTTGCGATACAATTTCCTTTATCCTTTAGCAAGCCTAGTAGGAAATATTGTCAAACGTTTGTTTTGAAACTCATTTTCATAATATGATTCAAATACAAAATTTTTCATGATTCAAACTAATACAAGGGCGATATGAACTAAAAAAATATCATTGTAAAGAGCAAAAATATTGTTAGTGTTAAGATTTTAGTGTTATATAAATACGATAAATTTTTGTAACCGGCGCCTAGGGCCAACTTTGTTCAGAATATCTAAGACAAGTTATTCAAAATGGACATTCAAACGATAAAAAGTTCGACAGTAGCAGTGTTGTAAGAGAAGCTTAGGGAGCTAGGATTAGCTACGGACGGTAAAAAGACAGATTTACAGTTACGTTTGATCCAATATTTTGATCTTGCTGATGACGAAGTTAGCGACGGGCTCACGTAATAGAAACGTTTCACGGTTTACCCTTAGAGGCATCGAAAACAGTGTATCATCTTTCACGGGTACAGACTTGCTCGACATTAATCAGTGTCTTCCGCAGAGATACGTAATCTTTTAAGAAACCGCCGCAAAAAAGTAAGTGAATCATTTTTAGAGTATATGTACTGCATAATTGAGATAGGAAAGCCTATCAAATAGGACGACGAAAGTGTAATCGATTACTTCGTTAACGGTATACCTGAGTCTAAAATTAACAAGTCAATGCTATATGAAGCTAAAGATGTGAGTGAACTAAAAAGACATTAAGATTTATGAAAAGATTACCCCTACCAGAATTCCGCCGTCAGAAACGAAACGAGTTGACGCAAACCGAATGTTAGTTCAGGTGAAGCTAAAAAATGTTTTAAGTGCGGAGACGCATCTCATTTTGCAAAAAACTGCCCAGGTAAACAGTACCGCTGTTATAAGTGCAACGAGATTTGATATCGATCTTTCGAGTGCAAACAGACTTCGTCCCCTTCCTTCGGAAGACGCGAAAACAATCATTGAGAGCCTTAAGCGTTAAAGCGAGCTTCTGGGACAAGTGCCAGTTTTTAAAAAGAAAGGTTTAATTTTTGGGTTATCTGATAGAGAATGGCACGATTAGGCCATCGGAAGAGAAAGTACGAGCGGTTACCAATTTCCCAATGCCAAGTAACGTTAAATCGGTACAACGCTTCCTAGGGTTAACTCCCTACTTTAGACGATTCGTGTCTGATTACGCAGCTAAGGCTAGGCCGCTTACTGATTCATTGAGGAAGAATGTCAAGTTTAAGGTGGGCGAGGAACAATACTTATCCGTTGAACAACTAAAAGCAGCTTTAGTAAGTGCCCCAGTACTTAAATTATACGATCCACGAGCGGTGACAGAAATACATACCGACGCGTGCATGTATGGGTATGGCGCAGTTTCGCTGCAGAAAGATTCTTATGACCAGCAATACCACCCAGTTCAATACATGAGCCGTCGAACCAGTCAACAGCAAGAAAAATACCATTCCTATGAACTCGAAGTTCTTGCAATTATCGAAGCACTCAAAAAATTGCGCATTTATTTGACGGGGATAAAATTCAAAATTATAACTGATTGTAACGCTTTTACCCAAACTATGCAGAAGAGTGAAGTTACGTTTAGGGTTTCAAGGTGGGCCATTTCCCTCCAAGATTTTGATTTCACAATTGAACACCGCTCTGGAACGAAAATGAAGCATGCCGACGCACTGAGTCGTGTAGCCTGTTTGTTATTGGAAGATTCTATGAGACATCGGATGAGAGAATCCCAGATGAATGACGAGTGGATTAAAGCAAAACGTAAGGTGCTCGGGAAGGAACAGTATTTAGACTTTTTCGTAAAGTACGATTTATTATTCAAAGACCCTGTGTTAGAATTTTTGGTGGTTCCATCTGCGATGGAAGATGAGATTATTAAAATCGCGCATAGCAAAGATTATTTTGGGGCGAAGAAAATTCAAGAATGCTTAGAAAAGGAGTTCTATATTCCACAATTACGTACAAAAGTAGACAGAGTAGTTCGGAATTGCGTTGAGTGCATCATCACTGACAGCAAGGTAGGAAAAAAGGAAGGTTTTCTCACGCCGATTGATAAAGAAGATGCACCGCTAGGAGCTTTCCATATAGACCATGTGGGGCCTATGGAATTAACCGCCAAAAGATACAAACATATCTTGGTTATTGTTGACGGATTTTCCAAATTTGTGTAATTGTACCCAGTAAGGTCAACTGACACTGCATCAGTCATTGATAGTTTGGAAAAATTCGCGTAGGATTTTCGTAATCCGAAAAGAATTATTTCTGATAGGGGGTGGCTTTTATATCAGAGGCGTTTAAAGAGTATTGCAAGTCACATTTTATTCAGCATTTGGTAATAGATACGGACGTACCACGGGGTAATGGGCAGGTGGAGCGCATCCACAAAATTTTAGTTCCTATGTTAGCGAAGTTGTGCAAAGATAATCCAACCTAGTGGTATAAACATGTAGGTCGCGTTCAGCAAATTATCAATAATACCCCTCCCAGAAGTACCAAATTCGCACCGTTCAAAATACTTACGGGATTGGACATGCGTATTTCAGACGACCTAGGGTTAAATGAGTTACTAAAAGAAGCTCCAATTGCTGAAATACACACGGAGAGAAATGATTTGCGAAAACAAGCACAAAGAAATATACAAAAGATCCAACAAGAAAATTGTAAAACTTTTAACGCTAAAAGAAAGCCAGAGATAAAATACAAAATTGATGACCTCGTGGCGGTAAAAAGAACCCAATTCGAGGTACGGTTAAAGTTGAAACCCAAGTTTTTAGGACCTTATAAGGCAACCGCCGTTCTTCAACATGGTCGGTACCAGGTTAAGAAAGTTGGGGATCATGAGGGTCTAGGGGAGACCACTACAGTTGCAGAACACATGAAAATGTGGAAGAATTCATTCGGGGCGATTGAGTCATCAGGACGGCCGAATGTGGGATCAGTACCTAAAAGAGCGACTCGGTCTGGTAATACATACTAAAAGATTCAACCCTGCAGTGGTAATACACGCTCCGGAGAATAAAGCTCGTCAAAACACTCAATTAATTAAAACTAGATTATCAGGCAGGTTCTGGAATCCGAGTGAAAGTGAATATGAAAATGAATCTAAAACCGAGTGAATTTGATTTTGGTGTTCTGAAAACCGAATTTTTAGTTCATTTTAGAACTCGGTTTTTGATTCACGCTGAAAATGAACTAAAGCTGGTGATGAATAAGTAAAGATGAACTTAACAGCTGATAGCTGTGAATTTAACCAAAACAAATAATAAATTTTTGGATAAAAAAAACTAAAAATGAGGGCATTAACTACGTTTGCGGCTATTTTAGTAGAAAATGAGAGACTTGCAGAAGAAACCCTTAATAGAAGGATTCTGCGCGATCATTCCAATCCTTTAGATGTCTCTGAATTGGTGTAAGTACTTGGTGTTCGTTCTTAGTGGCAATTTTGTACAAAAAATTTAAATAGGTTCGTATCCAGCTACCGGGTCAACAAAAGTGCATTTAACATGTTATTGGACGTTGTTGTTCTGCATTTAAAAGAAACATCCATTCCGGCGCAACTGCAATTGGCGGCCACACTAAGGTTTTTGGCGGAAGGTGGCTTCCAAAAGGCTGTGGGAAAAGATAGTTATATTGCAATGGGTCGTAGTACGGTTGCAAAAGTAATTACACGCGTGCTAAAGATTTTAGAAAAATATATATGTTCCCGGTGGATAAATTTAAGCATGACCGAAGACGAGAAAACGAAATCGAAACAGCATTTTCATCAAAACTTTGGTATACCCGGATACCAAGCCGCATAAAGATTCCAGCCTATTTTACAACAGAAAAGATTATTTTAGCATCAATGCAATGATTGTAAGTGCTTATTTAACTTATTGACAAAAATTATGCTCGAATTAACTCAATTTTTTGAATATATTTTTGTAGATATGTGATTACAATATGGTAATCAGAGCACTTGACGCTCGTCGTCCTGGTTCAAGTCATGATGCTTTGATATGGAGTGTCAGCAGAGCTCATGATTACTTCAAACGCAATTACGATAACGGTGAACGCGGCTTGTGGCTTTTAGGTGATGCTGGGTACGCACTTCAACCTTTTTTGTTAACCCCATTTAGAGACCCAAATGTTGGGACACCACAGCACATATTTAATCTAAAGCATTCTTCAGCGCGTAATGTTGTAGAAAGAACAACAGGGGTTCTAAAAAGCCGATTTAGGTGCCTTTGTCGATCTCTACAATATCAACCTGAAAAGGTGGTGCAAATTACAAATGTTTGCTGTGCATTACATAATACCTGTAGACATTATAAAGAGCAGGAGTTAGTTGAGGCAGGCCCTATGGACGAGGATAATGAACCTGTTGTTGAAGGAATAATAAACGAAGCTACTCTTGATGGCGAGGCTATAATGATAAGGGAGGATATCGCGACGCGCCTATTCTCGAATTCATGAAAAATTTATTTGAATACTTAAAGTGATACAATTTCCTGAAAGTTTAAAGCGCCTTATTGAATAAAATGCTCATATTTATATTCACTTCAATAAAATGAAATGCAATTCACTATTTATTAAAATAAAGTTCAGATTCATATTTAAACCATAACATACATTAATATGTACATTGAAAAATATGTATCTACAGAAAATTATTTACAGAAAACTATTTACAGAAGACTACTTAAATAAAATTATTTACAGAAAATTTTTTAACTTAAAACAATTCACTTGAAACTATTCACTTGAAACTATTAACTTAAACATGTAATGCAAACTAAAATTTAATTCATTTCAGTAACTAAAGTTCATATTAGCTACTTCGTTTAGAATGGTTTTTTAAATACATCTTAAGTTCTTCTATTTCAATTTCCTTAAGTTTTAGCTTGTTTTCTTCTTGGCGTAGTCTTTCCATTTGAGCATGGTGACGCTTGTTTTCAACATTCCCTTCCACTAACGCAGCTGTCATTTGTTTAACGGCTTCAAAAAGGCTGCTAATGCCACTACTTACATTCTTTGTGGCCTCCACATTTTCTGTAAGTCCTTCTGCTAAGGAATTCATTGCATTTGTTTGCTCGCTAATGTTCGACTTTAGAGCATCAGTCACCATAGGTTCCCGTCGACGGGATCGCGCTGCTATAGCTGCACGGCTTGTGGATGGGACAGCATCTTCGTCGGAGCTTTCGGAGGTTGCCTCCTGGTTTCTTTCAGAAGACACACCAAAGACTTGTGTGCCTGAAATGCCCTCCACCACAGTGTAAATTCCGCACATTTGGGCTATAGCATCTTCTGTTGGTGTAAGGACATGCTTGTTGAATGGTCCTCCACCAGTTGCTCTGGCTTCCGAGTTATTGTGCGCTACTTTTTTCCTGATGAACGCCTTCCAATCCATCCAAACCTGTTATAATTCGATTACAAAATATTTTGTATAGCCAATTAGTATACTAGAGTTCACTCTTTGATGCGAAACTGTGTGCGTTTGAGCGAAAGTGGGAAAATCGACAGTTTTTTATAACAAACATATATCACCGTTATGGCGTCGTTTCGCACAAACGCACAGCAAAGCAACAAAACAAACGCTAATTTTTGCGTTTCGCATTTTTGCATCAAAAAGTGAACGTCTTCTTTATATTTTTTTACTTTTTTCCAGCCAGAAACATCCTTTTGGGGAGGACCATGCTCGTTCAGTTCGACGACTAACTCCTTCCACAGAGCGTCTACTTTCGTTTTGTCTCCCTTTACGTAGCCCCGTGCAATGTCCTTGTGGTCTTCCATAAATTTAAGAAGGACCGCCTCCTGTTTAGAATTCTTATGTTTTCCCCTGAAACCATTAATTTATGTAAAATTTGTTACTATATTATTCTTATTAGTTTTTTTATTAATATATCTCATTAATAATTTTAAATTTACTCACATCTTCGTCTCGATCACAACCGCTAATTCAAAATTTGTGTGTATGCATAAAATCCACAAACTTGAAACGAAGTGAATGAAATCCGAAGATTTTTTCGCGGATTCGTTTATCAGAACATCCAAATTCACTCGGAATTCATTTTGGAAAAAAATGTGGAAATGAAACTCGGAAAGTGAAACACAGAACACCAAATGTCGGATTCAAAGTGAATTTGGTTCAAATTCACTCGGAAGTGAATTGCAGAACCTGCCTGTATATTCTACTTAACTAAGCAATATATTAACTAAATAAATCTTTGGTATATTTTAAAATTTTTTAATTGAAGAATCCTACATGTCTATAGTATGTTATTATTATTATTATCAGGCAGGTTCTGCAATTCACTTTCGAGTGAATTTCAATCAAACTCGCTTTGAATTTAAATTGGCAGGGGTTGAAATTCACTCGGAAGAGAATTGCAGAACCTGCCCGTATATTATTATTATTATTATTATTATTATTATTCGGTTCAAAAAAGTCCTATCTCGAACGAAAATACATTGAAAATGTGCTGAGATAGGGCGTTTTTGAATCGTCAGCTGAGATAGGGTGTTTTTGAACCGAGTTCTGAGATGGGGCGTTTTTCATTGAAATTCTAAAATAGGGCGTTTTTCATCCAAATTTTGAAATAGGGCGCTGTTAAAAAATTTTCTGATATCGGGCGTTTTCGAACTGGCTGCAGAGATAGGTCGATTTTCCACTAAGCCATCGATATATATGTAGTCGCATTTTTCGTTATATGGAAGACGAATAAACACAATTTATTTTTATATCGATTCTAAAATATCTACGGTAATTTTTAGCCACTTCAACTTGCATATAATTAGAATAAAATTGAAGGGGCTATAAAACTGAGTGCTCAGAAAAGTTCTAACACTTCTGAGAAAAAAGTTTGAATTTTGGGTGAAAATTTGTTGTATTTTTTAGTAGTTTTCTACGAAGTTTTAAAATTGGGTTTATATGTATTTTGTTAGAAAATGAACTGTATTTTTATTGTAAATTCCTTGAAATAAATAAATAAAAATGAGGAAATAATATCACCTTGAAATGGGGTTGCTATTGATATGACCGATACTCATGAGCGTAGCCAGGTAGGGGCAGGGGGGTGCCCCCCCCCCCCCAAACTTTCAAATTTTCCTTATATATATATAAAAAAGTACCCTGAAAAACCCCCTTTTAAGGGGGGGGGCCCCCCCCCCCCCCCCCCCTAAATTTCATTCTGGCTACGCCGATGCCGATGCTGTATGTATATAGTAAATTTTGCACAATTAAAAATCAAAGTGGATTTACTAAAATGAACACAACGTATTAATTATAAATTCTGTAATATATCGTTAATTTCAAAAACAAATAAATAAAACAATAAAAAGTATTCAATGCTTGCTGTATGATACGAATTTGGATATACGTGAACTTGGGTAATGTATAATTCCTCATATGATTCCTCAAAGTATCCCTTATATAACACTGTGGAACACAAAAAAAACCTCTAGTGCGAATATATCAGGTTTGGTAGCTGTTGGCCATACCAATAACGCCTCATACTCAGATTTACTAGATCAATTCGTGTTCTCCGAGAAAAACAATTTTCCCGATCGAAAAATCTGAAAAATCTTTTTTCTCCAAATTTTGAACATTTATCATTTTATGGCCTATATTTTGTTGAAAATACAATACAAAGCAAATATAGGCCATAAAAACGAAGAATTACTAGATTTTAGAAAAGAATTTGGCCGCTATACTCAGATTTTTGAATCGTGAATTTTTTTTTCTCGAGAACACGAATTGATCTAGTAAAACTGAACATGAGGCATTATTGGTATGGTCAACAGCTATCAAACTTGATGTATGCGCACTAGAAGCCCATATAAAAGAGGGGGAAAAAAGATCATACGTAAATGAATTTCTCTATTTGGGATGTACAATGTAAGGGAAACATTTCAAATTCATAAGGGACACTTTTCTTAGTGATACGGCACATATAAGGAATTATAAGCCATACTGTTCTAGCTGGGTATTCATCAGCTCAAACATTTTATTATATTATCATATTCCTGTGAATGGAAACACGCCTAATTTGACTATTTTTATTATCTACAAATTTATGAGACTACCAGGCCATATATATGTTACCGGCCAAACCCGATAATAGGACAAACTAGTTTTACCTAGGCTAAACTAAATAAGGGGCATACAATTTAGTACTTTTTCAGCTAAACGGCTTTTTTTCTTGTACTTTGTTCAACGGTTTAGCGCCAGTGAGTCATTCGCAATTGCATGCTGCGAATACCGATTTATACTAAAGCCAATCTTTCGACATAAGCTACTTTTCCATACGAACACAGAGATGTACATCTTCTTCTTCTTTTTTGGCGCTGTAACCGCCTAAGCGATTTTGGCCGAGTTCAGCAAAGCACGCCAGTCGTTTCTCTTCTGTGCCAACTGAAGCCAAGTCCTTCTCCACCTGATCTTTCCATCGCAGTGGGGGCCTCCCTCTTCCTCTGCCACCACCAGCGGGTTCCGAGTTGAATACTTTCAGAGCTGGAGCGTCGGTGTCCATTCGAACGACATGGCCAAGCCAGCGGAGCCGCTGTATTTTAATTCATTGCACTATGTCCATGTCGTTGTAAAGCTCATACAGCTCATCGTTCCATCGTCTGCGGTACTCGCCGCCGCCAACGCGTAAAGGTCCGTAAATCTTCCGCAAAATAACGCAACAGAAGCTCGATTGCTATCGATAATCGACCCACTAAATAGAAGTCGTAAGGTCATCTATAATTTGCTAAAAGACCCTAAAAATTATGGGCAGAATCGTGGTGGTGGCAGATCAAAAGCAGTATCTCATAGAGAAAAGCGAGCTATTTTGCGTGATGCGTCTAATTGTCATCTAACTGCCAGGAAAGCAGGTGTCAAAACAAACATAAGGAATGTCCATAGAATTTAAAAAAACTGTCAGCACATTAACCATAAAAAATTACAGCGTAAACCACCCCTTACCGCAGTACATAACACAGCACGATTAAGTTTTGCAGAAACTCGTTTAAGGGCCGGTTACTCAATGTCTGGTTAACACTAATCTACGGTTAAACATCGTTACCGACGTCTTCGACTCCATGCATATAACAGGGAGTCGGTAACGTCGATAACGATGTTTAACCGCATATTAGTGTTAACCAGACATTGAGTAACCGGCCCTAAGTTGGAAAAAACGTTGTCGTCAGGTACTTTTTACGGACAAAAAAAAGTTCAACCTTGACGGCCCAGATGGTTGGGCATATTATTATCACCTCAGGAAAGATGAACACATTTTAAGCCGCCGTCAGCATGGAGGGGGTAGTGTGATGATGTGGGCAGGAATTGGTTATCGCGGAAAAACTGAAATCAAGTTTGATTCACCCTAAGATGAAAAGTGTAGACTACTTAAATTTAGTTGGAAATGAAGTATTTAGTACTACGAGGACAGCAGTATACTAGAGGGAATATGATATTTCAGCAGGATAATGCTGCCGTTCATACAGCGAAAAAAATAGTAAAGGACTTTTTCCGGGACAAAAGCATAAATATTTTAGAGTGGCCAGCGCGTTCCCCTGATCTGAATATCATCGAAAACTGTTGGGGCTATTTAGCCAGAGAGGTGTATGCAGGAAATCGCCAGTATGAGTCCGTAGCAGAACTTAAAACAAGTATATTAGCCCACTGGGAGGCCCTTCCTAAAAAATGTATTAAAGAACTATTCAAATCGTTGCCAAAACGAATGGGTGAAGTCGTCAAGAAAAACGGAGGCTGTACTTATTATTAACACATTATCATTCCTTGGTTTGATTATAATACTCAGGAGGATTTCAGTTAACAAACATTTTGTGCTATCGTTTTGTCGTGCTATATAATGAAGTTTTTAGTAAAATTACGTTTTTAATAAAATTTGTATAAAATATTTATTTTCTATTGTTTTTTGGCATTATACTAAGAAATAAATTGTAATTTTTCACTGAAGTTCTTTAACATGCACAAAACTTCATTGTGCTACCGTTCTGTCACGGTCTGTATTATAAAAAAAATTAAATAACCAAAAATATGTGAACTATTTTCCAGCGACCTGTTTTTTTATGACCAGTTTCATTTCCCAAAGTAAAATGTTTTCTATTCTTACGCAGAAAATTGTTTGTATAAATTTTTAAATTTCCAAACAAATGTATGCGTATAGAAAACTTGCTACTTCATATGTATGATCGCCTCGTATTGGGAAATGAAAATATCGTTTTGTAAAATTAACAATTGGTTCGTTGGTTTCTTTATACAAATATGCTGCTGGCTCCATATTCGGAGCGCCCTACATTGTTTCTAGTAGGGGAGCCCATGATGCTAAATCGGGATTTACTCGAGCGTTATTTCGACCTATTTGATTTTGAAGATGATATGACGGGAAGAAAAAAAGGTCATGTGATGTTTTTCCATCCAGCGGTGGGTACAGGATCTACAGGCTTCCAAAAATGTAAAAAAAAAACAGTTACATGGATTTACTCGAGCGCGTCAGATATCAGGTGTGTATAGTAACAAATAGTCAGTACTAATTTGTACTGGAACCTGCAAATTTTTACTAGCAAAGTGTATAATATCCCAGAAAATTTGCAAGAGAGCACTGAATCGAGAGCGTAACAACACGGGAGAGCTTCAATTCTTGCTAGTGAAATTTTTACTGGCAGAAATAGCTAGCCGCCATTTGTTGAAATGGTTTAGCACAAACAAAAGTAAAATGAGTGGAAATCAAAATATTAATGATGTACTGGACTGTGTAAGTGCTTGTGTGTGAAGCAAAAAGTTTAAAGCTGATTTATAAATTGTAAAATATTAAAAGAAGAATATCAAAACGGTGCAATAACTATTTACTTGCAAGTTTTTACTAGTTTTGTGTTCAATAACTTTTTCTGCTAGTTTTCTCTTCTTCTCAATTTTACGCTCTACATATTTTGCTTTTACGCTCTCGCTGCAATTTTTTACTGGAGAAGTTGCTATACAAACCTATCGATAGTGAAAAACCAAACATGTTTCTGATGACGGAAATATGCTAAGCTGCCGGTTTGCATGGTGAGGTTGGGCGTACGGAAGGGTCAAAAATGGATGACAAAAAAATTTACTCGAGCGCGTCAGAAACTCACAAGGGATGTTAAATGGGCCTGAATGAACCTCCCATTCAATAATCTGACGATTCACTTGTGACGCAAGCTCGTGGCGTCTTCTTGAAGATGCAAAAAAATCGCCATTTGGATTTACTCGAGCGCATCAGATTTTCATACAGAAGGTTCATCTCGATGCGCTTGCCGTCCTGTTCCATAATCTGGCGATTATCTGGAGCGGTTTTCTTAATCTGACGGTTTAAAAAAATAATTTCGTTTCTGAGATGCACAGCCAACCAAACATATATTATTGTAAACACTTATTATTTTATTCGATTCGACTTGGTCGTAAATTTCTTTTATGTTTTCTAACAGATTGGAGAAATAAAAAATCGATTTGAAATCCAATTCGAGTCAATACACTTTTGAAATTCAGAGCGTATTGAAATTTGATTTATGCATCCGTTTAGAATCACAGCGAACTGGGTTAAAGCGCTTTATGTGTCGATATAAACAATTAGTTATGCTAGGTTCACATGTAAGTAGATTGAACAAGAGATTAGCCATATAAAATTCGTCCCTTCTTAATCTGTAATTATAAAATAATCTCAGATTTAACCGATAACTTTTCGGTGTCCATCCTAGTTTTATCGATTGTTTTTGCGAAAAAGAGGAGAAATGCCAAATTTAAAAGTAAACAAAAATGGACGCTAGCAAGGAAAAAGGTTTGTAAAGGTATTTTTAATAAAATGTTAAGTTAAAATATATTTATATTGCTTATCATAGCAGAAAAACGTGATCACGGTGACACAGAAGAAACATAACTTTTCCTTGAGATGTGAGAATAACAAGCACAACAAATTTGGCGGCTAATAATCTGAGATTTGCCCGTGTAAACTGGGTGATTAAAAACGAGCTTTGATTGAGGTAATATTGATATGTGAACATACTTTTAGTAAAGTTTCAAAGGTTGTATTTCATGTAACACCACGAGTGCTTTGATCGCCCATGATTGCGTGATACTATACTAAGATACTATAAAGAGTGAGCAAGAAGGGAGCGGAGTTTAGCATTTTTCATATATAAGTAAACTTAAGGTTGCCGAATTCAAAATAATCTGAAAAATGCATGTTTTTCTTACACACAAATTCTTATGCCTAGTGATTTTAGCTAAGAAATGAGTAAAATTCACATACATAAGTTAAAAAAGTAATTTTTAATTGATATGTGCTACTAATTTTTCTTAATATAATTTTAATCTAACTAGTGAACCCGCATGGCGTTAAGACACCAAAATTGAGTTTAACATTTTAAACAGATGGCAACACTGTTCACAAACCTTAATAAATATTGCAAATGTTTCAAGTAAATTCGTCCATCCCTTTTTGAACGAAGAGAGGTCTCACATGGCGCCGGTTTTTCATTTCCTCAAAATTCATACCACACTGTACCGTTAAAAAAAGTAGTAACTTCAAAAAATAAAACCTTAATGCACATTTAGAATGACGGTGCTGATTTGATGACCTTCACATAAAAGATCTGATGACCATAACAAAAAAAATATTTATTTATAAAAATTAACTCAAACTAATTTTTTCGGTATATTATGGGTTTATTCGAAAGAACCCGATTTCATCATGTGACTGTCTTCGCAGTAGCGCATTCTGTTAACCCAGTTCTCCAAGACCTTGGTGACGGTTTCTGGCTCCATCGCAAGAAATGTCCGACATACGCATTAAGGGCCTGAATCGTTATAAGATTTTTCGCAATATATCGGTCCTTTACGGCATGGCACAAAAAAGTCTAAGGGCGTGAAATCGCGGCTCCGAGGGAGTCAATTGTCTTCGTCGAGACAACTGATAACACAATTACTGAACTTTATCGCTCAAAATAAAAATCTAACAGATGACAACCCTAACAAAAAATATTTTCAAATTAAAGTTTTATTAAAACTCTTTCTTTTGCCACTCATATTTTAATAATCATTAAAATTGTGTAAAAGCTAAATAAATTAGGCTTTTCAAACATGTGGCAACCTTCTGCGAGGCATTTTCAACCTGAAATCTTTTAAAGCTCTTTCGTCTGATACTTTGATACATAATTCAATTACCTGAGGAATTAAGTTGAATTTAATTTTTTTATCACCTGGCAACCCTCCTAAACAGTTCAGATATAAATCCTTCTCAAACCCTTGAACGATTAAATCTCCTGTTTTAGTAATTTATTTAAATTTAAAATTTTCAACTGCAGGCAACTCTATTCAAACCATCAAACAAAATTTAATGTTTAAACTGAAGATTTCTTAGCACTCTTTCGTTAAACACCCATATTTTAATACTGCATATTATACATGGTTTTAACTATATTCACAAAAATCCTTTCGCGTATTATATATATAGATACTCCTTCGATTTACGATTATTTCAATCCTAATTCAAACTATTTTGAAACTGGGATTAAAGTAATCGTAACCGAAGACGCACTTAATTATACACGTAATTTCATCGCCCAGCTCTAATTTAGATAAAGGTTTTGATTCGCATATGCACATACTTACATCATACATATGTACATATTAGGGATGCCAAAATATCAGGAAAATTGGGATCCCGGGATTTGGGTATATTTTTTAGGTAATCCCGGGATCCCG
>NW_023458557.1:34866175-34882637 GCF_013731165.1 Rhagoletis pomonella
CCGGGATTTGGGTATATTTTTTAGGTAATCCCGGGATCCCGGGATTTATCCCGGGATTCAAATTGAGTCATAAATTTTATGAATATGCGTCAAAATTCAATATCTGAAAGCATTTAAATATACCATTAAATAAAACTATTTAAAATTTACGATAAACTGATTGTAAAATTCATATATCACTATATTAGAGTGAAAAGTTGCTAACTTCACTTTTAATGAAAAATCATAGATAGGCTAGATAAATTAAAATTGCATCGTTTCGAAAAGGGAAAAGGTCCTTGTTTTATGTTTTCTCGTTTATATTCAATGAAAGGAAAATTTGCTAAGGCCAAAAAACTTCGAAATCTTTTAATAAATATCGAATCCCTCCGATTCGTATGGAGTTTTGCTTTGCTTTAAACAGGTAAAATGTTGTATTCAAAGTTTTGCGAAATACTTGAAGAAAATGGCTATACGAAGTTTTTTCCTCTCCTGTACAATTTTCAAATTGGGACTTGGCAACTTTGCACTCTACGCTAGCGATATTTATTAAATCAGACAAATTTTAAAGTAAAACATTTTTTTAATTGTATTTAAAAAACCATGTGATTGAGGAACGTATACATCACAAATAATAATGTAAATACCAGGTGCTTTTGAAAGTGACGATTAATAAAAAAAATCAGAAAACAAAAATCTACAAAAACAATTTCTCTAAACATGTTTATTCTACTCTATAAAGAAATGGCGAATAGAGAAATTTTTTTCGCAATTTACTAGAAATTTTGAAATTTTTTACATACAAAACCTACTGATGAAAAACATATTTCGGCATCAACACTTTTAGGCTGAACTGTCAAAAGGTAGACATAATCCATTACAAAATATTAGAACTTCTTTTACCAGCACGTCGGTCAAATTATAAGTTTTTCGATTTGAGGAAGTTTTGAGTAGATTGATCTAAAAAATTATCTAATTGTTCCTTAAAACTCTCTGTTTCGTTTACATTAGCGACACTATGAGTAAATTCATTGAAATCTTCTTCAAAAAAGGCTCAGACTGCAATTTAAAAGTACAGTTTCAAGCTTTTTGTTAATTGCAGTCAAAACGGCATTTTACAAAAATCATACTTCAAAATGCATAAACAAATTCTTACTATCAATTCGATATTTCAAAATTTTCGGGATTTGCTTGCATTAATCCCGGGATTTCCGGGACGTCAAAAACACCGGGATCCCGGGATTTGCATCTCTAGTACATATACAGCGGAGCAACACACGAGCCTTTAGTGAGAGTTTGTTTGGATTAATTCTCACCTTTCACTCGCAACTGGTATGATTTGCGGACCAAATGGGTATACTTACAGTCATATGATTGTGACAAATAATATGAACGAAAAACAGCAAACAAATCAAAAAATAATAAATTTCTAGAAAAATATGTAGTAGTTTAAAAAAACAGCAAGTGCCCGCGCTAACCTTTGTTGACGATTTTCGTTACTCCGGCATGTTGAACTCGTCAGATTATTTACTTCCCGTTATCCTTCAGCTGTTTGCTTCATAATAAAAAAAAAAATTTACCGCGCTGGAGAATGTCCACGTAACGTTTTTTTTGCAAGTTTGCGACCCTCCCAATCCCTTGCGTCACGCTCAAATCGTCAGATTATTGTAATGCACACTTTTCAGCATGTAATTAACCCACCATTTCTTAATCTGACGCGTTCGAGTAAATCCACCTATCAATTTTTTTTTACTATTCTGATCAGCTCTTCTATGCGCGCGGCTTTACAATGATGGGTTAGATTTGGCAGAGGTACTCAACAGGATGCAGGGTACTCCCCATATGCTGATCTGACGCGCTCGAGTAAATCCCCGAATCCCCTCTTGGGCTCCCCTACAATTCTCCATGTTTGTTATTTAATATAAGAGTCAGCTCTAACATTAACGTTATGTAGTATTAAACAAAAACTTCCAAAAATACTCAAAAAATACTTGTGAAGGAACATGTTTTTTGGGGAATTTTAACAGCATGGTACTGCTTATTTATATTCTTTTTTTTCGAAACATATTTTGTTTGAGTACTTTTTTTTATGTATACATCGTTCAACATCTTCACTTCCTTTCATGCCCTTCCGGCTAGAGTATGAGTAGCTTACATATTTGAAGAAAACTTCACAGTGAAGCAAATTTAATTCCGATGCAGACCTTTAGTATGTATGTATACATATGAATTGTGTGCTAGTTGAAATATTTCTTAAGCTCCACGGCTTCGTTCGCATTCGTTGATTGGATCTTGTATTCCTTTGCTTTAGCCCGAGAACGCCAAATCTGAAATCGAAGAAAAAATTAATTACAAAAACATGGGCAATGCCAATGAAATTGAAATAGATATACAACCCATGGTACAATAATTGCAGGTATTATCTTCCCAGAGAGCACATATTCCGATCTGCCTCATTTGATCATTGTTGCCCACACTAAAAGGTTTACTGCTAGGGAAAAGAGATATTTTCATACCCCATATACCATGTATGTATACTAAAGTGGTCCAAAAATGTATGTAAAAAAATAAGGTCGGATTTTTAATGCCGCCACCTCCTAGGATTGTTATATACCGAAAAAAATATACCCATATTTTTTTATTTTGAAATAAAAAAACATTTAGGGAGTGCTCAAAGCGCACAAAGTTTTCCATGTATTTTATATGGAGAAAAAACAAATTTTCCTAGAAATGGTATAAATCTCTTGAAAATCAATATTTTTCGACCAGAAAACTGTGGTTTCCTTCAGGAGACTTCCAGTATTAATATCCAATTGTTTATTTAACCATTTTTTATGATACAAGATTTTTTAATGGTCCCCCATTGCATTTTCTAGGGGTTTTGGAGGACCTATAAAATATAGTTACCATGAAAAAATTGTTAAAAAAAACAATTGAGTATTATTACTGGGAGTCTCCTGAAGATAAGTAAAGTTTTCCGGTCGAAAAATATTGATTTTCAAGAATCCTACACTATTTCTACGAAAAGATGTTTTTTCTCTATATAAAATACATGGAAAACTTTGAGCGCTTTGAGCACTAACTAAATATTTTTTGATTTTCAAAATAAAAATATTGGGGTATATTTTTTTCGATATCGATCAATCCTAGGGTGTGCCGGCATTAAAACTCAGACTTTATTTTTTTGGACCACTCTAATGTACACGTATTTTTTTAAACCAACCTCCTTGTAGAGGACTTATTAAAATTGCAAAAGACGAAAAAAAAACATTTAAAGCAAATAAACTCAAAATTTGTATGGCTCACTTCATTTCAAACGTTTTTTCTTTTGTCTAGAAAAATTATAAAAATGAAATTGAGCGAAAACAAAAAGCAAAGCCAAATAAAAGGGAGCACGAATTTCGATGTGAAGACAATACCTGTTGTATTATTGTACCATGTATTCAACCCTATTCTGCAAGGCATAACAAGGTAGAAGTGATTTTGACATTTCTCTCTTTTGAACTGCGACTGAAATGTCAACTCTTAACCCTATACTATTCAAAATTGTATTCTCTTTTAGTTTAAATTTTCAAGTGTGAGCTGTGCGACTGATTTTAAATACAAAATAAAATGAAAAGGAATTACGGGCGGTGCGTTGTGTTTGCCAAGAGCCAGGACAACAAACTTGTGCGTTATTGTCAAGTGAAGCGACAACAGTGGGAAAATTGCTGCGATGTTTCATTGGGAGACTCTTCACGTGTGCGCGTGACTTTATTTGTTGCCCATCGCAGCTGAGTATTTCTAAGCGGGCGCGTTTGTTCACAGGTGCAGGATTTATCATACCGAATATGAAAAGAAAATCTCCCACTCATATACATGGATAAACTAAATCTCAAATGGTGGTCTGATAAAACCTTAACCAGAACTCCTTGTTGACATAAAGAAACTGAAAGTAATTTTTGATAAATGTAATGGAAAGGCAATTTCAAATTGCAAAAATTTAATAGCTAAACTATTGAAGTTAAGTTCTGATGTAAATTTAGAAGAATCAAACTTTTTTTTAATGTCCTATATACTTTAGAATCAAGTATTTGTATAAAAAATAAATGCTCAAAAACATTGGGATAGTAAAATCAAGAAAATTGTCAAAACCGCTTTATAAATAAGTGTGTTTCATTTACAGATCTATTCTGCACGTTACCGAAGATTTTGTAACCGGAAAATTGTATTACCAAAAAATGTTACCAGTTCTTGTCACCGCGATTCTAGATACGTTGGTAATGCAGTTAAAATATTCAGCAATTCATCTATGAAGAATTGTGCAAATCCCGGCATTGCATATTTCACGGGGCAATAATTTGTTACCAGCTTATGGGATGGTAACAAAATTTACCGGTTACAAGAGTACACAGAATGCGAAAAGGGTTTAAAAATTCACAGGAACTTTATTTACCGGTTACAAACTTTTTATTACCAGCGCAGAATAGACCTGCTGATGTGTAATTTTGTGTAAGTATGCATTTCCACATTTACATTAAAACGAAAATGCAATGCAATAACTTTAAATGAAGCTGATTCTGATGAGATTTTAAATACTTTCATATTTACAAAAACTTTCATTTCAAAGATATTGAATTTTATCAAATATGGCAAATGCATAACAAAGGGTTAATTTCTTTGTTTACAGTTTTTGACATTACAGTCACCAGTGATGATTGCCATCGCTATTTCGAGCATTCATCTTTTGACTTTACTCTGTGTTCATTCATTCATTTGTTAGTTTTCTAACAGGTCTATTCTGCGCTGGTAATAAAAAGCTTGTAACCGATAAATAAAGTTCCTGTAAATTTTTAAGCCCTTTTCGCATTCTGTGTACTCTTGTAACCGGTAAATTTTGTTACCAGCTCATAAACTGGTAACAAATTATTGCCCCATGAAATATGCAATGCCAGGATTTGCACACTTCTTCACAGCTGAATTGCTGGATATTTTAACTGCATTACCAACGTACCTAGAACCGCGGTGACAAGAACTGGTAACATTTTTTGGTAATACAATTTTCCGGTTACAAAGTCTTCGGTAACGTGCAGAATAGACCTGTAAGAAGTCGTTTTTGCCACAATTGGTTACAAGCAAAACGCTATTTTATAAACTCTGTAAAATTATTTAGGGTATATTTATTAAATTTATAAATAACCAACGGTCATCTTGTTAAAATCTGTCTTTGAGTGACAGATTATCAGAAGTGGTCATGAACCTAAACGACCTCACAGTAATGCAGCTTAAAAGTGTGCTGCAAAAGTTGGAGCGAAAGACGAGCGGAAACAAGGCGGAGCTAATTAGCAGATTACAGCAACTGGACGAGGAGGTGGTAAGCAAAAATATTGAGGAAGTAATGACGACGCTAGGAGCTGCCCCCATCGATGGTGCTGGTCAAGAAAGGAGCGATGCATCAGCGAGTAACGATTCGGAAGTCAGGAAGCAGTTGGAGGAACAGGTGAGTTGCCTGAGTGGTGCCGTAGAGCTATTGACGGCACAGCTGCAGACTCTTCGTTCATCGATGCCGAACGCTCTGGTGGCCACGATGGGCATGCAAAGTAGTTTTGGGCAGAGCAGTTCGTCGTCGCAAAATACTTTATCGTTTAAGCAGACAAACATACAGCAAGCAGACACGCAGTTGCTGTCGAGTACACCACTTGCCGCATCATCGTATGGACAGTTGGATGCTATGACGTTAGCGCAGGCGCCGCCAACGTTTCCATTTTCTACAACGCCTTGGTTAAACAATACACCTTATGGTTCACAGCCGATTTCAACGCAAATATGTGCGCCGCCGTCGACGCGAACGCAATGGTCAACGTTTCCAGTCTCTACAACGCCTTGGCTAAACAATACAGCTTATGGTTCACAGCCGATTTCAACGCAAATATGTGCGCCGCCGTCGACGCAAACGCAGTGGCCAACGTTCTCATCGACGCAAGCGAACGTTCCACTTTATACGCAGCAGCAGACAACTGAAATGAATGCCACGTCATCATCACCGAGCAGAGTGTTCGGGTCGCAGCCGAATGATTTCACAACAAACATTCATCCAGTGTCGTTGCACGAGACAATGTACGTGAGAGCAAGATACATACCGGGTAGTATTGCCAGAGTTTAATCCATGTGACAATGCATACTCATCAATTCAAAAACGTTGAGCGCAATGCATTTCTCGAAATGTGCTGATTTGTTGCAGTCGTTGATTAATATACACGGGAACAATACGATTCAATGTAAACAAAATGAATTTTTAAAGAAAGTTGAAAGACCAGTGGTACAAAATAGCTACACGAATGATGTAAAAAATAACGCAACTGGTCCTATTTGCTTTAATTGCAGAGAAAGGGGGCACATTTCGAGGAATTGCAGTAAGCCACGCAAAATAACTGAATTTAAGCAGCGTCAGAGAACAAATCAAAATAGTAATGAGTCTGAGGGTGAAGTAGAGGAAGCTGACACACTAGTGAACAAAGTTTCTACGCGAAGTGTGTGCAAAGAGCTTTGTAAAGGTAAACTTTAATCGGCAAGAACGAAATACAGTGTAATGCGCTTATTGATTCTGGCAGTTGCAGGTCGTTGACCAAACGATCAATTGCACTACGAACTGGGGAAAGTTTTGATGCTTGCGAGGAGAAGTTGTTTGGATTTTCGGGTGGGGAAACCGTTTGTCGTGAAAAACTAATAGCAAAACTTAAGATTGATGAAGTTACAAGATTCGTTGAAATGTTAGTCGTGGATGATGCAGCAATGGTATACGAAGCAATTGTAGGAATCGATTTGTTGTCTAAAGGCAAGGTTATCATTGAGGGTAATTCGTGTAAGATAATGAGGATTGGTGGCGAAGCGCTGGACATGGGCAATAATCTACCGCTAAGTATCCAAGAGGGTCTTATTGATTTGATTAATTCTTACGCAGAGTGTTTTGGGGAAAGGCTTCCTGAGTTAGGTAAATCAAAACGATTTAATATGGAAATAAAGGTCACTTCGGACAAACCAATTGCAAAGAAACCGTATAATATACCTATCCCGAAGCAACGCATTGTGGAGGAGATAGTCGATAAGCTGCTACAATTGGGAATAATACGAAAGTCGGATTCACTGTATGCGTCACCCATTTTTTGGTGCGTAAACAGAATGGAGAAGAGAGGTTATGTGTTGACTTCCGCGAGCTCAACGCTGTTACAGAAAAGCAACCATGGTTGATGCCTACAGTGGATGGAGTGTTAGCTACGCTTTCGGGGAAAAAGTTTTTCACCACTTTAGATCTTATGTCGGGTTATTATCAAATTGAGTTGGGGGAGGAGGCTAAACCGTTGACAGCGTTTGTAACTCACAATGGGCATTTTGAATTTAATAGAATGCCATTTGGATTGCGTAACGCTCCGTGCACTTTCCAGCGTATGATGACGCAGTCAGTCGCCCCGTTAAGTAAATTTGTTGTGAGCTACGTAGATGAGGTAATAATAGCGACACATACCGTAGAAGAAAATTTGAACTATCTCGAAAAGTTTTTGAAAATTATTCGTGACGAGGGGTTAACTTTGAGAATTTCGAAATGCACGTTTATGAGAAGTCATGTTACCTTCTTAGGGCATGAGGTGGGTGCAGATGGCATAACGCCAGGGGGCGGAAAACCGAAGCAATAAAGGGGTATCCGAAGCCGAGTACTCAGCTGGAAGTTAGACGTTTTTTAGGTTTAACCAGATTTTTCCGTAAGTTTGTACCTGGCTATGCATTGACTGCTAAACCGCTGACGCAGCTTACGAAGAAGGGCGCAGAGTTTGTTTGGGGTACGGAGTGTGAAGGTGCTTTTAAGCATTTGATAAAGGCTATTAGTGAGGCGCCAGTGCTCACAATATACGACATTGCAAGAAACCATGAAATTCTTAAGGACGCGTCCAGCATGGGAATTGCTGCTATTCTTCTGCAAGAGGAGGCTGGGAATGGGTTAAAACCGGTCGCGTATATTAGTCGAGCGTGTACGCCGCAGGAAAGGAACTATCATGCGTGTGAGTTGGAGGTTTTGGCGGTGGTTGAAACGTGTGAGCGGTTTAGGATGTTCCTATAGGGTAAGAGGTTCACCATCGTCACCGACTATCACTCGATGACAACCGCTAAAATGTGCGCGGTGGTTTCTAAAGCTTTTAGAATATGACTTTGCGATTATTCACCGAGCTGGGGTGTCAATGGCTCACGTCGACGCAATGAGTCGTGCGCCCGTCGAGGGAACACCGATCTTAGATGATGTTGCATGTAAGGTGTTGTCGGTATCAGTATCTGACTGGGTTCCGGCGATGCAGAGGCAAGATGAGAAACTTAAAAACATAGTGGATCTGCTGCAAGGCTCAGTTCATTTAGATCAACGGAACAAAATCGTCGTTGAGTATTCACTGAAAGATCACCGACTGTTCTGGAAGGGTGAAAACGGGCGGTAACTTCTGGTCGTGCCAAAAGGGATGCTGTGGCGAGTTATCAGGTTCTGTCATGACGATATAGGACATCCCGGATTGGATGGAACCATTAAGCGAGTACTGCAACATTTCTGGTTTTCACGTTTGCGAAACTTTGTGAAGGGCTATATCGGCTCTTGCTTAGAGTGTTGCTATCGCCGACAACCATTACGAAGGCAATGTGAATTGTATGGGATGGACACTCCGCCCTTAACGTTCCATACACTACACCTTTACCACCTGGGGCCGTTTCCGAAAAGCCGTCGTGGTTACGAATACGTTCTGGTAATTGTCGACGCTCTCACGAGATACTGCATCATAGTTCCCACCAGGTCGACGAAAACAAAGCCAGTCGTCGATGCTATAAACCAATTAACGCTTTACTTTGGACTACCGCAACGAATTGTTACCGATCGAGGGTCAGCATTCACTTCATCAGCGTTCGAAACATTTACTGAGTCTCTTAACATCCAACATTTGAAGGTAGCAGTGCGCACTCCTCGCTCAAATGGCTTAGCGGAACGCGTTAGCCAAGCTGTGTTGGCGTACTTGAAACCATCTTCGAATGATCCTAAAGATTGGGATACCCATGTCCGCATGCTTCAGTGGACAATGAATATGAAGATCAAGGCTACAACGAAGTTCGCTCCAATATAGTTTACGATTTCCCACTACGATATTTGAGTGGAAATAAGGTCTTGGCGGCACTTCACGACAACGAGGAGCTTCATATGAATGGTCGACGCAGCGAGGCCGTGAAAAATATTGAAGAAGCTCACCAGAAATGGAAAACTAGATTCAATGCTAAACATCGTAAACCTGTTCCTTATAAAGAAGGAAATTTGGTGCTGCTTGAAGCTCTACCCCCAAGTACAGGCGAGTCGAGGAAGCTGCAGCTTAATTACAAGGGCCCGTACATGGTAAAGAATGTTTTACGCTACGACCGGTATGTCATCGAGGATGTCGACGGAAGTCAACGTACCAAGCGACGTTACAGCACCATTGCCACGTCAGACAAGATGAAACCATGGTGCGCTCTATTCCCAGAAATTGACGACTGTTGCTCTGACGGCGATAGCGATACGGAATAAAACTCACCCCACTGAGTTTCTGTCAGAAGAGGCCGAGCTGTCATCCCCATCATTAATGCCATCACTATCAGCTGTCATCCCAGTGATGATTGCCATCGCTATTTCGAGCAGTCATCTTTTTCCTTTACTTTGTGTTCATTCATTCATTTGTTAGTTTTCTAAGAAGTCGTTTCTGCCACAATTAGCTATTTTATAAACTCTGTAAAATTATTTAAAGTATATTTATTAAATTAATAAATAAACAACGGTCATCTTGTTAAAATCTGTCTTTGAGTGACAGTTGTTAACTGATGTACATGTATGTACATTAGATGCCTTGTTTTCTCCATACATTTTGCTAAAGTATTTCAGAACCTCTCTCCGGCAGCAGAATATGAAAATAGAACGCTAACAATCCCAACAAAATGAAAAAAATATTCATTATTGCAAAAACTGGATGAGCTACTCCGAAATCCGTGATTTATAAGACTGTTTTGCTGTAGGTTTAGGTCCTTATATCAAAACACAATCATCTTTCACAAGAAAGAAGAAAAAGATATCCAACCCCATGAAGAATAGGCCGCTAAAGCGAATGGCGTACTTAGTTTTTTAATACAACCAAGCAGAAAGTTACCCACAGGGCCTAAAGTGACTAAATGGTATTATTTTTCACGAATTTTAAAATTTATTTGTTAGGATTTTCCAGATAGTAGTAATTTTTCTTAAATTAAAATAATTAATATTGTAGCTTATTTAAATGTACTTTTTAAAACAGCTAACAGATTTTGAATTGATTTATATTTGAACTAGTAAATTAGGTTTAAGTAAAGCCATGTTGAGTACAATCAGGTGTGACATATTTTAAAATTTGTTGAAGTTTTTAGCAATGTCCTTTTTATATGCTAGGTAGGGAAATACTTTCATGTGCGCCTTTACTACTTGAAAGAAATAAATAATTTCCGAAGATGGTAACCTCTAGCAGCAATGTCAAAGGGTAGGGGAAATGTAGATTCAAATTGAGATTCTCTATATTCCGTTCGTTTGTCAAATCTGTCTTTTTAATGTTAACGTATTCAGAGTAGAAATTGGTCACGTCATGTTTTACTACTGTCTTTAACTTAGTTGCGACGCCTAAGCGCGAACAAATGTTAAAATTATATGCACTTTTCTCTATATGTATAAAATTTATGAAACTTACCAGTTAGGAAGTAACTACTAATTTTTGTCGTTTTCTCCATAAAACCCATGCATGGAATTAAATGCAGTTTCCCCCGATGTATTGCTAGAGCTCTAACTTAAAATATAGGCTCCATTTTACCACAGGAAAATATGTTATTGGAAAAATGGGCGTGGCCCCATCTATACATGCTGCATTTTTGACACCGCATAAATCTGAAAGTATTTGCGGTGGAGTACTGAAATTCGGTACGGACGTAGTATATGAAACGAGTTCCATGCTCATGTAGAAAACTGAATGTTATTGGAAAAATGGAGTCGGGAGCTGCGGTGTAGTGGTAAGCAGTGCGCGCTTTCACTCATAAGCACCTGGGTTCAAACCCTGGTCAAAGCAACATCGCAAAAAATATAGAAAACGATTTTTCTTAACAGCGGTCGTCCCTCGGCAGGCAATGGCGAACCTCCGAGTGTATTTCTGCCATGAAAAACAGCTTCTCATCAAAATACAATCGCCGTTCGGAGTCGGCGTTAAACGGTAGGTCCCTCCGCTTTGTGTGACAACATCAAGGCGCACGCCACAAGTCGGAGGAGAAGCTCGGCCAAACACTAACATATGTGTAAGCGCCAATCTATTATTATTATTATTATTGGAAAAATGGGCGTGGAATCTATTCTATCTATACCTATTACTAATATTATAAATGTTATAGTTTGTATGTTTGTTACTCAATCACGCAAAAGGGCTGAACGGATGGGAATATTTGGCCCTAGATAGCTGCACTAGGGACTAACCTATTCGGAAAAAGTCGTATATATGGTCCGAATTGCACGTACGCGTATTTCAGATATAAAGAGGAATCAACCTGCCAAAGACGGACACGATAGGTGGTACCGAAGTAGAGGTAATTCAAATTAAAGTTCATTTAATATAATTTTTTTAGTTAGGGACGATTTGCTGTCGTGCGTCTTAAACAATTGAATGATTGTTTACAGTTCGAAAGGTGTTTTAAGGCGCCGCAAAGCAAGGGGGTATTGGCTAGTGTAATATAGTAATGTATAGATAAAGTATTCCACAGTACGGCAGTTTCATCCACGCCTGCTTTGACTTTTTAATTTTGTGATGATGTTTGTCAAGTTGGAAAGTGGTTTTCAACATGGCTTCACTTAAATTTAATTTACTAGTTCAAATATAATTCGATTAAAAATCTGTTCACTTCCTTAAAAACTACATTAAATTAGCTAAATTAAGTATTTTAATTTTGGAAAAATTACTGCTATCGGGAAAAGCCTAACGAATAAATTTTAAAATTCGTGAAAAATAGTACCAAGTAGTCACTTTAGGGAGCGTGGGTAACTTTCTGTTTGGTTGTATTAAAAAAACTGAGTTCGTCATTCGCTTTAGCGGCTTAGTCTACATGGGGTGGGATATCTTTTTTTCTTTGTTGTGTAAGATTAATATTTTTTCATGTAAGAACCTAAACTTACAGCAAAACAGTCTTATAAATCACGGATCTCAGAGTAGCTCATCCAGTTTTTGCAATAGTGAATATTTTATTCATTTTGTTGGGTTCTTAGCGTCCTATTTTCATATTCTGCTGCCGGAGGGAGGATCTGAAATACTTTAGCAAAATAAGGCATCTAATGTACATATATGGGCAATTCTCAATTAGTTCAAACTTTCACATGACTCCCCAGTTTTTATTCGGACACTATTTTCGGTGGTTTATTAACAAAAAATCTGGTTACATATGCTGTGCCAAACATAAATATGCATATAATTCAGAAATAAAATTGGGAAATTTTCACAAATAAAAGTGTGACTCCTGTTATTTTTTTTATTATTTTTGGCGTTGCAAAAATTGGTGCGCTGTTAGCTCACGTTTCAGTTTATAATTAACTGGTAGTATTTGGAGAGGAGAATCGAATGCAGCCTAGAAGTATGTTCTTGCAATAGAAAAAAAGTTATGAAGAGCCAAAATGGCGTGACTCCGGTTACAATGAGTGCAGAACATTTAAAATACATATTTTTTATTAGCACATCGTCTGCAATTGGAAAATTTAGCCAAATTTAGTGTGCTCCATTGTACAATATACTATTGAACTATGATTCTCGTGCACCACTTTTTTATTTGTTCTATAAAAATTATATTCAACCATTTTATTGAACTCTAGGCCGTTCCTTAAGTTATTTGTTTTTGTTATTTTATGGCCTTATAACTATTATAATCAACAATTTTTATTGAGCTCGATGCCGTTTTTAATGACGAGCACACCTAAAAAAAAGTTAAACATTCTAAAAATAGAATTATTAACAAAAACGAAAAACCACATGATCAAGTGTAAATCGTAGCGGAATAGCTGCGCTTGATTGTGTTGGCTTAGCAAATGAAAAAGTGGGAAAAAAGCAACGATAACTTACAAGGCTAACTTAGAACAGTGCGTAGGCAACTGGCTGAGTCAGTGGGATCGTCGGTTCGAATCCTACTTAAAGAAGTCTGATGAGGAAATGTGGTGATTTCCGAAATAGCTATCACTTCTACCATTTTTTCAAATTATTGTTGCTTTTCCACAATAAGTTTTTCATTAAAAACGGCCTCGAGGTCAATAAAAATTGTTGAATATAATTGTTATAAGGCCATAAAATAACAAAAACAAATAAGTTAAATTATAACAAAAAACAAATATCGTAATGACGAGCACACAAAAAAAAAATTTTACATTCTAGAAATAGAATTATTAACAAAAACCAACAACCACATGATCAAGTGTGAATTGAAGCGGAATAGCTACAAAACTGCATACCACAATTTTTTCTAAAGACTGTTTAAAAAGTTTGAAATTTGGGTTAAAATCTGAGAAATTTTAATACATTTTGTACAAAGTTTAAAATGTATATGGTGTTTGTGGTATAGCCAGCTAGACTTACAAAAAAACATTAAATAAACAAAAGACAAATAGCCAAAACTGGTCAAAATATCGCACTCCTATTATTTTGTGGACACCTGTAAATATGTATGGATGATATAATCACGGTTGCACAAAGAGAAGACGAGAGTAAGAGGAAATGCCGAACAAATTAATTTAGCTTCCTATTTTGCAAACGAAAGATGGTATTTTATATGCATTCATGACTTCAACGTAAACTTAGCGACAGATGAAGCAGAACCCCAGATTATTTTCCTAAAAGAAAAACTAAATTTAGGAATATATACAAATAGAAATGCCCAAACTACAAGGTCAAAAACAGTAGTTGATGCGGTGGATTCGCGATATTTTAATTCGCTTGCGTCAAAAGCATTCACAAGTACCATATTTCAGTAATTATACCAGTAATTTCATGTACCAAAAGAATTGAAAATTAAAATGAATAACAAAATTTTAAATCAGAAAAATTAATAAAATTAAGTGAAATTAATGTTTAATTTCTAACCTAACCCACATGTGTAAGTATTGCCCAATAATAGGTTTACATGTAAGTAGTTCATCCACATTTCCGAGCTGAACTCCCTAATCCGTAATTAGAAAAAGAGATAAGCCATACAAATTTATAATTATAACATAATCTCAGATTAAACAGATAATTTTTTGGTGTCCAACCAAGTTTTATCGATTATGTTTGCGAAGAAGAAGAGAAATTTCAAATGTAAAAGTAAACAAAAATGAACGCTAGCAAAGAAAAGAGTTTTGTTAAAGTATTTTTAATAAAAAATAAGAACGAACATTAATTGATATTAAATATATTTATCAAATAAAACACCTCTTTGAGGTAAAATTTTCGAGTGGCGAAAGCTGTACTAAAAATATCAATTTCGAGATGAAAATTATACGCATTTTTTTCTTAACTTCCCTGGAAACTGACCGTAAATAGTTTTATTTATTCGGAACGTCGCAAAGTTCTGTCCACTCTAAGAAGCACAAAATAAAAAATCAGAACTTTAGCAACAATTGGTATGAATAAAAATATTTTCCGTCAGTTTCCAGGGCAGTTAGAAAATTACTGTTTTTGAGCTTGTAGTTTGAGCATTTCTATTTGTACACTCTAAAAAATATTTGTTTAAATTTGCGCATATTAAGATAGGTAACCAGTTTCCTGCAGTTTAAATTTTTTTTTTGAGTTCTTAACATTTATTGTTCACAATTTCACAGTTTACACATAAAACGTTTAAAATTTCCTCTTAAAAATGTTTGTTTAAATTTACGCATATAAAGAGAGGTAACCAGTTTCCTCCCCTAGTGTGTGCAAAATTAAACACTGTCTGTTTACTTTTGCATACCAAATTTGTCACGTAGAGAAAAACTACACACAAAGTGTAGTAACCAAAGCTCATAACCTCAATTACAAACTGTATCTTAAAGCTTAGAATCCAGCTCTCAAGAAAATCACAAGAAATATTTCTTATTATTTCTTTTGCTTGAAAAAGCAAATTTTCTTGAAGAAATAAATAAAAGAGCATTTTTTTCTTGAGAGCTGCAAACTGATTTAAGAAATTTTGATAGAAGAAAATTTCTTTTCGATTTCTTGTGCGTCATTTTGTAAGAATTTTTCGTTTTTCTTGAGAGTTCTTTAAAGTTTAACTGCGAATGAAAACATTGTCTTAAAAAGACGCAATGCATACTCACTTACTGTTGCTTTTTACACTTTACAACCTAAAAAAGTTTACCACTGATATGTACTTAACAAGCATTCGAAGATTTATTTTGCTAACTTCGAATTCGTTCAACCAAAATGAGCTACATGAGAAAAATACAAGTTCAGTTAAATTTTCGGTATTCGAAGTATTAAAAAATGAGAAACCAGAAATCGACGAAAATGAACATAAAAGTGTAAAAATTACATGGAATTATTCAATTTATTTATTTTAAAATTCTTTTGTAAAATTTTGTATTACTTTTGAAAGTTGAGTGCACCTTGTGTTTATAGAACTTTTTATTAAACAAGTAATTTTTAAGCAAAAAGCAAAACCGACTTCAATTCTCATATACAAATTTAGGAGTACCGTTACTTTTTTCATGATTTAATGATCGGATATAAACCAAATTACGGGACGACCCTTAAGGTACCATCTTTCCGGCAAAAAAAAAGAATTATTGGAATCGGTTCACGCGGTCCAAAGTTATGCGGTGGCATACATAAAAGAAGAAAAAATACTCCGAAGAATTGATAACCTCCCCTTTTTTGAAGCCGGTTGAAAATGTTTGAGTTCTTTGTAAATTTTATGTAAATAAAATGCAATTTATCAAACTTTAAACAGTTTACTTATATTACATACTGTACATAAAACTTGCTTAAATGTATTTTAAAGAGCGTATTATCTGAAGCGAATTTTCAGTATTTTCTGATGATATATATTTAGAAATATATTCCTGGGTGCGCCCCTGGCACTTAGTATTTATTATTTGTAAAAAATATATTTTTACTTTCAAAATGTTTGTAATTTTAAACATTTCATGTGTATATTTATGTGTATATTTTAAACAGCTTGCGCGTATATTTGAACAGATTCTGGTTGAAAAATAAACACTTTTCAGTAGTAGTTTTACATGCACTTTTTAGAGTGTATATATTCCTAAATTTAGTTTTTCCTTTAGGAATATAATCTGGGGTTATACTCCATATGTCGCTAAGTTTACGTTGAAGTCATGAATGCATATAAAATATCATTTTTTGTTTGCAAAATAGGAAGCTAAATTAATTTTTTCGGCATTTGTACAGTTTTCCACAAAATAATAGGAGTGTGATATTTTGACCAGTTTTGGCTATTT
>NW_023458557.1:34882647-34893339 GCF_013731165.1 Rhagoletis pomonella
AATTACATGAATTTAATTATATTTCCAAACATTTTATTGCCTGTTGTCGTTTTCACTCCGTAAGCAATTATCCAAAATTCTCCAGAGTCGGAGGAAAGGGTTCTGAGAAAAGTTATTCCATGGGAAAGTTTAAAGATTTAAATATTCAGTTTCCGCTACTTTTCTTTCCTTAAAAGTCAAAAAGTGAATTGGCAGGTCCCTGAAACTCACCCTCTTGTGATTCACACACTTTTCTGGTGACAAAATCAAAGCTTTCTTAAAAGTATTTAATTGACTAGGTAATCGTTTCAAAAGTTCTTCGATTAGGGTGATTAAACATTTTTGATAGTCTTTTAATATGCTTCTTAAGTCAAGTTTATCACGCAGTTCATTAGCCTCTTCTGTTAAATTATCGTGGAAAACTAAGTTTTGTATATTTTTATAATTGGAAAAAATTTATTTGAAGGGGAAAAATATCCAAAAATCGCCAATGGCGACTTCCTAAATGTTTACGCGCAAATCGCCAAATCTGGACACTCTGACATAAATAGCGATTGCTAAAATTGGTGGTGTAGGCAAAGTCGTGGTATTGAGCAGTAGAAGCAGCGTTGCCAGGTTGACGTTTTTAACGTCATTTGGACGTTTTTTGTATCCCGTTGACGCTTGGACGTTTTTTGTGTAAAGAATGACGTTTTTTAACTTCCCAGTAATTTTTCTTTTTGACGGTAAGGGTCTTGTAAATAGAACTGATTTTGAATTACTTTCTTAAAAAATCTTTACAAGCTTTGTGTTTTGCAGCAGCTGCTTTGGACACAGATGACTTAAATATGATGCAAACCAAGCGTAAGCGCACTTTTTTTTGGATCTTGGACTAAGGATCCCGTGTTCAAAGGCTGGTTGTGTAAACACTTGAGGTAACGAGGCTTATTGTAATGTTTGCAATAGGCATATTAAAAGCCAAATCAGGAAAAGCTGATCTATTGCAACACGCACGCTCGCAAAAGCACCAAAAAAGATGTTGCGGCATAAAAAGTCAGAAAAAACAAGGCGACTTTTTTAAGACTTCATTGAAAATGTAATGAACGCAAACAAGGCTGAAATATTGCTATGCTCCTTCTTAGCAGAACGTAATTTAGCATTTTCGACAACCGACCCCCTAGCCAAATATCTACAAGAAAAAAATTATAATTATTAAAAACCAACGCGATTATTTAGCCCATTCAAACTTGCACATTATTGCCCTGAAATTTAATGCCCTATCAAACTGCATACTTAAAAAATTTTTTAAAAAATCTGAATAAAAAGTTCAAAATCTAGCTAAACATTACAGATTTTTTATAACTTTTGCACAAAGTTTGAAATGTGGATTTATATTTTATTTGTTATATAATGAGCTTGGCTTTTATGGAAAAATAATAAACATCAAATAAACAAAAGTGAAACAGCCAAAATCGATCGAAATGTTGATGACTTAATCAGCTGGTCACAAGTATATGAATAAAATGATTTTTATATTAACGATCTCAAACCAGTTTACAATGAATTTTAAATGTGCTCTGTCGAAATGACATTTCAATATACCTTACATACATATCTATGTACCTTTGTATACAATAAAAGTTTAATAAGACGAATTTTTTGTACATTCATTTGAAAAAGACGTTTTTGGGTAGGAAATGACGTTTTTTCAGACCAAGAGGGACGTTTTCTCATGCCGAAGACCTGGCAACACTGAGTAGAAGGCATACAGACGGCGCAACGAATAGCAAACGCATATGCAAACGTATGTATGTGCAAGCGTGAGAGCGAGAAGTATATACGTAGTGAGCATTCGTAGAAGGCGAATTGTAGCGATTGTTTGCTAGTGTATATTTGAGTTGGTCTAATAAGGTAAATATTAGTGAATGTAATTCGCGAAAGTGATTAGCAAAACAAAATGCCGGTACGCGGGCAGAATTAATACAGAGATTAATAGACGCGAATGATAGCGACGAAGTTGATTTTGCAATGACAGATACAACGAATTTGCAACAACAAATTAATGAATTGCGCGAAATGCTGCAAAACGCAATTGCAGTCATGCAGAGCGCGGAATAATAATAATAATAGATTGGCGCTTACACATATGTTAGTGTTTGGCCGAGCTTCTCCTCCGATTTGTGGCGTGCGCCTTGATGTTGACACACAAAGCGGAGGGACCTACAGTTTTACGCCGACTCCGAACGGCGATTGTATTTTTATGAGAAGCTGTTTTTCATGGCAGAAATACACTCGGAGGTTTGCCATTGCCTGCCGAGGGACGACCGCTGTTAAGAAAAAACCTTTTTTCTATATTTGCGCGGAATGCAAACGTAAATAATGAGAGAAACAGCGCGCAAAACCACAAAAGAGAGAGCGAAAAGCGGACGTTCATACAAAAATTTAACCCCGAAATGGTGCAAAGCAAAATGCTGGTGCTGCTGCTAGGCATCGGCGTAGCCAGAATAAAATTTAGGGGGGGCTCGACCCTATTAAGCTGGCATTTCAGGGTACTATTTTATATATATATAAGGAAATTTGAAAGTTAGGGGGGAGGGCTCCAGCACCCTCCTGCCCCTACCTGGCTACGCCCATGCTGTTAGTTGATATTCAATGATTAAGTCATCAATAGCAAAGTGTATAGATAATGAAAATGAAAAGTGTTTATTGCAAATGAAAGGCATTTGTGGTGGTGTAAAAGTGCTGAAAAATAAAATGAAAATGAAAATAATAAGTGATGGAATTATTTTCGAGACATATGTTTATATCGTGGATGACAATGTGTTAAAAACGGATTTGATACTTGGACAGGATATATTAATTTATCCGAATATGAGCGTGAAAATGACAGACGGTACAATGAATTTTCAAAACAATTGTGGTAAAAATTTATCCAATTTAAATGGAAGTATTTTAGCTGTTGAATGTAACAGTGGGACGGATATTGAAACAAGTGAAATAGTTGAACAATTAGTGCGTCGTATTAAGGATTCAGAGATCCAAAGAAAGCTGCTACCATGCTGAGCGACTTCAATGACTTGTTCTCAAAAGCTTTGATGAATTTAGGTAAAACTGAGTCGTTTGAAATGTATATGAGTTAACCTCGGACAAGGTTGTAGCTCAAGCACCTTATAGAGTTCCAGAACCTACAAAGAAAGTCGTCGAAGACTTATTGAATGCCGATATAATTGTGAAACCAAATTGAGTTTGCTAGTCCAGTGTTATTAGTAAAAAAGAAAAATGGGGGCGATAGACTATGTATTGATCACAGACGTTTGAACGAGTTTACTAAAAAAGAAATATTTCCGGTACCAAACGTTGAAAACCGTTAGCACGAAGCTAAACAGTGTATATACAGTGACGAGCAAAACTGTAACATGGTTTAACACTTTTTGTTTCAACCACCGCTATATTTCCAAGTTCTAACGACTTTCATACTTTTGCTGTATATTCTTGTTGGTACATCCCTACTCCCTCTCTCATAATGATTTGAAGTCAATACAACAACAATAAAAAAACCAGCAGACAAAAATGTAAATTAAGGCAGATGTTACAGTTTTGCACTCACTCTCAGTTTTGCATTTGACAGTTATCTTTTACCTAGTTGGAAGTCAGATGACTTTTTTCTATATTGTAATTTATTGAAGAAGTGATCACCAGTAAATAATATAGTTAATCAGGAACCATAAATGTAAATAATAGATTTACTACGGAAAGGCGGAACCGCACGAAAAGTGGCAAAAAATTTTGGAATTTGCTACTTAAAAATGTTAAGACTTAGAAAAAATATAGCCTAAAGTGTTCCCAAGGACAAAGGAAGTCTGTTAAAAAATATTACGGTACGATATCTTGTGAACTTAGAAGCAAGTAGCGATGCAGCCACTACTACAGAAGCGCTTAAGGTATTAAACTTTAATGCAAATCAGTAGACAGCGAGGCGAAGAATTAAATAAATAAATAAATAAAAGAAATAAGCAAATGTGATCATAATACATGTGCGAGTGTGGCAGCATTTCACTGCATCGCACGAAAACCGAACCGTTGCCTATTGGGATATGTTAGGCCGTTCAGAATGCAATAAAAAACAAATTTTTAAGTTTCAATTGAAGGTTATTTGGTCTGACAAGACTAAGTTAATCGCTTTCAATCAGATGGCCGGGCATGGTATTGGATCAAAGACCCAAATTAAGCCTAAGCGAATCATGTACTGCAAACTGTGAATCACAGTGGTAGGATCTTAATTATTTGGGGTTGTATTTCAAAAATTTTGTTGGTCCGTTAGTACGCATTATGCGTAAGGAACAGTATCTGTTCATATTTCAACAAAATTTGCAAGATGTAGTCGAAAAATGAGAGTTTCTGCTGAAAAATCACCCAAAACATACTGCATATGTTCGCAAAGACTGGATACAAAAGCAAAAATTTGTTAATTTGAAATGACCTCCACAAACCGCGGACATGAATCTCATCGAGATTTTGTGAAATCAACTAAAAGCACAGCTTAATAAGTATCAATGTCCGTAAAATCGAGTACATGAGCTGTGAAACCAAACTAAGGATATACCTCGAGAATTTTTACAAAGATACAAATAAGGTATGCCAAATCACATCCAGGAACTGAAACAGGCAAAAGAGTACTGAACATTGTGTTAGTAGTTCTTTTTTTTCGTGAAAATTGTTAAAAAGCTCTTAAAAATATATGAGTGCAAAACTGTAACATCTGCCTTAATTTACATTTTTGTCTGCTGGTTTTTTTATTGTTCTTGTATTGACTTCAAATCATTATGAGAGAGGGAGTAGGGATGTACCAACAAGAATATATAGCAAAAGTATGAAAGTCGTTAGAACTTGGAAATATAGCGGTGGTTGAAACAAAAAGTGTTAAACCATGTTACAGTTTTGCTCGTCACTGTATATTTTTGTATGTTAGACCTTAATAGTGGGTTTCCAATTGCGGCGGAATGTCGCAAATATACTGATTTTGTAACGACGTGTGGACATTATGAATTTAAAATAATGCCATTTGGTTTACGAAACGCGCCAATTGTATTCCAGCGACTAATGGCTAAAGTTTAAGAAAAAGAAAATGGTGACATGGTGACATGGTGCACTACATGCACGATATTTTGGTGGGTGGTAAATCAGTCGATGAGCTGTTGCCTAAACTCCGACGTGTATATAGTGTCCTTCGAGAAGTTGGACTAACGTTGAATGCAAATAAGTTTGAGTTCCTTACAGTTGATGGAATCAGTTCAAAAACTGTAACCAATATAAGAAAATTTCGTGGTTTGAGTGGCTATTTCCGGAAGTTTATTCCAGGTAATGCCGTCAGCACCATTGCGACAATTGCTATGTAAGGATGTACCCTTTAATGATCTAAAAGAAAAGTTAGCATCGAAACCTGTACTGCCAGCATACCGTGCAGATGCTGAGCTCGAATTGTATACCGATGCAAGTTCCTTAGGGTTAGCCAGCGTACTCTTGCAACGTAGGAAAGACGATTTAAAACCGATAGCTTATTATAGCCGAGCTACAAGTGAGTGTGAAAGTAAATTCCATAGCTACGAATTAGAGACGCTAGCAGTGGTTGAATCGTTTGAACGTTTCAAATATTACATATTGGGTAAACGCGTAAAAGTAATAACAGACTGTAATGCAATACAACCAACAATGAAAAAGAGTGAAATGATTCCTCGGGTGCACATTAGCTGTGCGATAGTCCAATTTCGTAAAGGCAGTTCTACATTACTTTTTGTTGCCATTCTGTAGGGAATACAAAATAACAGAAACTTCACTTAGTTTTTGTAAAATAAAAAACACCGTTATACAGCAATAAACCAAAGTTACACTTTCAAAACCTTATTGATACGTTGTTTGCGCAACTGGTTTATTTTGTAAATTTCAAGTGCATTGTTTTTGTAAAGTTCGAATAACTAAAGTAAACTTTTAAATGGGAAACAAAACTATATCTAAGTGAGAACCTATGTCCCAATTTAAAAAAGTGACTTTTTATCATTTGTTTGCAAAAAAACTGACTTATTTGCATAACCTCAAAAATTTTCTGATTTATTTCCATTTATGATTTTATGTAAGCTTTTACAATTTCGTTAACATTCGGCAAACAAAATGGAATCGGAAATGGATAAACTAAGATGTAATGAGTTGAATTTGTTTTACTTAACTTGCCGTTTTTAGCCGTTTTCAAGAAAAACTGTTTTTTTTGGGCTATCATGCTATCACAAAAGGCAAGTTGAAGTTTGGCTGATTGGATCTTCGAAAAAAGAAAAGCCTTTTCGGTTGTCATCCATGTTGAAAAAAAATTTGATGCTGCCGATATTTGCGAAAGTTCCAAGAAACTCTTAGAAGAAAAAACGCGTACTTTTGCAATTATTTATCAAATAAATATGAGAAGTTTCGTATTCTTTTCAGGAAGTTACCAGCGATTTTTGGTAAATGTGTCACAAACAAAGCAGCATTTGTATTCTGAATATAAATAATATCGGTGGAGAATTTGGAAATACTGAAACCTCAAGTGAAAACGAAGTGTTTTATGAAAACTAACTGCTTTAGACATATCTGCGAGACATGTAGTAAATATTTTTCTTTTTTTAATTTAGGAATTTCGATAATGCCATAACTAATCGCTAGAAGAAACCATTTATGTACATGTGACCATGCTTAATTTATTATGTAGCTCATTTTAAAGGGGAGGGAATTGAGTATGGTAAGAAAATAAGTTGTGTCAAAACCAAGCTAATTGGACAATGTTTTTGAGTACTACCTAAACACATATACTCATCATATGAACATACAAAAAATTAAAAAAAAAAAAAAATAGAAAACGACAGGTTGATGGTAAACTATTGTGGGTTGTGCCAAAATGATTGCGATATAGGGTAGTGGATGATCATCACAGCAGAGCATGTCATCTCGAATTGGAGAAAACTTTGCAGCGTATACTAAGGAAATTTCGGTTCCCGAGAATGAGATGTTATGTAATGAGTTTTCTGAAGGCGTGTGCTGAATGCGCTTACAATGACGATATGGATCCAGTTCCATACAAAACGCTGCATATCGATCATCTGGGTCCTTTCCCCGAGAAGTGCGAAGAGAAACGAGCATGTTTTGGAGATAGTGGATGCTTTAACCAAATTTACTATACTACGAGCAGTGAAAGATACGTCAACGAAGCATGCCATTACTGTGCTTAACGAAATAAGCAGTTACTTCGGAATGCCTCAAAAAATAGTAGACGACCGTGGGAGTGCATTCACCTCAAAGATTTCCAGCGGTACTGTTAGTAAAATGGCGTGAAAATTATTTTAAACGCAGTACGTACTCCTCGAGTGAATTCACATGCTGAACGTACAAATCGAACAATACTGTCAATGTTATTGCCAACGACAAAAGACGACAGGCGTTGGGATGACCAATAAAACCCCTTTCCCGTTAGTTTATGGATTTCAACCTCGAGATATTTTGAAAAACCGACTAACTCTACTCTTACACGGTGATGAAGCGATAACAAGTGAACAACTGAACGAGCTTAGAACTGAAGCAGCAAAACGTATAGACGTTGAATGAGCAAAAGCAAAGCCTCGATATGACTCTAAACGTATCAAGCCGAAGCACTACAACAAAGGCGATCTGGTGTTAACTAACAGTGAGCCTGCAAGCACTGGTACTTCAAGAAAGCTAGAGCCGCGTTCCATAGACTCTTTCATTATAACATAAGTACTGAACAACGATCGGTATGTGATCGAAAATCTACCAAAATCTCAACGGTCAACGAGACATTATTCATCAGTTTACGCGTCCGATAAATTGTAATGATGGTGTGAGTTTCCTCCTGATTACTACGAAGAAATTGAATATATTGATAACAACGACGAAGATGGTCGAGGGCGCCCATCAATATCAAAATAGTAAGACGATAATTTGCAACCCTGCAACAGTTGAGCATTTTCAACTCGCCAACCTTGACACATTTCTTTTGGGAGAGTATCTTCAGCGCCAGTTGCTGAGAATTAATCAACCGACCAGCAGCGCGATTCGAGCTTTAAACTATTAACTTTTTCAATCAACTTATACCTCATTTTAATACCTTGTTTAATTAAATAATCACATTTAAATCGAGTATCATTATTTAAACGGCCATTTGACATAAAAACCACTTGTAAGAGGGTCGAGCAATTTCTCCTCTTACACGATGGTATTTTAAATGTATTCATGACTTCAACGAAAACTCGCCGACAGATGAAGCAGAACCCCAGATTACATTCCTAAAAGAAAAACTAAATTTAGGAATATATACAAATAGATATGATCAAACTACAAGCTCAGAAACAGTAATTGATGCGGTGGTTTCAAGATATTTTAACACGCTTGAGTCGCAAATATTTACCTGTACCATATTTCAGTAATCATACCAATAATTTCATGTATCAAAAGAATAAACAAGTAATTTTTAGCAAAAAAAACCGACTTTAAAAAATATATATGTATATATATTTTATGATCCAATGATCGGATCTAAACCAGATCAGTATGACGTGGTCCAAAGTTATGCGGAAACATACATAAAAAAAAACATAAAAAAATAAAAATAAAAATAAATATTCCGACGAACTGATGACCTCCTCCTTTTTTGGAAGTCGGTTAAAAATTAAAATGAATAACAAAATTTTAAATCAGCAAAATGAATAAAATTAAGTGAAATTAATGTTTAATGTCTAACCTAACCCACATGTGTATGTATGTAACTGAATCGGCTAATAATGGGTTTACATATAAATAGATTATCCTCATTTTCGGGCTGAACTCCCTAATCTGTGATTAGAAAAAAAGATTAGCCATACAAAATTATAATTATAAAATAATCTCAGATTAAACTGATAATTTTTCGGTGTCCAACCAAGTTTTATCGATTATGTTTGCGAAGAAGAAGAGAAATTCAAATGTAAAAGTAAACAAAAATGGACGCTAGCAAGGAAAAGAGTTTTGTAAAAGTATTTTTAATAAAATGTTGAGTTAAAACATATTTAGATTGCTTAATAAGTATTTCTTTGAGTTGTGAGAATAACAAGCGCAACAAATTTGACGACTAATAATCTGAGATTTGCCTGTGTAAATAGGATGATTAACAAACGAAATTTAATTGAGATTACATATATTTATCAAATAAAACACCTCTTTGAAGTAAAATTTTCGAGTGACGAAAGCTGGACTAGAAACACAAAATTTATGATATCAATTTCGTGACGAAAATTATACGCATTTTTTTAGCTGCCCTGGAAACTGACGGAAAATGTTTTCCCAGATATAGGCTATATACCAAATGAAAGCTAAGGCTAGACTTGACAAAACCTAGAATAAAATCGACTGACCAGATTTTGAGAAAATGCCCAAAGTCTATATTTTCAGCAGCCGATTTTTAATTTTCAGGCGATTACGTTATGACATATTGATGTTGGATAGTTTGTTTTAAGACCCTTCTACTGATATATATATCGTCGTTTAAAGTGCAAAACCGCGTATCAACAAAATGCAAAACCGCGTATGTGAAGTTGTAGAGCGTAAAAACACTCATATTTCAAAATTGTTCTCTTTTTTATAAAGCAATCGCATTTCTGGCTAGTATATTTCAGGACGAATGGATAAGGATTGAGCCAAGAGCTTGTGTGAGCAAATCCAATTTTTGGCAGCCAATGTCAGTTACGCGGTTTTGCAGAATGACGATACGCGATTTTGTACTTTAAACGACGATTTGCTTTCCTATATTGCAACATTTTCACTAGGCTACTTATTGTTTTGCATATATTAGTATAAAATATTGCACTTTTGCTTAGTCGGAGGGCAATATTTTGAGAAATTAACACGTAAGGTTGTGAAAGGGTTGAGGGAAAGGGTCGAAAAAAGAAAAAACGCCACTCATTTATATCGAAAAAGCCGGTCGCGTTTTAAGCTTGTAACGATTAAACTATTTAATTTTATTTTGATGTCCATATATTCGAAACGTTCCCGTTTTTAATGACCTGCTCATACTTTGAATATGCCTAATACAATTATTCATAGTTATTTTCTTCCCAAAGAGTTTTGCTTTATTTCATTATTTTCTAAGTGTTGCGAATAAAACTTCAGTGACCCAAATATAAAGTGGGACGCGACATTTCAACAAGTTTTGGCTATTTTTCCTTAGTTTATTTAGTGTTTAGTGGTAACACAAACGGCAATAACGCAAATTTGTGTTATTTCCCAATTGAATGTGAAATAACACAAATTTGCTTTATTTCATTTCTCGTTGAGCAATAAGAACAACTTTTAAACTTTACAATTGAGTAATAAAGCAAAATAGTACACATACATATTTAGGTAGTCGACCAGTTACATTTGACAAAAAAGTAGCACATGAACAAGTAAAATGGACGGATTTGTAAGTATACAATTTTGAAAGTGCCCAGCGTCGCGGCGGCCCGCGTTCGACGTCGCGCTCGCGCTCGCGTTCGCGCCCCCACTCCCTTCCTTTCGCTATTATGAACTGGTGGTATTATAACCGTTTAGAAAAAAGAATAATAATAATATGACATTAGTGCACTTGTGACACTGCTTTTTAATGTCCAAGTAATGGGAATTATTGCATATGGTGTTATCAGTCTCTTGTCGACTGTGCTAGTGAACAGACGCGTTTAGTGGAGT
>NW_023458557.1:34908339-34960675 GCF_013731165.1 Rhagoletis pomonella
ATCCATAAGAAATTGTATCAAACCCTAAAAAATAAGAAATACTAACATTTACATTTACTAACAATACGGCATTCACGGCCGTAATGAGTAGGATGGCATGCAATCGCATGAACAGGCAAATAGATCGTTAAGGGAAAAAGTAGACGAGTTGACGGGACTAGTAAATACATTGCCACTAAAGGCCCCCAAAATCGTTGCCTGCCAACCTATTGAGGTGAATAACCCAGACGCAGTGTGTCCAATATCATTGGACATTATCAAATCGCTGCCTGAATTTTCTGGTGAACAGGCTAAATATGTTTCATGGCGTCAAGCCGCTCACACGGCAATAAGCTTATTTAGGCGATACGAAGGGACTGAACGCCATTTTCAGGCGATAGCTATCATGCGGAATAAAATAGTAGGGTCAGAGAATTTGGTGCTTGCATCATTTAATACAGTATTTAACTTTGATGCAATTATTGCACGTCTAGACCATACCTACGCTGACAAAACCACTGCATATATTAGAAAACCAAACGAGTGTTTTGCGGCAGGGGCGCAAGACTATTTCTGAGTTTTATGATGAACTGGAAAAGAGTCTGACGCTGATAATATGCACCATGGAGTTTTCGGGAAATGACCCGCTAGTAAACGTCTTAGCCGAAAAATACCGCAAGGATGCATTGCGCGTATTTATTTCTGGTTTAAGAAAACCGTGGTGTGATATTCTGTTTTCGGTAGGTTGCGAGGACTTGCCTTCAGCTTTAGCTAAGGCACAGGAGTTGGAGGCGAATCAGAAAAGGTATGAATTCGCTAGAGTTTTTGATGCAGAACAGGAAAAAGCTAGAACGGTTCAAGTGCGCACAAATCCGCAATATAGAAAAGATATGCGTGAAAAGTATGTTCCAAATAGTGGTGAACATAACAAACCAACTCCTATGGACATAGATTCAACTTCTTCTAAATACCGCTTCAATTCTGCACCACAAACACAGGTCCCGTCCAACAGGACACAATTAGCGAAGTCTCCTAGTTACACAACAAAGAGGCAGCGGGAATCAGACAGGCAGTCACCCGCAAAAGTACAACGCATAAATGTGGTGCAGCAACACGAAGATCCATCCGACAATCCTGAATATGCTGATGAGATTAATTTTTTAGGGTAAATTCGGCACTGCCATATGTCAGGAAGAAACTAAACAACGGTGAAACGTTAAATATACTTCTTGATACTGGCACTGCAAGAAATTACATAAAAAAACGCTCCGACTTAAAAAATATCAAAAAAACAGATAACGCGTTCTTAGCTAGAACTGTAAATGGATTTAACAAAATCACAGAAAAATGTAAAATACAATTATTTGGTAAGATTTCTGATTTTTTCATACTCCCAACATTAAAAACTTTTGATGCTATTATAGGGTATGACTTTCTCACGCAAATAGAATCAACTATCGATACAAGACAGTCTCTTCTAATATTTAAAGAAGGTACTGAACCGATAGAACTTTATGAATGTGAACAGGTGAATAATATCGATATAAATCTAGAATGCGTCCCTACAAGAATCAAGAGTAAGTTTGAGGATATGATTAGAGAAGTAATGCAAGTATTTGCACAGCCCGATCAGAAACTTACCTTTAACACAAACATTAAAGCTACTATACGGACTCTTGATAAAGGGCCGGTATACTCAAAGCCACGGCCATATAATATGGCCGCTGTACCATTTGTCAATGAAGAAATTATTGAGAGACGGTATAATTCAGCCGTCGCGATCTCCCTATAATGCTCCAGTATTGGTGGTTTCAAAGAAGAGTGAAAAGAAGGATGAGGCTCTGAAATACAGATTAGTTTTTGATTATCGAAAGTTGAATGAAAAAACGGTGGCCGATCGTTACCCAATACCTGACATTTCGATGATCTTATCTAACTTGGGGCAAGCCAAATATTATACTACAGTTGAATTGAAAGCAGGATTTCACCAAATATTGTTAGAAGAATCTGACAGGGAAAAGACTGCATTTTCAGTCAATAACGGCAAGTATGAGTTTCGAAGATTGCCGTTTGGCCTGAAAAATGGACCAAGCATATTTCAAAGAGCGATAGATGACGTGCTGCGAGAGGAAATAGGAAAGTGTTGTCATGTGTACATAGATGACGTAATAATCTTTTCCAAGTCAACAGAAGAGCATACAACAGATGTAAAGAGAATACTGACAAAACTCTTGCAAGCAAATATGCGAGTAGCACCTGAAAAGTCAAAAGTTTTTCACACCGAAGTAGTAGGCTTTAGGGTATCCAGTGATGGATTAAGACATGTCCTAACAAAATTAAAGATATAGTTAACTATGAAATACCAAAATCTCTTCGTAACCTGAGGTCTTTTCTAGGACTGGCGGGGTATTACAGGAGATTTGTAAAAGGTTATGCGGCAATTGCCAAACCTCTAACAAGATATCTTAGTGGCGAAAACGGGCACGTATCAGCCAGAAAGTCTAAGTATATAAAACTTCAGCTAAACGCTGAAGCGATAGGTGCATTTAATAGAATTAATCTATATTAGCCTCAGAAGACGTGTTACTTTTATATCCCGATTTTAGGAAACCCTTTGAGTTAACAACGGATGCATCTGCTGATGCAATCGGAGCCGTTTTATCGCAAAAGGGACGGCCAATAACGATGGTTTCACGAACTTTAAGTAAAACCGAACAAAACTATGCAACAAATGAGCGAGAAATGCTAGCAATAGTTTGGGCTTTGCAAAGCCTAAGAAACTATTTATATGGGGCCCGAATATTCATATTTATACGGACCATCAGCCGTTAATTTTCGCGATGTCCGAAAAAAACCCAAATACAAAACTTAAAAGATGGAGGAGTTTTATTGAAGAATATTCTCCGAAATTCTATTATAAGCCAGGATTAGAAAACAAAGTTGCTGACGCGCTGTCACGTCAACATATACACGCAACTACTGTTCATAGCGAACAGTCATCCACAAATATTATTCCCTCTGTACCAAATCCTATAAACTGCTTTAAGAACCAAATCTTAGAAATAATTGCCAACGAGCACAATAGAGCACATAGGGAAAGCAATGAAAATTGTAAACAAATATTGGCCGAGTATTATTTCCCAGACATGAAAAAAATTGTTAAAACATGTGCCGAAAATTGCAAAATTTGCAGGGAAAATAAATACAAACGCAGACCGATACTGCACCCTATAGGAGTAACGCCTATCCCTAAAGCACCAGGAGAGATTCTTCACATAGATATATATTACACAGGAGGGAAATATTTTATTACATGCATAGATAAATTTTCAAAATTCGCTGTGGTAAAGAATATTGCGTCTCGCAATACAATAGACGTAAAAAATCCACTTATTGAAATTATCTCGCAATTTTACGACACTAAACAGATTATCACGGATAATGAAGGAGCTTTCACATCAAAAACTGTCCAGAGTCTTCTACAAAATCAATTCAATATTTCTATGTTTACTGTTCCAGCACTTCACAGTCGAAGTAATGGCCAAGTGGAACGCTTTCATTCTACTCTGGCCGAAATCGCAAGATGTATAAAGGGAGATGCTGCTGACGTAGTTGAATTGATTCTGTTAGCAACCCACAAATACAATAACTCAATTCATTCAGTTACCAAATATAAGCCAAAAGAACTATTATACAATTCAACTGAAGAAGTTAAAAAAGAAATTAGGAATCGTTTAAAAATGAAACAGGAAAAGGACTTAAGTTACCATAATAGAGAAACAAAACCAAGAGAATTTAAACCAGTTGAAATGGTCTATGTAAAAAGTAATAGGAGAATACGAAATAAATTTTCAAAACTTTATAATGAAAAGGCTATTCAGGCGGATCTAGGGACTGCGGTAGTAATACATGGCAAGCAAGTTCACAAAAATAATATAAAATGAAGATTTACTTGCAGGGTTGTCCTTGTGCCGTTAGTGGCAGCGAGAATCGTGGATTACTCAACAGCTCTATTCCGATACCATCAGGCGAAACCGCAATTTTTCAGAATTTCATTTATTTGAAACACACTATAAACTTTACAGTCATAGAAGAAGGATTTGTGGACAACATAAATATAATAGCAGCTCTTAAAAATGAAAAACAAAAAGAACTACTACAACAGGACCTGGACGAGATGGACAACTTAGTTCGCATGCTCAGGAGACCCGGTAGAACTCGACGTGCCATCGATTTCCTGGGGTCTGCTCTTAAATTTGTGGCTGGAGTCCCCGACCATCAAGACTTACAAATTTTGACAGCTACCGAAAATGAAATTATAAGGGCTGGAAATAGACAAATAGAAATAAACAAAGAAATTCAAGAAAAAATTGATGAAATAACAGACAGAATTAACAATATCAATACTAGAAATGCAATTGATTATGAAGTGGTCACTCTACTCATGGCACGTAGAAATAGAATAGTTATTGATAATTTAAAAAACATGTTGTATGGTGTAGCCTTAGCAAAATATTATATTGTAAACCCACTAATTTTAAATACAGAAGAAATCAGTTTGATAGAATTTAAGGAAAACACACTTGTTCCCATGTCCGATATTATTACAATTTCAGATGTAAAAATTTATTACCAAAACGATGCACTGATTTATCTTGTAAAAAATCCTCAAATAACAAAAATTTGCAAATTATATCAAATAAGCCCTGTGGCTCAAAATAATAAAATGTTGTATTTAAAGAATAATTCAACTGCTAATTGTAAGGGAAACCAATATCCATTAGAAAATTGCAGAAAATCTGTAGGATATAACTATTGTAGTATTAATATGCAAGACGTTTGCCTTTTACAACTTCTAAACAACCATACAGCAAATTGTCCCACTACGGCGGCGGACCACTTAGAAGAGATTGAAGTAATTAGAGACGGATTAATCATCGCACGCAGCAGTAGGCTAGACATCGAAGAAAATGGAGAATTGATTAGAGCTAATGGAACCCTGTTAATTACATTTGAAAAATCTCTTACGATAAATGGAGAGAAATTCAAAGCAAATCATCAGATCGATATTATTGAGCTCCTAGCTCCTAGGAAAACTATTTTAAATGAGACAAGTCAACAAAAACACCTATCATTGCCATTCTTTCATAAACTGCATATTCGAAATAACGAGCGAATGGAAGAGATAAAAGTCGTTCTTGAAAATAGCAAATGGATGTGGTATGGCGTAATTGCAATACTCACAGCAATCATAATAGTAATATTGTATATGAAGTTAAAGCCCACAATTATCAAAATAAAAACTGACACTGACCAGCCTCAACATAGTTTGTCAACGATGAACATTGCCAAAAGCAGAGAAGATATTAGAGCCCGCTTGGAAGCAATTGTGGCTGAGGGCAACCACATTTGACGGGGAGGGTAGTTAACATATGTAGTGGAATGTGCCACTTGACACCAGCAACAATAGCAGCAGCAGCAAATGTACAAACGTGGGAACGAATGCATGTACGTGACTAAATGTGAATACAAATGCAGCGTCAACAATGTAGCTTTAAGAAATTAGAAAATAAGAAATAGAATTAAGAGGTAGCATAGGTAGATTAGAATATGAATATTCAAATAAAGCCAGTCTTGATTTGACAACCAAAAATATCTTGTACGTTCAAATTTAGAAGTCTGAGAGTAGGTAACATTTGACATATTTTTGCATCGCTATTTCGTACCACATTTTCGCTCCGTCTTCGTAAACGATGACAATGCAGAAATTTTAACTAGCTCAAAACAATATTCTCTGTGTTATACATATGCGGCGAACAGGAACTGCAACTTTTGTTTGTTCCATGCCATGGCGGAATTATACCAGTTGAAGTAATTAGAGCGAGAAGAAAGATTTTGACACTGCCTTATATGAAAAATTGCTTTTAATATTTGACTATAAGGCAGCCGAATGTGAGAAAATAAAGCGAGAAAGATGTTTTATTACTTCCCTTGTTTATTGCGCAATGGTTCCATGCAAACATTTTAAGGTTATCCAGAAATATTTTCAACATATTAAAAAGCATGCAGACAAAATTCAAACAAAGCGCTATGTACAATTTGACGAGCAGTTATCAAAAACGACGCTTTCCCTATATTTTGTTAGACTTTTCATAAGTAAAAATATTTGCTTAATTGTATTTTTGGAATAAACAAAGTTCTTTTTCCTTCTGTCAGTTAACTGTTTTTGTTACAAATAGTATAAATAAGCAATGGGAAATAACGAAAAATTTGTTTTATTTCCAACCTGAGAAATAAAGCAAATTTTGCGTTATTGCCGTTTGTGTTATTTCGCGAAATTCGGACTAGCTTTTTATGTTTATTATTTTTCATAAACCAGCACCACATAAACCCACATTTCAAACTTTGTACAAAAATTCAACAAACTTTAACAATTATACCAAAAAACTTTTTATAGGTACGCAGTTTTATAGCCCATCAAATTTTAGTAGGTTAAACTGCAAATTTCAAGACGCAGAATGATTTTTAATCATTTTTTTTCTGTTGTTGCATTTTCTTCCATATAAAGTATGTTCGACAATTTCTTGTATAAGGAAACAAATGCCTTAGCACTGCCAGCAAAAAAAAATATTAAAGATCAACGCGATTTTCTATCGTCTGGAAATTTCCACTTTAACCTACTAAAATTTAATGGGCTATAGGTTTATAGTATAAAATAATAGTATAAAATGTTTTTTAAAATTATGTACTCATTCGCAACAATTAATAACAACAATAATTCCGCCACCCCTCTAGGATTTTTCTACATCGAAAAAATATTACGGATTTTTTTTTAACAATAAATATTTGGAGGGTGCTCAAAGCGCGCAGTTTTCCATGTATTTTATATGGCAAAAAAAAAACAATTTTTCGTGGAAATGGTAGTCTCCTGGGGAGAAACGGTCTTTGGCGATTGAAAAATATTGATTTTCGAGGATTTTATACCATTTCTACGATATATTTTTTTTAATATAAAATACATGGAAAACTTTGGGCGCTTTGAGCACCCTCTAAATATTTATTGACTAAAAAAAACAGTGGTATATTTTTTCGATGTACTTTACTTTTTACTTATTTCGGACCACTCTTTTGTGTACTCCATGTTTAATATTTTTTTTAAAAAGTCTAACGCTATAACAAGCACCATATAAATCCACACTTCAAACTTAGTACAAAAGTTATAAAAATTCAACAAATTTTACCAAAATATTGTGCTGGTCATGTAATGGGTCAGGCTTTTATAAAAAAATATTAACATAAAATAAACAAACAAAAAATAGTAAAAGCTAATCCGAATTTCGCTTACCTTAATCAGCTGAAAACAAGGGCATATTAAAAGGTGGCAAACCTATAAAAAACTAAACTCTACTTTCCCATCTGTTGGCCAATCCTCTTCGTTTGACACCTCATATTTGAAAATCGGGCGAACGGTATAAATATCATAATTTTATAAGCAGGAGGCAACCCTGTTAAAACCAAAATAATCTTACTGCCCATCTAGCCAAGCCCTTTCATTTGACACCTCATTTTTGAAAATCGAATGAACGGTGCAAATCTTATGCAATTAACAAAATTGTCTTCGTATAGAATAGTATCTTGTTTTATGCTTCTCGTTCGCGGACGAGAATCAGTAGAGAATATTTGATACGTTCACGCTAGCGTGCAAAATCATAAATGTATGTACGCGAACGTTCATATATGAATATTTCCAAATAGGGATGTGCGATTAGCTCATTAAACGCGAAAGCAAAAGAGGAAATTTAGAGGAACCAAATTTAGGAGGACACTAAAAGAGAGGATATGTTCAAATACCCATAATAAAAAGTTTCGACCTCTATAAAAGGGTGTCTGTACGACCTGAAACATATATGTAACACTCGTGAATCTTTGTTATGTATTACAAATTTTCATAACAATATTAGTCAGCGAAATTCGAGCGTAACATATATGTGAAACTAGCGTTTAAAGAGTTAATCAATTAATCGAACAAGCTGATTAATCCAAAGATGATTAATTAATTCTTTCTTCTCGAGAGGACTTTACTTGTCAATTGCCTACTCAACCCAAAGTAGCACTTGTTGGCAAGAGTGATTCTCCGTTCGATTTCAAGGCTGACATTATTATTGGTGTTAGTGCTGGTTCCCAAATAAACGAAGTCGTCTACTTTTCAAACTTGTATCTGTCAACAGTGACGTGGGTGCCAAAAAGCGTATGCTCTGACTGTTTGTGTGATGACAGCAGATACTTCGTTTTGTCCTCGTTCACCACCAGACCCATTCGCTTTACTTCTCTATCTAATCCCGAGAAGGCAGAACAGACGTAACCCTTGTTTTTACCAATAATATCGATGTCGTCGGCATACGCCAGCAATTTAACGCTCTTGTAAAGTATTGTGCCTGAGCGGTTCAGTTCTGCGGCTCTTATTATCATCTCCAACATCGGCTTAAAAAAATCACACGAAAGGGAGTCCGCTTGTCTGAAACCTCGTTTGGTATCAAACGGCTCGGAGGTCCTTCCCTATTATGACGGAGCTGGTGGTATTGCTCATCGTCATTTTACACAGCCGTATTAGTTTCGCGGGGATACCAAATTCAGACATCGTGGCATAAAGGCAACTTCTTTTCGTGCTGTCGAAAGCGGTTTTGAAATCGACAAATATATGGTGTGTGTCGATCATATTCTCGTATTGTGAATACCTGATCTATGGTGGATTTGCCAGGCCTAAAGCCACACTGATTAGGTCCAATCAGTTCGTTGATGGTGGGCTTCAGTCTTTCGTACAATACACTCGATAAGACCTTAAGACCTATGCTTAAAAGGCTGATTCCGCGGGAGTTGGCGCGAATCGCGGGGTCGCCTTTCTTGTGGATTGGGCAGAGCACACTTAAATTCCAATCGTCGGGCATGCGTTCATCTGACCATATTCTGCATACGAGCTGATGCATGCACCTCATCAGCTTCTCCTCGCCGCCGTACTTGAATAGCTCGGCTGGCAGGCCGCCAGCTCCAGCAGCTTTGTTGTTTTTCAGCCACGTAATCGCTATTCGTACCTCGTCATAGTCAGGCGCTGGGACAGCTACTCCATAATCGTCGACTGGGGCCTCGGGTTCGTCTTCTCAACTACTTTCAGCGCTGCTACTATTAAGTAGGTTGTAAAAGTGTTCCCTCCACAATTTAAGTACATTCTGGACATCTTTCGCTAGGTCGCCATTGTTGTTCTTAGAGGAGTTCGCCACGGTCTTGAAAACTTCCGTAAGTCGCATAACCCTCTGGTAGAATTTTCGGGCGTTCTTCCTGCCGGCCAGCATCTCAAGCTCTTCGCACTCACGTATTTCGCCCTCTCTCTTCTTATTGCGGCAAATACGACGCGCTTCTTTTTTCAGTTCCCTATAACGGATCGCAGCGTGGCCCTATAGGCGGCTCCTTTTTTCTCTGCGGCTCCTTTAAATTCCTCATCGTACCAGTTGTTCTTTCGGGCCCGCTGAAATCCAACTACTTCTTTGGCGGCGGTACTTAATGATCGGGAAATGTAGTTCCACTGCTCGCGTATGTCGGATTGTTGAAGAGTGCTCTCAGAGAGCAGGTGTGTGAGTGGCGAATAAATTGCCCTCTGTTGTGACTGCAGCTTTTCGATGTTAAGCTTTGCTTGCATTGTCGGGCGCACATTTTTTGCTGCACAGAGGCGGGTGCGTATCTTGGCTACAACAAGATAGTGGTCCGAGTCGATGTTTGGCCCTCGGAGTGTACGTACGTCTAAAACGCTTGAAGCATGCCTTCCGTCTGTCACAACATTATCGATTTGGTTTCTCGTTTTTCGATCTGGAGACAGCTATGTAGCTTGGTGGATGTTCTTATGCTGGAACCTAGTACTAGATATTACCATGTTTCGGGACCCGGCGAAGTCGATCAGCCTCAGTTCGTTATCGGACGTTTCGTCGTGGAGGCTGAATTTTCCGACAGTGGCGCCAAAGATCCCTTCCTTACCCACGTTTGTATTAAAATCTCTCTCCTACACTACACCGAATTTGCGCTCCTTTACGTGGCAACTGTAGTAGACGTTGCAAGGCTTCACACTTACTTTTACTTGCCCCGTCCATCGCATTTCTTGGATGGCGGTGATGTCAGCCTTTGTCTTCCCGAGGACATCAACCAGCTGGGCAGAGGCACCTTCCCCATTAAGGGCCCGGATATTCCATGTGCATACCCTCAAATCATAGTCCTTTATACGTTTGCCGTGGTCGTTATCAAAAAAGGGGATCTCATCCAAAGCTTGTTGGAATTTTTCAGTGGGCGGGGTCCTAGCGTGTCGGGACCCAAACCCAGCGCACGCGAAATTTTAAGCCTTCTCACTTTAGCTTGCCCCCAAACGGCTATTTGGTTGCTACCCAGAGGATACGTGGACATAAATATCCGGACGTTGTGAGCTGCGATTTGAACCGTACGCACAAGAATCGCTTCTGGCCACTACCAGGTGAATGGCAGTCAAAAGTTTTCAACTTCTGCGCACGGAACCATCCTTCTTAATTAATTAATCAAAGCATAATTATTTTTGATTCATCAAAACTATTAATTTTCCGATTAATTACATATTGATTAATCAGAATCTATTTAATTTGATTAATTAGCAAACTGATTAATCATAACCAAATTAATCTGAGTAACTGCTGTTATATTTTGTTTTACATACATACCTATATACATACGTAATATAAAAACAAGTAAAGAAGCATAAGTTCGGGCGAAACCGAACTTTATATAGTCGGCGCAGGCATCATATATCGTCGTTTCAAGTTTCTCTGAACTACATTTGCATGATAAGTTGGGGTGTTTACCCGATTTCAAACGTTTTCGCTAATATGCAGAGTTAGGACTTAATGATATAATTGAATCAAGTTAGATACAAATCGATAAGGTGGTTACCGAGATACACCTTTGTAGTCATACAGTGGGCGGTGCCATGACCAACTCCTAAAAGTCTATAGTAGTCTTATTTATTGCTAGAAGATTGTTTTAACTATTGACTTGGAGTAAATTAGCGTCCTCAGTTACTGAAATATCGGAGTTTTCGTATTTCTGAAATTTAACGTTATAGGGGAACCGGGTGTAATTTTAGTCCGATTTGAACAATTTTCAACGAATTTATTTTCCGTACCAAGGTTATTAATTGCACCGAGTTTGGTAGAAATTGGTAAATCGGTTACCGAGATACACATTTGTGGTCATAAGGGTGCCACGCCCATTATCCAAGTTTATAATATTCTAATTTTCTGCTAAGTGGTTTTTCAATCATCGATTTTAAGTTAGCTCCAGTAGTTACTGATTTATCGCAGTTTTCGTGCTTCTGTAAATTGCCGTTATATGGCAGGTGGGCGTGGTTATAGCCCGATTTCAAAGATTTTCAACAGGATTCTTAGTTAGACCCTACCCAAGGCTCGTACCAAGTTTGGTGAGGATTGTTGAAGCGCCCACTGAGATACAGCATTTCATCATAAGTTGGCGGGGTCACGCCCATTTTCCAAAAAATTCTTAATAATATTGGCACTTATTATGAGTTGCACACGATTTTCGATCTTCGTTGGCTATCGAAGATCGAAAATGAAATTCGTATTATGAGCTATGCAAGCGGGTCGAAATTTTCGTTGTGTATCGAATTTTCTGTCGAACAGAAATTTTGCTTTCGTTGGTGTAGTGTTAGATAATTGTCAAAAATGTATTTTTTTGCATTTGTTTTCTTACTTTTTGGCGGCTAGACACAAACTTTAAACAATTTTTATTAATTTTATGCAGTTCTCACGTCGTGCATACATGACACAAGCCCCAAAGACTAGTTTTACTTATGAATGAAGATTCCAATACTTTGTTGGCACTATCTCTGAGGACAAAATCATAGAGCTGTTTACAGTTTTAATAAATTTTAAATAGATTTGGATCACAAAATTTCTTAAATATATTGTATGTCAAAATAAATTCGAAAGACTACACTTAAACTCTCTCAAACGTTTTCTGCTCCTGGCCACTTTTCTAAGCTCTCATCCTCTGACGAATTGTTGAACCAGAACTCCGTTGTACTAATTTTTACCACGTTTTTATAAACTCGCTTTCTTTTGTATTTCATTTTAATTTGCACTAATGGACATAAATATGTATAAGCACACTATTTAGTTTGCTCGATTTGTAAACAAAGCTTCTCCGCGGTGAAAATAAACTATTGTGAACAACCTAAGAATAGCGCTACCGTGAATTTCGCTCATATTCACGATAGTGCTATTCTTCATAGAATGAGCGCCATAATACCAAATAAAAATTCGTTCGATCAGCACTTTCGACTACAGTCGAAGATCGAATGCAACTCATAATAAGGGCCATTATTTTTTACCACAATTCTACTTCACGTACTAATTTTCAACAATTTGCATCTAATATTTACTGAAATATCGTAGTTTTTGAATTTTTCAAAAATACGGTTATATGGGAAGTGGGCGTGGTTACAGTCCGATTTCGTTTATTTTCAATACCAACCTAGCTTGGGTAAAGGTAAACGTACATACCGAATTTCGTTGAGTTATCGTGTACACGAACGGACGGACGGACGGACAGACAGACATGGCTTAATCGATTACTCTTTTCATTCTGAGCATTTATGTATACATTTGTCCATATCTATCACGATTCGTTTTGGCTGTTACAAACAACCGTTATGCGAACAAAGTTAATATACCCTTGTGCACAAGTGCGCTCGGGTATACAAAAGAATTTATACATACATACGTACATATGAATGTACGTACATACATATGTATACGTATTTTTCATTTTAAGGAGCTACAATACATACATATGTACATATTTACGTAGTATGTACTACATAGTACGTACTTGTTTGGCATTTTATTTCTATTAATAAGAAAAATATTGAATGTGCCTACGAACATACACTGCGGGAACAAAGTATGTTTTGGCACAGCAAATTTTCACAATATATGCAACAAATTTTATTCTAATAATTCCTAAACTTTGTGCAAAACCCGCGAAAATTCAGCAAATTTTCATCAAAATTTTCAACTTTTTAATCAGATTTTTTAAAATTTTTTTGAGTATGGTTCATTCAACAAAAAAAAACATAAAATATAATTCCTAAACTTTGTGCAAAACCCGCGAAAATTCAGCAAATTTTCATAAAAATTTTCAACTTTTTAATCAGATTTTTTAGAATTTTTTTGAGTATGCAGTTTTGCAGCCCATTAAATTCCAGTAACAAAATCCAAGTTCGGAGTTAGTCAAAAATCGCGTTGATTTTTGAGAATTCTTTTTTTGTTGAAGGTGTTTTGCATTTTTTCCATATAAAGTATTTTCCAAAAAAAATTTTGTAAGAAAGAGACTGCGTGGAAAAAATTGCCCAAAATCAACGGTAATTCCTAGCTACTTAAACTTGCACTTTATTATAATAAAATTTATTGGGCTACAAATCTGCATACTCAAAAAAAAATTTAAAAAATCTGAAAAAAAATTTAAAAATTTCATGAAAATTTGCTGAATTTTCGCGAGTTTTGCACAAAGTTTAGGAATTATATTTTTATGTTTTTTGTTATAGAATGAACCATATTTTTATAAGAAATTAGCGGAAAAATATTAGAATGAAAATTGTTGCATATATTGTGAAAAATTTGCTGTGCCAATACTTTGTTCCGGCAGTGTACATATTTGTACATACAAACATACATATAAAAAACAATTTCATTTGGTTTGAAAGCAAACTCGAAAGTTATGAACAAAGTTATTCAGATTTCAATTAAATTCTTTTTGAGTAAACAGTAATTGCTCAGGATCTGATTAATCAGGATTATGATTAATTAAAAAACTGATTAACCGATTAATCGCACAGCCCTATATCCGAACCCTGCTTCTATGCCTTGCCGTACGCACATGTTTACACATCAAATTTCATGAGTACCTAGTACTCACGACTTTTTTTAAATAAAATTTTATTATTTAAACCCACGAAAATAACGATCGAAACGTTCTCCGTCAACAAATTTGCAACTTTGAAAAACGGAACTACGATCGAAATGTAGAATAGGTACAATCGTAAATTTCGAAGATTCATCGAAACGAAACGGAACGCAGAATACCAAAGTTGACAAACGGAGAAAATTTCGATTCGAGTCGAAATGCAGAATACGGCTGATTATGAATAGCAACCATGATTCAATAATTAGTTATTGTATTATTTAATCATAAATAGCAACTACATTTGAGTGCTATAAAATTGAAGCAAAGAATTTTGAAGCACCAGCAACTGCGACTTGAGCGTAAATAAGCTGAAAAAACAGTTTAAAAAAGAAATAAAATATCTCAATCAAAATTTCCACGGCAAGCATAAAAATGAAGTTGCTAGTTGCCAAATGTAACACCATTTCAGCCATTGGCATGCCAACTGAAGTTCGGTTGCCATCCTTAATCGAACCATTCAATTTCAAATGCTGATAACATACTACCTTAATGGTATAATCATCACTGGTTGTAACGAGCATTTCTGAATCACGAGGGTTGAATGCTACGCTGTTTACCACATCAGCATGCCTGTATTTGGCAAGACAAATACCATAAAATCGATCCCAAATATAAGCGTGCATGTCTTCCGCGCCACTGAAAAGTTTATAACAAATGTACATTGTATAATGTATATACATATAATGCATGACCTTATAATTTTGGTTTTTGATAAAAATAAAGAACTACCTTCCGACGTAGTCTTCACATACATCGAGAAATATGAAAAAGCACTCAGCGCTTGGTGTATAAGCTTTATGTGCTCGCAACATATTACCGACACGCTTCAATGTCATTAAATCAATTACGTGAATGTCGATTTCCTGCGCAATAGGCGGTGGCTCCAGTGGATTAGTTATAATATAATTTTTCGGCCATGGTCGAGTATTTACATACAAATAGCGATGATCGGGACTCAACGCCATTCCAATAATGTGACCATGCAAGTCTATTACTTTATCCATTTTGTCAAATAAGTGAGCGACCGAGTCATAATTCCACCAGTCAGGATCAGTTCTCAGTAGATTCTAAAAATCAAAATTTATAAGAAAATGTAACATAAGGAAATTTGTGTTTCTCACTTCTCTATCTGCAGCTTTTTTGGCAGCTATTCTTTCTTTAAGTGAAGGTCCCGGATCAAGTTTTTTTGGAAACGTTACGTTTCTTATACGCTTTATTCCAATTTGATGTGGAGTATACGTTTTCGATCCTGTCGAGAATATTAGGTACTTAGGTATAGAGCTGTCCATTTCGTCTTCATAATCATCTGCGCATTCCATGCAATCATCGGATGAATTCCTATTCCCATTTCCAATAGAGTATTCATTTCGATATTCATCCAAATATTGAATAGTCCCATGTTTATGGCCTAACGCAGTTCTGGTCGTAGCATTCTGTTGGAGAATATCTAATATGTTTTCTGGCGATGTGCTGCGATGGGATCGAGGTAATGTCGCTGCGTGTGAAAGACAACTCCCTACAAAACTAGTCGACGATTGTCCTTGCTCGCTTATATCAACCAAATCACAGAAACATTGCTTTAAACTATGGGTCTCATGTTCATCGGGTAAGGAATCGTTTGAATCGTCTAACCATGGACACTTAGCAACCATTATAGCGCGCACAGAACTTGCATTTCTGTTATAAAACTTGTACAACCTGTTCATAATCGGCACATGCTCCGAGTCGACTTCTTGATTGGCTTTGTTCAACCATAATTCTGAGAAGCTTAAAAGATGGCCCAACCAATGCAAAGCCCCTGATATTAGATATTGATCACCAAACCAGGTCCCGAATATGTCGTATGGACGATTTACAACGCGGCACCGTAAACGTGATTCATCTGGTGCCCGAAAGAATATATAACATTTAAAAAAATAAAGTAATGGCCCTATTGTGTATGGCGACTCGTGTATAGTGGCTGGTCTAGTAGCAATGGCTAGAAGTATCGTACTTTGTATTATATATAGCGATTAATCTCAGTATACAGCTTTAATATTTTTCTTAATGCTTCGTCTTCATATCCTTTGTTTACTTTTGGTTCAATTCAAAGAAGATAACATGGCGCTGGAGTTACAAACGTCATTACTTTTTTCTTTTGCTTCATCTTGTCAGATCTAAATTTTCAGTAGCCCTGCTGGGTCAAAAATTTTAATTCACCTCATAGATGTAAAAAATTTACAATCCAGACATACTTTTCTATCAATTGGCACAGGCCCTTTGCACAAAAAAGGTTATGTAATACGTTATATTTAAATCGTTTATAAAATGAGCCATTTATGTATACCTATTTTATGTGGAATTATTCAATGACTTTCGTTTTACACTTTACTTTTTGAAACTATTTCGTATTAATTATTTTCTGTTTCCCAAAAGCAATCCTGCGTGCTTAGAAGGCGTATGTACCATTAATGTCATCCCTGGCATATTCATCCCCGAGGAACGCAGTCGCCAAATTCACACAAGGTTTATTACTGGTTATGACAGTATAGACAGTAGCAAACCTTTTTGGGGGTTTGTCGTAGTAATCGTTGTTATTGTAGCTATATTCTCCCTTGAGGAGCGCAGTTGGGTCGTGCTGCTAATTAATGGCCTTCCTCAGATTTTTTCTTAGATTTCAGGGTTGTGTTGTGTGGTTTGACACATCATGATTATATTAACAGAAAATTATAAATGGTGTTGAAAAACCAAACAAACGCTCGTGGGAAAGCTCTATTTTTGTCTATTGCTAAAATTTATACATTGCGATATTGATGGAAATACAAGCAATGTATTCGTTTGAAGATTTAATGTTACTTGAGAATTATGCAACGTTCGAGCTGCCAGGTTCTGTTATCAATATAAGTAACATAAGCTTTTCCGCGTGGTGGCCTCTCAATAAATAGAATAAACAAATATTCGCAAATAAATTTGGTTTATTTTATAACTGGCAACTAACGTACGGTTTTTGTTCTTTTTCAGACTCCATTTTGATTTTGACTCTTTATTGCGCCAAACAGTCAGCCCTATTCTGCATTTCGACTCGAATCGAAGTTTTCTCCGTTTGGCAACTTTGGTATTCTGCGTTCCGTTTCCTTTCGATCAATCTTCGAAATTTACGATTATACCTATTCTACATTTCGATCGAAGTTCCGTTTTTCTAAGTTGCAAATTTGTTGTCGGAGAACGTTTCGATTGTTATTTTCGTGGGTTTAAATAATAAAATTTTATAAAAAAAATTGAGTAAAATATACTGTGCATGATTGTAAGTCATCATAAATGAATTTTCTCGATTTCTGTGTTTTCGCAGCGGTAATACGGGCAATACAAAAAATTGGCTCAAATATTAGCAAATTAGCAACCAAAAGGGATATTGCGCGAGGTTTTCAAAGAGGAAGCACAGGCGTTTTTGTTTTCATTATCTATAAATAAGACTGTGAAATGCACTGAATACAATTGATTCTTTGTATATAAAATTAATAGAAGTATGTACATACATACATACATACATAAAGTGTGAAGTTACATAAAAAAAGATGCTTTTATTATTGCACTCGTTTTTACTAACTTTTTAAAAAGTGGTGCGTATGTTGTCGAATTCGAATTTGCTATGGAGCTTTGTTCTTCCCTTCCTCCCGACGGCTTTCAAAATGGAATTCATTTGCGTTCAAATCTGCCACTCTGTGTAGCAAATGTTGTGGAGTGCTCAAACAACGTTTATAATTTCACTGGCTTTGAGCGCTAAGTAATAAAGTTCATGATGAATTTAGGGTTCTTCACTCATCTGAGAAAGATCAAACATGTCCCTAAATCTCCGCCTTTCAATTTTCGCATCAGCAATCTGGGACTCGTTCTCCTCTTCAAGCAATAACGCCGCGGCTATGGATTTCATTTTTATAATTATGTTTCCACTTAAATAAAGCACAAACGAAATTTTATTTTTATATTACAATGATGTTAGATATATTTAGTTATTTCAAAGTATTTACAAACTTTAACTTCATAAGCTGCAATAGTTTGGTGGCAAATATTTCTTTTGTTTTGTTTCGATTTCCCACATTCCTAGGCAAATAGCTGATTTCGAAAGATGTTTTCTCTCTTCCTCTTTCGATTCGATCGTAACGCAGAATACCTAAGTTCGATTCTCGCGGAGCAGAATGCGGGAACGTAGCCGAAATGCAGAATAGGGCTGACTATTATGTGTATACATATTAAGAAGCTGTCGAAATTTTGCGTGGCCCCACGAGCTAGGTCAAAATGATGGCGTTCGTATTCACAACGAGAAATGTCAACATTTTTGTTTGATCCGTCAAAATTTTCTCTTTTATATCAGTTGGCAAAGGCCCTCAGTGGCAGCGCTCCGGGCGTTCAGATAGTCATTGTGCCAATCAGTCGAAAAGTTCCATGGTGAAACAATTTTTATTAAATTTTTGACAAATGCTCTGGTGCAAAACAAGAACCAATTAGAACAGATCTGACCGGTTGATGAGCAGCCATTTGCAATAGCATTTCAGAAAAAAGTGCGTGACGCTCGTAATTTTTGCTATTTGTGTTTTGGTTTTTACATCTCTTTATTTATGTGTATTTTGGCAGTGGTTTATTTCAGTAATTTTTAAGCGATTTGCAATAAATTTTTTGTTCAAATATTATTAAAATGAACTTTTTTCTTTTGCTTCATCTTGTCAGATCTTGTGTAGTTGGATCATGGGTGCAAAAGAAGTTGAGCAATTAAAATGCAGCAATTATATAAAAGGTACTTGTCTTTACTGACTGTGATTCTTCTAAAACTGAAAGCCATGCATTTATTAGATGTCTTAGCAATAACATTGCAACGAAAAACACTTCAAACCGTCAGGTAGGTGTAATTATTGCTGTCAAATTTTCACTAGGCCCGCTAGGTCGAAAATTTTCATTCACCTCATAGTTGTAAAAAATTTACAATCCAGACATACTTTTCTATCAATTTGCACAGGCCCTTTGTACAAAAAAGGCTATGAAATACGTAATATTTAAATCGTTTATAAAATGAACCATTTATGTATACCTTTTTTATGTGGAATTATTCAATGAATTTCGTTTTACACTTTACTTCTTAAAACTATTTAGTTATAATTGTTTTTTGTTTCTCAAAAGCAACCCTGCGTACTTAGAAGACGTATGCATCATCGATTTCATCCCTGTCATATTCATCCCCGAGGAAGGCAGTCGCCAATTCACCCAATGTTTATTACTGGTTGTATTGTGCTGGTTATAATGTGGTATACATACAGAAAAGCGCAGACAATAAACGAATTTACTTTTTGACATGTACATTTCGAAGTAATTGGCAACTTTGCTTCAATGTGTTAAACAATTTATGTAAACAAATACCAAAACCTTCATAAGCGGGATTTTACGACCAAAGAGGCTTTGTTGAAAATTAGTTTTGAGTTATGGGTAATGTGACCAACTATTTCATAGCACAAAGAAGTACAGTCAAGGTTAAGTTAACGCCGCGAGCCGATTACGAAATTTCGAATACGGATAATTTCGATCCCTGAGAGCTCAGTGTTTGTTCAGAAGAGCGAGCCAAAGTGCTTCCATCTTAGCCTCGCAAAGGTTGGACAGTCTAAAAGAAAGTGTGGAGATGATTCCACTTCATCTTCCTCTTGACAGCTGATACAAAAGAATCAGTCGAAATTCCTAGTCTCGCTGCATGAATACCAATAGCACAATGGCCTGTCAGACCCCCATCACTAGCCCTCGAGAGGTAACGAGTTTTAAAGTGCCCTATAAAAACATTTTCTGCAGCAGACAAGCGTCTTCTTTTCCATTTTTCACAAAAGGACCCGGTTTCCCCTTGCCTAATAGCAATTCGTGCTGCGACAATTCTGTCTGCAATATCCGCAGGGGCCGTGTTCAACATATGTACATATGTTAAGCGCCAGTGTAGGTGTGGTGCCTAATGCTCCGCTAATTCCTGTTTTACAAGTGTAGTCTTCTACAGTTAGTTCCACCAGACAAGGGCTCTTTGGAACAATACAGGCTTAAATCTGGTTTACTAGAGCTAATTAATGTAATAAAATAGTTCCATATAATTAATATAAAAAAACTCAGCTTGTATATGTATGTATTTTGTATTTTTATATTCGAACGCATTGTTCTCACTTGTATTAAGATGTGACCCCATGTTCTTATATAGCAATTTATTTTAGTAACAATGTAAACTGCATTCGTATCTAGCTCTATTAACTATAGAATGCAGATATTATTAAACAAGTACTGTGCAATGCTTTTAATATACTGCAGTAATTTTTCACTATTGTATACTTGTATAGTAATATAAATCAAATAAACCCTAAACCCTAATTTGGGCGAGACCCCATCTTTTACCGATGGCTCCTCTACAGCAGTACAAGGCAACCGACACCACAATGTTAGGCTTCCTCAGGTAACCTTGAGCCTGATCTAAAAGGGTGTTAGAAATCGTCCCTTAACCAAAAGTTCCACATCATCTACATAGGCGATCACCCGACAGCCCACTTTCTCCAGTTCCTCTAGAACAGTGATTCCCAAAGTGGTCCAGGTCCAGGGATCCACGGGAGACTCGACGGGGGTCTACGCTGGCGTTAAAAAAATATGGGGGTCCACGATTTGTAAGTGGAGGTCAACGAAAATGTATCTGCTTTCGATAGTATAGAACTAAAATGGTTGCTTGATAGCCTCATTTATAAACTTTAATTTTTTTTGAGTGGTGTACAGTGCTCTTGACTAAGGCATCCAAATCCGGACAATTTTGTGAATCCCGGTATTTCGGGATCTTAAATTGGTAATCCCGGGATCCCGGTATATGTCGGGTTATTATTTCCATTAATTAAAATATGCTAACAAACTAATTTTGTAGTCTTGCTTTAGTGCGAATACTAGAAATAAAAATTAATTTGTGTTTTTAAGTAAAGAAATATAAATGTCTTCATTTTATATCAGTTTAAAAAGCCTGAATGAAAAACTGAATAAACTAAAAACTATGGAATTGAAATTCATTCATATTGCAGACGTAGTCATTTTTACAAAAAGTAAAAATTAAGAGATCATCTTTACACTTACATACATATAGTATTTACACACATATATGTATGGCTCATTCCATCTCAAATCACCCAGGCCGGGGGAAAGTGAATTTAAGTTTGCGATAAAACTCACAGGGATTGTTCCTTGAACTATTTAAGGAGACACTTTTTTTTCTTTTTGCTCTAAAATGCGAATTTTTCGAATAATGATTTTTTTTTCTTTTTGAGTACGAAAGCTTATTTTTTCCTCTCTTAATAGCAACTTTTGATGAAGTCGTTTATAACTGCCGCAAAAAAGCAAGGATTTTAACGATTTTTTTTTTTTATTGCAGATATTGATCTACTGAATCGATCTAGTGAACTAAACATCAATAATTGTTTATTAATAATTAATTATTGTTTATAAACAAAAAATTATTTTTTTCAAACTTCCACATCTTTTTTCTCTCTCATACTTTTTTGTCTATTAGGGAATAGTATAAACTATTTTCAGTACGAGTAGCAATATGCTAAAATTCATCGTTTTCGAGTTATGATTTTTTTTCTGAAAATGCACTTATATGATGCTAGCACATTTTCGTGCCAGTTGAGGGCACAAAAATTGTTGCCCATTATGATAAAGTTTCCTTACTGGAAATTTTTTGAGGTTGCCCGATCAGAGCCAAAAGTTTTTCCCAACTGGGCTCTAATTTTGGCCCAATTGGGGCCCAATTAGCGATTTGCCCAATCTACCGAAGATTTCCCCAACCAGTGCTCACAATTTGCTCAAAGTGAACATGCATACGCAATTAAAACGTTTTTATCGATAAAATCACACATACGAAAAAAAATAATTTTTTAATTTTTTTCTTGATCAATTTTCCACATACAAATTTTTTGATAAAAAAAATGTTTTTGAAAATATGCCATTTCAAAAAAAAATTGGAAAAAATCACAATATTGCGCAATATTTAAGTATAATGTTATGGGGTGCACTCTACAATAATTTGAGTTACGAATTTTTTTTTTACACCGAAAGTGAGTAAAATGAGTGCATTGTGATTTTTTCCAATTTTTTTTTGAAATGGCATATTTTCAAAAACTAATTTTTTTTTATCAAAAAATTTGTATGTGGAAAATTTATCAAGAAAAAAATTAAAAAATTATTTTTTTCGCAGGGAATTTTCATGTGTGTATGTGTGATTTTATCGATAAAAACGTTTTAATTGCGTATGCATGTTCACTTTGAGCAAATTGTGAGCACTGGTTGGGGAAATCTTCGGTAGATTGGGAAAATCGCTAATTAGGGCCAATTGGGCCAAAATTAGAGCCCAATTGGGAAAAACTTTTGGCTCTGATCGGGCAACCTCAAAAAATTTCCAGCAAGAAAACTTTATCACAATGGGCAACAATTTTTGTGCCAACTGGCACGAAAATCTGCTAGCATCATATAGATGAATTTTCAGAAAAAAAATCATAACTCGAAAACGATGAATTTTAGCATATTGCTACTCGTACTGAAAATAGTTTATACTATTCCCTAATAGACAAAAAAGTATGAGAGAGAAAAAAGATGTGGAAGTTTGAAAAAAATAATTTTTTGTTTATAAACAATAATTAATTATTAATAAACAATTATTGATGTTTAGTTCACTAGATCGATTCAGTAGATCAATATCTGCAATAAAAAAAAAAAAATCGTTAAAATCCTTGCTTTTTTGCGGCAGTTATAAACGGCTTCATCAAAAGTTGCTATTAAGAGAGGAAACAATAAGCGTTCGTACTCAAAAAGAAAAAAATTCATTATTCGAAAAATTCGCATTTTTGAGCAAAAAGAAAAAATACGTGTTTCCTTAAATTGTTCAAGGAACAATCCCCGGGAGTTTTATCGCAAACTTAAAATCACTTTCCCCCGGCCTGGGTGATTTGAGATGGAATGAGCCGTATATATACAAGTAGGACGGATTTCGCAAAAAAAATTAAGTCATGTCTCCGATTCGCTTCAAAATTTATATGGGTTTAGGGTTGCCAGATTTTTTATGCGCGAAATCATTCTAAAAAAATTAGTAGTTTTCAGTACATTTTTATTCACAGCAAAATTGTGAATGTGAGTAACAGATAATACTTTAAAACGCCAGAGAACTTGTTTTTAACAATATTTTGGTATATAAATAAAATGTAGTTCATAAAAAATAAAAGTGTTATTCATTTTAACATGAGTGTAAACATCATTGTACACTGAAGCCAATAAATTATTTTATATTTACGACATTTTTGAATGTCTAATGAATGTTTAAATAGTCAAAGAATTCTATACATTTCATTTTAAAATTACTTTTAATTTGAAGTTCACTTTAAAAAATTTTTATTGGAAGCCGATTTCGCTCTTTGCGTCAGGAAGCAAACTATATACTTAAGATCCTCTCAGTTGTTAAAAAAAAAAAAATAAATTATATATTTTTCTTCTTCTTCTTTTTTGGCGCTGTAACCGCCTAAGCCATTTTGGCCGAGTTCAGCAAAGCACGACAGTCGTTTCTTCTCTGTGCCAACTGACGCTAATTGGAAACGCCAAGTGAAGTGAAGTGAAGAATTGTAATTTATAGGCAAATTTGTTGTTATTAAACTGAAAGTTATTTGCGAGATAACTAACAACACATGACAAAAAAACGTCAGCCTTCTTTTTAAATAATCTAAGCTCCATCATATTATCGCAACTGGCACGTAATGAGCCGATGATATTCCCGTAAAACGATAGATCTTTTTGTTGTATTAATTTCTTGGGAATATCACACATTATCTGAAACATGTCAACTATAATTAAATTATTTTCTTCTTACTTTTTACAGTACAGTTTAAAGAAGTTCCAACGTTATGTAAAAACCTTAAGAAAACCCTAAAGTATTTTGCTTGAATTTAATATTCAGTATAAATCAGTAAAAATTTTGAAAAATCAGGACATTAGCGTACTGATTGAAGAGATGAATAAAATCAGTACAAGAGTTGAAAAATCAGTACTGTACTGATAAAATCAGTACGTCTGGCAAGGCAACCATACATGAAATAAGCTTTCTTTCTTCGGAGATATGATCTTTAAAAGTTCGAATTTTTTCGTGATTCTGACCATTACTTACGATGAGTAGAGCCCGAGATATAACGATTTGAAGTACATGATTAGTCACGAAAAAGTCCAAACTTTGACAGATCATATATCCGAAAAAAAGGAAAAATGTGACGCCAATCGAATGTCTCATATATATGTTATGTATATTACAACATAGCACAATAGTATTATTTTTAGGGTTGCATTTTATAATTATTTTATGCCATTACAATGTCTGTCCCCAAAAGTGATGCACTGGCTATATGAAACCATAATTAAGCCAATAATGTTGTATGGGGTCATCGTCTGGTGGAGTTCACTGGAAAAGACCACTTATGTCAGGAAGCTAGAGCGCGTGCAAAGGACAGCCCTCGTTGGGATCAGCTCCGAACCACTCCTACCTTAGCGCTGAACGCTATACTCAATGTCGCACCTGTCGACATCTCGGGCAAAGTAGCGGCGGTTCGCTCAGCCATTAGGCTCAAAAGCTCTGGGTTCTCTTTCAATCCAGCGCACGGGCACTCGACGATTCTCGAAAGCTTCGACTTCGTGCCGAAAGAAATGGACCGGAGTCACCCGAGGCTGGCCTCTAAAGGATCTTTCTCCACGCACATCCCCTCAAGGGACGAATGGAAGAAGGGTCGTCTCTGGAGAAGAGGTCCAATAAACATCTTCACGGACGGATCGAAGCTGGAAGGGAGAGTTGGAGGAGGTGTCTACTGTCAGGCAGAGGTGGCCGCCATAAAAGAGGCAGCCGATTGGCTATGCACCAATGTACTGTCAACAAGGAGGGTAAATATATACACTGATAGCCAAGCGGCAATCAGGGCGCTGGGATCGCTAATGGTGTGTTCAAAACTGGTGGGGAATGCCTGACCTCTCTCTTAACTGCCTTAGAATACTTCCAGATCAAGCTGATTTGGGTCCCGGGGCACAGTAATATCGCAGGGCTGATGAACTGGCCAGGCAGGGTACCCTTGAGGCCATCACCTCGGACAGGGATGGCATTGGAGTTCCGTTGGCATCCTGCGGCGTGCTTTTTGGACAGATGGGCTTACGGTCGGCTTGCAAAGTTGCAAGGTCCTTCTGGCCGGCTGTGGACCGCGGGCGGTCAAGGGAGCTACTGCAGCTGGCTAAGCGTCAGCTCTCGATTTTCACAGGTGTACTGACCGGACACTGTCCAATGGGAAACCACGCGGTGCGACTCAATATCGTCACGGATCCCTACTGCCGCAGTTGCCTGGAAGACGAGGTGGAATCATCTCAGCACTTCCTACTCAACTGCCCGGCATTCGCTAGATTACGGTTTAAGCATCTCGGTGCGCATTTCATCGACTCTCCCAAAGGACTCTCCGGAGTGGACATCAGCTGTTTGAACAACTTTATCATGAGCACCCAGCGCTTCTCGTAATTTTTACGCAGTTACCGTTCAAATGAATTTCTCCCTTATGTAATGTGGTATCACAATGGACAACCCAATGTCTAAGTGAGTCCCCTTTGCGGGTCTGCCACCGTAACCTAACCTAATGTCTGAATCTCGTTTGGTCGTAAATTAAATTATATCCCGGGATTTCGGGACACAAAAAAGGGCTCGGGACTCGGGATCCCGAATCCCGGTACTGGTTGTCTTACTCTTGACGCCACTCCTGCACTTACCGTCACTTTGTGTCTTCATACGTGGGGAAGCCTTAAAGGCCACCTACAGACTAAAAATAAACATATTTTGGTATAACACTGAGTGAGGCGAGGCGGAAATTGCTGGCGGCAGAGATTTGAGTACTTGTGTCTATAATGCTGAGTTCCCTGAGGGGGAATGCTGGTTTAATTCCAGCACTGAGCCCGAACGCACACGCTGAATCTGGGCCAGGATCTGGAGTCATTTTCGAAGTTAATGGGGAAAAAAGTTGAGGGGAAGGAGTTTATCAGCCCAATCCCTAATACTCCCGGGGAGTTTGTTCTCCGGGAATCTGTTTCTCCCGGAAAATAAATCCTCCAATAATTAACTACCAGGGAGAGAATTTTTCTGCTCTCACTGAGAAGACGGGACTGCAGACAACTTGTTGGACTGCCGACTGGTCACTTCACGTGGCAAATGACAACCCCATTTGCCCATCCTGCTTTGATGAGGATGACACAGTGAAACACCTTTTGTGCTTCTTGCTTGCTTGCTTGTTTATCGTCGATTTTTCTAGATTCGCTCTTTTCTCTTTTGTCAGTTTTTTAATTTAAAATTTGGCGTGAAAATATTTGTGTTTTTTTTTGTTTCAAGTTTTGTGTTTTAAAAATGTCAGTGATGAATATTTTTTGCATCACTTTAAAACTCGGAGAGATAAAAATAAAAATTATGCCATCAACACAAATAAACTATATTACAAATACGTCACATGAAAATTCAGGAGCGAGCCGAACATGTGAGGACCTTATGGAGAGCTCTTAAAAGATATAACTCATCAGGGCGAGGTAGTACTTTGATGGCTTTACGAGCTCTCTTTTTTTAAAACTTGCAAGTATGTAGTCACATTATTTTAATAAATATAACGCAAGAAAATATTTAGTTTTTATTTTCGCCACTCCGAATTTAGTTTTCGAACACACACACGATGCAAATTTTCATCGTTAAATCTAATCTTCACATTTTTTGATGAGCTTTGGGAATATGTTAGAAAGCGCAGCAGGGGGTCTACCGAAACCAGTTTTGAAGAGGTCTGCGAGAAAAGCAAGTTTGGGAACCTCTGCTCTAAAAGGTCGTTTGCAACCGCAATCCAGAGCAGGGGAGAGAACAACTCCTTGTGGAGTGCTCCTATTGACTCTCCACTGAGTACAGGGCCCCCCTCCGCCGAGAGAGTTCTGTCACGAAGTAAGTTTTAACCTCCAGATTATGAATATACTTGACTATTTCCTCTGGAGTGACATTGTTGAAGGCCCCCTCGATATCGAAGAAGGCCCCTACTGCATAATCTTCATGCCTGAAGGCTTCCTCTGACCACTTTACCAATCTGTGCAGGGCGGTATTCACCGGCCTTTTCATGCAATGAGCATATTGAGCTCGTGAAGGACAGTCACGAGGAATCGCGTTTCTTACGTACAGGTCTATCAGTCTCTCTAGCGCTTTTAGCAAAAACGAAGAGACTGATAGGCCTAAAATCCCTAGGGGAAACATGAGCCTTTTCCATTTCATTTCTTCGGGTCCGATGAAGCGAGACCTTCGAATAAGATTTGCACTCCGTCATCACGCTTCGTCGGGTTGGACAAGGACCTCACGGTTAACCAGAGCTTACTCACTACAGAGGCGATGTTACAGACCTTCAAGTGCTCTTCCCGCTTTTTCCGCTTGTGCTGATTTACCAGTTGCCGAATCTCCAAATTAAGGTCCTTGAAGCGAGGATCCCCGCGATCGACCTGGCTGGCGAAGCTGCTCTCGGTAACTTCCGTGAAGCCGTTCCATTTAGCTTTGTTGAAGGTTGTGCAGGTTCGGTGGTCCGCCGATGCAAAGTCGGTGCGCTTATTGATCGAGATGATTATGGCAGATGGTCTGATGCTAGTGTTAGCATATATCGCCATATGCTATTTATCAGACCAGCGCTAGCTGCTGCAGCTGCCCACAATCCTGGTGGGTGCGTCGTCGTTCATGGTAATAGTAAGTTTTCCCTACGATCATTAGCCAGGCTTGAGTGCCAAAGAACGTGGTGCGCGTTGAAGTCACCTACTACGATTCGGTTTTCACTTCTGAGTAGCGCAACTCTGTCAGGGTGATGTAGCGGCATCACCAACATTACGGCAGCACTATTCAGCGCCGTTGTAATGTTGGTAGCCCTGATAAAAATTCGTTCCACAGGTACATACAATACCATAGAAAAACGAATAAAAAATTCGATTCGTACTCGGCCAATAAACTAGACGAACACGCGCAATAAATAGCCCAATTAATTTTGAGAAAAAATAATTAAATTGTTTTTATTTAAATCGCAAGTAGTTGCGCGAGTGACGAGTTTTTTTTTAAGTATTTATTCCTTTCGGCTACTAGGGCGTAGCCCTGAAGTAAATCGCTGTGAGGCGAAAACTAGCGAGCGTTGGTTAGCAGCTCAGCTACCCATATTTGGCAACATAACCTTCTGCGTCATCAAGCAACCACCACCCGCAGGAATCGCAGCAGGAGCAGTATTTTATAAGGTGTTATTTCTGGTGGTAACCAAGCGCAACAATCTGCAGTTTCAACGTTGGTGAGTTAAAACGTAACATGGCGACCGTGGCTAAGGTGCCAAAGTGTCCGAGGGCGCCAACCCACACAAAAATGAAAACTCTTTGTAAGTAAAAATTAAAAAAAAAAAACGGTTGTGTGAAGTGGTTTTGTGGCAAAATCCATAGTGCGTAATAATTACTATCGCAACTGTACAGTGAGAAATACGCGAGCAAACGGCAATTTGGCAACGGGTACGCAAAAGTACCGCTATGTATATATACGCAACTGTACAGTGGGAAGTATGCGAGCAAACTGCAATTTGGCAACGGGTACGCAAAAGTACCGATACGTATATATACACAAATGTACCTCAGGGGCACGCGAGCAATTTATTTAGCCAACGGATACGCAAATGTACCGCTACGTATATACATACGTATGTACGAACAACTACGTAAATAGCACATAACGCCACAGCAAAATTAAGACAAGCCACGGCACTTCACATACACATACGCACACGCGCGTATATAGAAAGCCCGATACGCGCGTAAAACAGTATTTTTTCACTGTAACTGGGCATGCGGCGGTCGCGTTTAGGCATACCACCAGCCGAACAGAGGTACACATTGCGGCATACTCACGCTATATTTCGCGTATTAGGAGACAGCAGCGCGGGAGGCCGCAGTATAGCGGCATACCCACAACGCTGATAACACAATTATATCATCAAATTTTTAAATGAATTTTACGGGACTGCAGCGGGGGAAACTAAATTTAAGATCCTCAAGTCTGCAACACAACAACCAACATTTTGAGACAGCGGCGTAGGATTGCGGCGAATAGCGAGTACAGTCATGCGAGGAGTAAGGCAGCGTAGGTTAAGTTTATATACTTACATATATTTTTCATATACATATATTCTCATTAGGTATTCTTCTTCTTAATTGGCGCTGTAACCGCCTAAGCGATTTTGGCCGAGTCCAAAACAGCACGCCAGTCATTTCTCTTCTGTGCTAACTGACGCCAATTGGAAATGCCAAGTGAAGCCAAGTCCTTCTCCACCTGGTCTTTCCAACGCAGAGTAGGCCTTCCTCTTCCTCTGTTACCACCATCGCGGCCCGCGTTGAGTATTTTCAGAGCAGGAGCGTTTCTGTCCATCCGAACGACATGGCCAAGCCAACGGAGCCGCTGAATTTTAATTCGCTGCACTATGTCTATATCGTTGTAAAGCTCATACAGCTCTTCGTTAAATCGTCTGCGATATTCGCCATCACCAACGCGTAAAGGTCCGTAAATCTTTCGCAGAATCTTTCTCTCGAAAACTCCAAGAGCCGCCTCATCAGATGCTTTCATTGTCCATGCCTCCGCGCCATACACCAGCACAGGCATGATGAGTGACTTATAGAGTGTGATCTTTGTACAACGAGAGGGGACTTTACTTCTCGATTGCCTACTCAGCCCAAAGTAGCACTTGTTGGCAAGAGTGATTCTCCGTTGGATTTCAAGGCTGACATTATTATTGGTGTTAATGCTGGTTCCCAAATAAACGAATTCGTCTACTTTTTCAAACTTGTAACTGTCAGCAGTGACGTGGGTGCCAAGACGCGTATGCTCTGGCTGTTTGTGTGATGACAGCAGATACTTCGTTTTGTCCTCGTTCACCACCAGACCCATTCGCTTTGCTTCTCTATCCAATCCCGAGAAGGCAGAAGAGACGTAGCCTTTGTCTTTACCGATAATATCGATGTCGTCGGCATACGCCAGCAATTGCACGCTCTTATAAAGTATTGTGCCTGAGCGGTTCAGTTCTGCGGCTCTTATTCTTCTCCAACATCAGATTAAAGAAATCACACGAAAGGGAGTCCCCTTTTCTGAAACCTCGTTTGGTATTAAACGGCTCGGAGAGGTCCTTCCCTATTCTGACGGAGCTGGTGGTATTGCTCAACGTCATTTTACACAGCCGTATTAGTTTCGCGGGGATACCAAATTCAGACATCGCGGCACAAAGGCAACTTCTCTTCGTGCTGTCGAAAGCGGCTTTGAAATCGACAAATAGATGGTGTGTGTCGATCCTATTCTCGCTGGTCTTTTCCAAGATTTGGCGTATTGTGAATACCTGATCTATGGTGGATTTTCCTGGCCTAAAGCCACACTGATAAGGTCCAATCAGCTCGTTGACGGTGGGCTTCAGTCTTTCGCACAATACGCTCGATAAGACCTTGTAACCTATGCTTAGAAGGCTGATTCCGCGGTAGTTGGCGCGTATCGCGGGGTCGCCTTTCTTGTGGATTGGGCAGAGCACACTTAAATTCCAGTCATCGGGCATGCGTTCATCTGACCATATTCTGCATACGAGCTGATGCATGCACCTCATCAGCTCCTCGCCGCCGTACTTGAATAGCTCGGCTGGCAGGCCGTCAGCTCCAGCAGTTTTGTTGTTTTTCAGCCGCGTAATCGCTATTCGTACCTCGTCATAGTCAGGCGGTGGGACAGCTACTCTATCATCATCGACTGGGGACTCGGGTTTGTCTTCTTCACTACTTTCAGCGCTGCTACCTTTCAGTAGGTTATAAAAGTGTTCCCTCCACAATTTAAGTATATTCTGGACATCGGTCACTAGGTCGCCATTGTTGTTCTTACAGGAGTTCGCCCCGGTCTTGAAACCTTCCGTACGTCGCCTAACCCTCTGGTAGAATTTTCGGGCGTTCTTCCTGTCGGCCAGCATCTCAAGCTCTTCGCACTCACGTATTTCGGCCTCTCTCTTCTTATTGCGGCAAATACGTCTCGCTTCCTTCTTCATAAAACATAAAAAATAACAATTTGTGAATTCAGAATTTAAAATGTGAATTTTCTTTTAAAGCATTCAAAGTTTAAATTAAAATCTTAAATTTTCATACAACTTAGTTTCTATATATAAGATTTAAACAATTTTTATAAGTATCCACCTAGGTACATACGTGCTAATCTCCACCCAAACTTTGTTGCATTTTTCTAATGCCTTTTCTTCCAAATACACTTTAATAATTAAAATATTGCAAAATTTCTATATGTAAGCGATTTAACTCATTTTCATACATACATACATATATAAGCGATTTAATCCATTTGCATACTCATGTAAGCGGTTTAACCTTTTCAAATTAGGTATAAGTGATTCAATAACTTTTACCCAAAAGCCATTTCCATATTAGTATATAAAATGGCGTGAGTGATTCAGTGAATTTCCCTTTCATTTTTCGTAGCATATAAGTGATCAAAATTTTTTCATATACAATTTTTTCTTATTAGAACATAACAAGACGCGTCTTGAGCATAAACTTTTGCTACCAAATATTCATTCATAAATTTATCAAAAATATTAATATTAGCATTGCGTACAATTCCTTTGCTGATTGAACAACTTTTTATTAATTCCCACTACGGTTACTTGCTACAAAAAAAAATTTTTTTCATTGAACTTTCATATTACTAGATTTAAGTCAGAGTGTGTAAATTTAAGATTTTACCATATATCACGGTACATGTGTTACAAACCCTACTTTTCTTTAATACGAACATTAAAAATTTATAAATGAATTTAAACTCTTTCGCTTTGGATGTGTGCTGCATGAAATTCCCGATATTCCCAATGCATGGAAACCCCTTGTTGCATGCCAATTTTCACCCGATGACCTACTGAAGAAAAACATAAAATTTTGGGTTTCCACTTCTTTGAGAATAGCCGGTTATGAGCGAATTTGATTTACAATTTAAAGCATATAAATCAGGTTTTGATAAAATTACTAAGCGAATTTTAAAAAATAGACCATTGTCTACGAATGCGAAAAAAGAGTACAAATATTCGCTTATCACAGCTTACAATAATATTTTATTACTAGTTATTGGCAATAGTTCGACCCTTACCTGTAATCTCAAGGAAGTTAAAGTTAAGTTAGCCCGTTGTAAGGAACAGTTAGCAAAGTGTTTTACTAGACTGAATTGTCGAGTTAGGATTCCGCCTGATAGCCTATAGCTCATTTGCCAATCAGACTTAGCTGACTCTGAGTCAGAAGAAGAATTTAGTGACGCCAAGTCAGAAGCTTCGGTACAATTCACTCTTAAAAGAAGTACTTCACTACCGTCTTTTAAAGATCTGCTAATTATATCCGACGAGCCGTCAACAGCTACCAGTTCACCAAATATTTCGATAATTTTTAAAGAATTTTTAGACATGGCTACCCCTAAATAGAAGAAATCTTTTATTAGTCTTTGTGCCTCAATCATTAGGGAAAATTACAACGGGGATCCGCTAGCACTTGAATCGTTTATAGACAAAATTAATTTAATTGAAGATTTTGCAGACGAAAATTTAAATATAACTTTTATATCATTTTTGAAATCGAAGCTCGAAGGAAAAGCACGTGAAGCAATTCCAACCGAAGTTAATTCTGTTAGAAAAATCAAAGATGCGTTGAGAAATAGAATAAAGCCAGACAACTCGAAAGTTGTAGCTGGGAAAATTGCATCTTTACATGTCATAAACAACAATTATACGGAATTTGCCAAGCGTGTCGAGGAGCTTTCGGATGCATTAGAGCGTTCTTTGATCATTGAAGGTATGACACAGTCTAAGGCCCATGAAATGGCAGTCAAACAAACAGTTAACGTTTGTAGACTTACTACTCGATCAGATTTGGTCAAATCAGTTTTATCGTCAACTACCTTCAGTGATTCAAAGGACGTAGTGGCCAAAATGATAGTCGAACAAAATAATCAAGTGAAAGAGCGTCAAGTGTTAGCATTTCAATCCCGGGTAAATAGGCGAAATAGTTTTAGAGGTAGCTTCAGAGGTCACAATTTTAATAGGTCCAACAATAATAATTTCAGACAAAACAATACTAACTTCAGTAGGTACAGTAATAACGGCAGATACAATAACAGTGCTAGGGGAAACAGTAATAATTTTAATTCCAATAATCGGAATTCAAATAATAGAAATCGAAACAACAATGCCAATAATAATAATAGACGTCCAAATTCACGCAATAATGCTAATGTGCCCGCTTTAAACGCACACGCCCCTCAGGAGCGAACACTGAGGGCGGAAGAATTGGACATTTACAGCTGCATTCTAACAAAGTCACAAAAAGTGGCTCATCACTGCTGTGATTTCTACTGCGCCTCAAAGCCTGCCGCTGCAAAAAATATGCCGCTACAATACAAATTTTTAAATTTTTGTGTATTTTTCTAGCACTCAAAATCGAATTTTTTGTGGCACATTTCTCGGCGCACTAGAAATCACAACAGTGATGAGCTAAGTTTTGTGACTCTGTTAGAATAGTAACCCCCCTATATAATAAATCTTTTTCAACAAAGGGCATTTATTGCTTAAATTTGAATTACTCCGACTTTTTCGAATTGAAAATTAATGGGTCAAACAAATTTTGTACGTTTTTAATCGACACACAAGCCGACATTTCTCCAATAAAAAGTTCTAGCATTGATAAACATTTTTCTATAAATACGAATGACATAATTAACATTACCATTGTCACTTCCAATACTGTTTCTACTTTGGGTACGATTACCATAAACTTGACTTTTACTGATTTTTACATTAAACATACCTTGGATGTAGTAAACGACGACTTTAACATACCATCTGACGGTATATTGGGTAAAGATTTTCTAAAAAGTAACAAATGCGTTATTAGCTATGCAAGCAATTGTATTTCCTTTTGGGTAGGCAATGAAAAAGTCGCGATACCAATCTTACACGGAACCGAAAGCGACACTTGTATCATACCACCCAGATGCGAAGTTTATCGAATTTTCAATTTAGGTAATTCGCCAGATCCACTTCTTGTAGAAGCACAAGAAGTTGAACATGGCGTATTCACAGCAAGATGCATAGTTAATAACAGTAACCCAATTATTAAAATCATAAATACCACAGATGACATAAAACATGTAAAGAATGTAAATATTCGGACCGGAAAACTTTCTGACTATCACGTTTACTCAATTAATAAAACCAAGACAGAAGACTCACGAACGAACGAATTAACAAATATTTTGAAAAACCAAATCTCCACAGGAACTAACAGCAACTTACTTGACCTTTGCATCAAATATGCAGATAATACAGAAACTTAGGCTGACTGACACTAACCCGGTATATGTAAAAAACTATCGTCTACCATATTCCCAACGTGAAGAGATAACTCGCCAAGTTAACAAACTACTAGATAACGATTTAATTGAAGGAAATTATTTAAATTACAATAGTCCCCTAATATTGGTTCCTAAAAAATCGACTAATGGTCAAAAAGCATATCGTATGTGCGTTGATTTCCGCGCAGTCAATAAAAAACTTATTGCGGATAAATTCCCTCTCGCATGAGTTGACGATATTTTAGACAATCTTGGCAGATTCCACCAAATCCCCTTGCATGAAGATTCACGTGATATAACTTCTTTTAGCACAGACCGTGGAGCATATCGACGGAAAGTCTTGCCATTCGGTTTAAGTATAGCACCCAACTCATTTTCACGGATGATGAGTATAGCTTTTTCTGGTATTCCACCCAACGTAGCATTTTTATATGTAGATGACATTATTGTCATAGGCTGCAGCGAAGCACATCACATTAAAAATTTAGCGAAGGTTTTCGAAACTTGTCGAAATTTCAATTTAAAACTAAACCCCAAAACATGTAACTTTCTCAAGCCCGAAGTAACGTTTTTAGGGCACAAATGCTCAGCAGCACCTTTGAACAAATTAAGTAGGAAAAGAGTAGAATTAGTTTGGGATGAGAAATGTGATGAAGCTTTTCAAGCGTTGCGATCAGCTTTAATGTCGCCGAAACTGCTGTAATATCCAGACTTTACAAAGCAGTTTTACAGTTACAGTTGATGCTTCAAAAACAGATAATAACAAAAATGAAAAACGTTTATGATAAATTTTCTTATAACTTTTCAAAAAAGATACCGCGTATTAGATCAGAAATTAAGGGCGGTATTGTCACTTGCGAAGCGAATGAATTTGGCGAAGCGAACGGTTTGGCGAAGCGAATGGATTGGCGGACGCAACTTAAATATGCATTAAGAGTGTTCGCTTTTACCAGCTTGTGCAAGTTCTTCGCATCGCGCACACTTTTAATACCTTCTCTGCCTTTTAATTCGCTTCGCCAAACCGTTCGCTTCGCCAAATTCATTCGCTTCGCAAGTGACAATACCGCCCTAATTATGATAAAGATGATAAAATAAAAAATTTACCAATTTATGCACATATTAAACATAAAAAACTCGAGTTACTTAATTATGTCTTTGCTAACGAAATAATGAACTTCAATAATTTACTTTCGAGGCTTGAAATTGAAACCAGCAAACACAGAATTAAGGAGATTGAATGGCCAAAAGACGATGAATTTTACCGTCATTTCACAATTGCTAGCTTAAAAAATCACGGGAATATAATTTAAAATCATTACAAATAATTTTAACAGATTCAGTCGAGACTGTGACTGAAAGTGACAAAAACTAAAACTAATGGCCATTTATCACGGCGACCCAATATCAGGTCACTGTGGCATGAAAAAACTTTACGCGAAACTTAGAACAAAGTATTATTGGAAAAATATGACCCGTGATGTCGCAAAATATGTTAAAAATTGTCAAAAATGTCTTTTAAACAAGGTAAAACGAAAAGTTAAAGAAAAACTTGTACTACCCCCAACGCCGAATAAACCGTTTGATATTGTTGTTATCGATACAATAGGACCTTTACCAGAATCGAAATATGGTAATAAGTTCGCAGTTACCATTATTTGCGATCTCTCAAAATATTTAGTTACTGTTCCAATACCAGATAAAAGTGCTAAAACTGTTGCATCAGCAATTTTTGAAAGTTTCATTTTAGTATATGGCATTATGCACTCTATAAAATCTGATTTAGGTACTGAATATTAAAACGAACTTTTTGCTGAATTAACCAAACTTTTGAAAATTAAACATGACTTTTCGACAGCACACCATCACGAAACTGTAGGTACAATAGAACGAAATCATTGAGAATTTAATGAGTACTTACGAGCATTCTTAAATGAACCATGTTCCGACTGGGATACATATTTAAAATATTTTACTTTTTTGCATAACACAACCTCAAACACAGTTTTTGATAATAAATTTACTCCATTTGAACTGATTTTTGGTAAAAACGCTGTTTTACCAAACGAAGTACAAAAAATTAAAATTGATCCAATTTACAACGTTGACAATTATGCAAAAGAAGTAAAATATCGTTTGCAAAAATCACATACAATAGCCAAAGAATTAATTAATAAACATAAAATACGAAACAAAGATTCAAGAAAACGATCTTGTTCTAGTACAAAAAAAAACAGAATCAAACATGAAAATAAATATGAGGGTCCTCACGTCGTAACTAAAGTAGACGGAGTTAATATTACTGTGTTCAATAAAAGCAAAAATAAAGAAAAGATAATCCATAAGAACCGGAGTCGAAAAGTCACATAAATTAATTTTTCAAATTTGCAATTCCATATGAATTTCTATATTGCAAGAAAATTTAAAATTTAACTAAAACTTAATTTTCACGTCACTTACACAAATATGATAAACTGCGTTATAATTATAATGTTACAATATTGAGCGACTTGATTTAAATGTGTTTTTGTAAACATGCGTGATAACTACCATTTTGTAAAAGCAAAAAAAAACACAAAACATGAAGTAATACGTTTCAACAAATACATACGTAAGTATTAATATATTAAATTACAAATTTTGGTTAGTAATTACTTAATTCACTCATTATGAAAAATGCGCATAATTAGACGTACACAAAATTATATTTAACTTAAGACAAAAAGAAAGAAAAAAATTTTAAAATTATATTGGTCTCCAAAAATTTGTAAATTAAAGTAGTATAATTCGTTAGTACAAAATTAGTATAATAACTTATACGTGGAAGTTTTTTTTTTACTTTGTATTGTAACTTCAAATTGATATGGACGAATGAGTTAAGGGGGGAAGGAAATAATCTTTCGATTACACATCTCATTCCTCCACATCAATTTACCATCGCCTCTTGGAGCAATGAATTATTGTAAGCCTGATCACCTAACAATAATCCTTCCTAAGGAGGGTGATGTAGTGGCATCACCAACATTACGGCAGCACTATTCAGCGCCGTTGTAATGTTGGTAGCCCTCATAAAAATTCGTTCAACAGGTACATACAATAGCATAGAAAAACGAATGAAAAATTCGATTCGTACTCGGCCATTAAACTAGATGGACACGCGCAATAAATAGCCCAATTAATTTTGAGAAAAAATAATTAAAGTGTTTTTATTTAAATCGCTAGTTGCGCGAGTGACGAGTTTTTTTTTTAAGTATTTATTCCTTTCGGCTACTAGGGTGTAGCCCTGAAGTAAATTGCTGCGAGGCGAAAACTAGCGAGCGTTGGTTAGCAGCTCAGCTACCCATATTTGGCAACATAACCTTCTGCGCCATCAAGCAACCACCACCCGCAGGAATCGCAGCAGGAGCAGTATTTTATAAGGTGCTATTTCTGGTGGTAACCAAGCGCAACAATCTGCAGTTTCAACGTTGGTGATTTAAAACGTATCAGTGATATCCTGCCGGGAGCAGGTGACAGGGGGTATATACACGTTAAATATTTCGACCTCGACATCGCTTGACCGGACAGCTATGCCCTGACATTCTAGGGTGGTGTCCCTCCGGTCGATGTCCTCTTCCATAAGCCGATACTGCACTGTGTGGTGTACCACCATTATCTCGCTCGCGATATTTACGGAGCACATTGTAGGCGGCGCAGTTCAACAAAGTTGAGATTCTGTGCAACTTCGTTTCTTGGACCGCAGCTATCAAATGCCGTGTCAACCCATAAATATTGCTATCTCTTCGATCTTGCTCTGGAGTCCGTTGCAGTTGAGTTGTAAGAGTTTCGTATGCCTTGGAAGGCTGGTCGCTATACGGGGAGTGAGGAAAATGTGGGGTCTACTTTGGGTCTGTTGCGCCTGACGCAGTTGCTGTTGCTGCCTGGCAGTGGGTGGCTGCAGTGGGTGCGATGTTGTTTGCGTTGGAAATGCTCTACAGCAAGGGGCGCTGTAGTTCGCAGCTCGAGCCACCCGTAACCATTGAAGTTTACCTTCTATGTAGGTTAAAGTGGTCCAAAAATGTATGTAAAAAAAATAAGGTCGGATTTTTAATACCGGCACCCCCTAGGATTGTTCTACATCGACAAAAATATACCCCTATTTTTTTTTTTTTTTTTTTTTTAATAAAAATAGGGAGTGCTCAAAGCGCTCAAAGTTTTCCATGTATTTTATATGGGGAAAAACAACTTTTCGTAGAAATGATGTAGCATTCTTCAAAATCAACAGTTTTCGATCGGAAATCTTTTCTGATCTTCAGGAGATTCCCAGTAATAATACGCAATTGTCTCTTCAACCACTTTTTAATAGTAACTAAATTTTATAGGTCCTCCAAAACCCCTAGAAAATGCAATGGAAAAATCTTTAATCATAAAAAATGGTTAAATAAACAATTGGATATTAATACTGGAAGTCTCCTGAAGAGAACCACAGTTTTCCGATTGAAAAATATTGATTTTTAAGAGTTTTATACCATTTCTACCAAAAATGGTTTTTTCTCCATATGAAATACATGGAAAACTTTGAGCGCTTTGAGCACCCCCTAAATATTTTTTGATTTCAAAATAAAAAATAGGGGTATATTTTTTTCGATATAGAACAATCCTAGGGGGTGCCGGCATTAAAATTCCCACTTAATTTTTTTGGACCACTCTAATGTAGGTATACAATACTAAGAAATGGCAGCTGAAAGCAAAATTCCTACCCGGTAGTAAAATGTGTCTTACAATTGCACTTAGCTCTGCCGTGTACAACGCGAACAATTGAAAGGTCGTGTAGGGCACTAAGGGTAAAAACTTGGCTGCGCTCCACAATGAGCGAAACTCGACTCGTACAGTAATCATCTACATATATATAATTGCTCAGTCATACGACGAGCTACTTTATGTCAACTGACCGACAGCCAACAATTTATCTTATCAAGTCGTATATTAAGCTGTTAAGTTGTGGAGTTAAGACACAAAATTAGACGCGTCTGAGTTACTATAGTTTGTCTGACAGAGCTGAGATAAGATGAACATTCGTGCTTTCCTGAGTTAATACAAAGTTAAGAGAGCTCGTTAGGTTACGATAGTTCACAACACGGCGTTCAAGATAAGAGAAATTGTTTGCTGTCGGTCAGTAGACATAAAGTAGCTCGGGCTATTGATATATCGAATTAAGCTTAGTATCCAGCTCTGAAGAAAACGGTAAAGAAAAAATTTGCCATTATTTCGTGTGTGTGTCCAAGAATTTTGACATCTGATAGTTCACAGCCTGTTGCCTCACTCTTTCCTCAAGAAATAATGGAACGGGCATATATTTCTGTTGCAAACATGGGTTGCCTTGTGGTCTTTTTTCAAAACAAACTTTAAAAATCCGTAGTAGAAAGCATAGCAAATTTCTTAGAACTGCGTCCTGCCTTAAGGAAATATTACACAAGAAAATTTTTAAGCCATTTCTTGTGCGTCATTTTATATGGAGTTTTTGCTTTTCTTGGGAGCTGGATACTAAGCTTTAAAGTACAACCTCCAGAGGTTAGTGAAAAATTTTGAGATTTTTTATCGGTGTACTAGGTGAAAAAAGCGCAATTTTTCACTCATTCTCAACGTATCTATATATAATTGCTCAGTCATACGACTTAGTTACGGCGATCTGAAGCAGTCACAGGATTGAGTTATAGATTAAATTAAAATGCAATCTACACGGGTAATTTAAAAACAAGTAAGAGATATGCCGACTTCGGCTATGCCGAAGGCTTTATACCTTTCATGAACATCAGAAAATTTTACTTTAACAGATTACGGCATTTGCACTGAAAATAAAATTTCGTAAAAGTGCTACGAAAATCTTTCGTAGTGTTGGTTTTTGTACAATGTACGAAACCTTCGTTTATAATACGAACACTTTTTCCACAACGACACAATATTTTACGAACCATACGTAAATATAACGAAAGGACTTTCGTAAGGTATTTTTTCTGTACAATTTTCGAAATCTTACGTTAACGTACGAATAATTTTGTTTATTGTAGGAAGGCATTCGTAATATTTACGTATGGTTTTAAATTTACGAAATCTACAATTCTGTATTCGTACAATTTAATTAATACTTACGTATAAAGTACTAATGCAGAAACATGTTTTTTAAATTCGTACAACATATGAATATTTTCGTACAATATACTCAATTACCGGCAGTTTAATATTTCATCATATTTTTGTATCGCGTGTCATTGCGTAGTCAATTGTTGGCTGCTGTGAAACGTATAATATAATTTTAAACGTTTTAAAAAGGAATTCGCTTGATAAAAAAAAAACTATATAAAATTAAATATTAAAGCTGTGGATATACTACGCATTTAAGCATACAATGTTTTTAACATCGACTACTCTGCGCCTTGCGCTGCAATGTGGGACTTGATAAATAGGTAATTTCATCACTTACCTTTCAGCGACAAGCCTAAGCCAGGAGCACTACTTAATGTAATTAAAAGTAAGTACATGTATGACTTTTCACTGAAACTTGCTTTTCAGACGCCTTATAATTTTCCTTTAATTTATAGTCGTCAAGGAAACAAACATCGATGAAGCTGCGAATCTGTCAAGTGCCTCTACATAAAAATATTATAATGTTTAAGAAAGTAAAACCAGTATATTTTATATCCTTTCATATTTTATATCTTATTATATTTAGTTTTGTTGAGTCTCATAGTTTAACAGTTTGCATCAATATACTTTATTGAATGAAGCCTAAGCAATAAAAAAATATGTAGTATAAATAGAACCTATTCGTATGCATATAAATAAAAGACTTAAGTTTTATTATAGGTAAAATAACCTTTTTTATTAATTCTAAACTACAGTGTAGTCTGAAAATTCTTCTTCTTTCGTAGAACGTATGATTGCTTTTATTATTAACACTATAAAAAACATGACTAAAATTATAGCACAACACTTTCATTATATTTTAATCAATAATGTTAAGCGTTTTTGCAAAACGTTTTGTTAAACAAAAACGCTTAAAATTAACGATAAAAAAATAAAATAAAAGTTTTGTGTTATAATTCGTAATAAGTTTTTTACAGTGTGGAGAATGAAAGCAAAATCGCACATTCTACGAAACAAGCGCAGATCTTACGAAAGTGATTTCGTTAAATATACGAATTATTTCTGTGCATTTTTCAAAAATTTCGTAAAAAAATAAAGAAATAGTACGAGTTTTTTCAGTAAATAGTACGAAATTCGTTACTAATTAGTAAGAAAATCTTTAGCAAATAGTACTAAATTCTTTAGTAAATAGTACGAATACATTCGTAAAATGTACTAAAAATCTGATGCCTCATATTTTCGTAGTATATACGAAAACGGTTTTGTACAATCAACGAAAACTTTCGTGGCTCAAAATGACGAAAAAATTCGTAAGATTTACGCAAGTTTTCGTTATATTTACGCAGATTTTATTTTCAATGTGCAGTTAGTTGTTTGGGAGGTAAACAAAACTTATTCACAGCACACATACTTAGATAGAGTTACATATATAAAAAAAAATCATATCTAAACAATGATAGGTATGGAAGATATACCTTATAAAGGACCAATTTAAGTGATTTTCAATGCTGTGTGATCAATATGTAAACCGAATGGTTTTAGCTGCCTACATAAAATTATATCGCAAAAACTTGCATCTGAATTATCAGTGGTATAGGAGATAAAGCTTATACAGCACCGATTTTCAATAGAGTTTCTGTGATTATTTAGAAAATAGCTCCCGAAATTTCACAGTCTTAGCTGTCAAAATAAAGGAGTATTATAGTAAAACCCATATCTGAACAATCAGTTGTATGGAGGCTATAGGATATAGTGTCCCGATCTATATAATTTTCACTGTAAGTATTCTATTGATAATGGGTGAAAGTATTGCCAAATTTCATGTTCCTAGCTGCATAAATGGAGGAGTTATAACGAAAAATCTCATATCTGAACAATCAGTTGTATGGGAGCCATGGGCGTACGCAGGTACGCGCAAGCGCCCCCCACCCCCCTCCCACCCTAAATTCCAAAGTTTCATTGTAAGTTTATTTCTATACATTTCAAACTCAATTTCCAATTCAAAAAAAATGATGCAATAAACTAAAACTTTATGGGTCCTTTTCAGCTTAGTTAGTCTGATAAATTATGTCTATAAACAGCTGATCGGTGTTTTTTCCCCATACAAAAAATAAATTGTAACAGAAAATTTAATAATTTTAACTCAATCATATCGGTCATTTACTTAAAAAAAATGGTAAAAAACTCCGTTTTACAAAATTAAAAAATTGCAAGAACTTTTTAAGTGACCTAGTACAGGTCGTAGAGCTGGCCGAGTAATTGACGAAACTGTTTTAAAAATTTTTCCAACACCCTCAAATTTTTAACTTATTCTTAAAAAACCATTTTGCTTGACTTCCGGCAATAAACAGTTTTTAGCTCGGTTATTTTTGAACCAATTTTAAGTTTTTATATGACTCTTTTAGTCATTACTTCTAAAAGAATGCTTAATTCCGAGTAAAAACAGTACGATTCATTAAAATCAATAAACAGATTATAAAGTTATGACATTTTTTTAATGAGGAAAAATCAAATTTCTTTATACGAACTATTGAAACCTTGAAATGAATCTAATCCAACTGCTTAAATTTTTCTGTAAAATTATATTGAAGTGATTTTGGAAAAATCTTAAGAAAATTCCTAACTTCCGAAATTGTCTATTGATTTTTATAAATGGTACCTAATTTTACTCGAAATTGAACATTCATTTCGAGGTAATGACTGAAAGAGACTACGTTATTTCGAAATTTGGAAAAAAATAATGTCGAAATGGGAAAAATAAAAAAAAAATCTGTTAACTTCAGACTTATTCCAAAACTTTTCCACACATCTACAATGTACTTACAAAACATGTTGTTTCTATAAATAGTATAAATATTCTTCTTTCCTAAGCAGAGCTAAAAATGGTTAAGTGCGGGAAGTCAGGTGAAAATGTTTTTTTAAGAATAAGTTGAGAATTTGGGGGTGTTACAAAAATTTAAAACGCAGTTTCGTTAATTACGCGACCAGCCCTACGACCTGTACTACGTCACTTAAAAAGTTCATGATCAGTGTAACACCGTGACTATTGTTTAGATAAACAAGTAATTTTTTAACAAAAAATAAAACCGACTTCAATTTTCATGTAAACTCCTCCTATTTTGAAGTCGGTTAAAAATAATGAAAAAATTATGATTTTGGTGTTAACACGAAGTCGCATTTTAAAATTTTCATGCCATTAAGATAACTAAAAAATTTTTATTTTAACTCTTCAATAAGTTTATAATAAACTCTATGAAATATAAATTCCTTTATAGGGCTCGGTACAACTCAATTGTTAAAATAACAAGCATTTTTTAAACAAAAAACACAACCGACTTCAATTATCAAATAAAAATTTAGAAGTACCGTTAATTTCTTCATAATCCAATGATCGGATCTAAATTAAATTAGTATGGGACCACCCTGAGGCACCACCATAAAAAAAATATCCCGATGAATTGATAACCTCCTCCTTTTTTGAAGTTGGTTAAAAAGAGAAAAATTAATGAGGTAAATTATTATTATTAAATTTACATTGCAAATAATCTCAGCGGACCAAAGTCATAATACCATTTCATGCTCATGAAAGGTATAGTTTCAGATTTCAAATCGGTGAAGTAGGTGACAAAATATAGATTTAAACATTTTCTTAACTTATCTACGGGGGTGGTCCCAAAAGTACCCGGCCTAACCTAGAGATGGCGTTAGTTGTTTGAAAAATATGACTGTGTTAAAAAGTACACAATCTATAAAGCATATGTTTCAAGTTTGAAGACGCCACGTTGTTTAGTATATGCTTGACAGCCGTCAATAGTGAACGTTTTCAGTGAATTTGTGAAAATGGAGAAAATTGGTCATCGTTATGTGATACAATACTTTTATTTGAAAGGCCTCAGCCCATCCAATATAAAAGCTGAAATAGATTCTACTTTGGGCAGGTCTGCCCCTTCGTTTACAACAGTTAAATATTGGGTAACAGAGTTTAAACGAGGCCGTACGAGCTGCCAAGACGAGTATCGCAGTGGTCGACCAAATGAGGCGACGACTCCAGAAATGGTGAAGAAAATCCACAAAGCGGTAATGGATGATCATCGACTGAAAGTGCGCGAGCTATCAGATATCGTAGGCATTTCAAAAAGTACGGTACATCGCATATTATCTGAAGATTTGGAAATGAGAAAGCCGTGTCCAAGATGGGTGCCGCATTTGCTCACACTCGTGAAGAGGTTTCAATTGAGTGTTTAGCGAATTAATGAATTAATGCTTGAATTGCTACCTGATACACCCTATTCGCCAGATTTAGCCCCCTCGGACTATTTTCTGTTCCCCAACTTCAAAAAATGGATCCGTGGTCAAAGATTTTCTACCGATGAAGAAACGATGTCGGCAGTTAATGGCTATTTTGAGAAGCAAGACAGTTCTTATTATAAAAGGGGTATCGAACTTATTGAGCATCGCTGGGAAAAGTGTATAGAGCTGAAAGGAGATTATGTTGAAAAATAAATATATTTTTCCCAAAATTTGTGTGTTTCTTTGTTAGGTCGGGTACTTCTGGGACCACCCCCGTATATATAATTGCTCAGTCATACGACTTAGTTACGGCGATCTGTAGCAGCCACAGAATTGAGCTATACATCAAATAAAAGTGCAAGCTGCACTTGCAGTTGACCGTGTTTGTCACAAAAGTAAAAAGTGGCAAAAAAGTCGATAAAGAGCAATATAATCTATTGAAAAATATTAACAAATTTTTCGAGGAATTGGGATTCGGAAAAAGTATTAAATAGATATTATTCACAGTTTAGAAATATATTTCACGAAAGCAAAAAATAAAACTAGTTAAGATCACTTTGTTTTTTAAACACCTAGGATATCACTGACCATTATAAAGGACCCTGAATGACGGCAAAGCTCAAAGCTTTCAAATTTGTTGATATGATTTTTGAAATGAAAGATCCAAAATGAGCCGGTATACATAATCTAACGGGTGATTTTTTTGAGGTTAGGATTTTCATGCATTAGTATTTGACAGATCACGTGGGATTTCAGACATGGTGTCAAAGAGAAAGATGCTCAGTATGCTTTGACATTTCATCATGAATAGACTTACTAACGAGCAACGCTTGCAAATCATTGAATTTTATTACCAAAATCAGTGTTCGGTTCGCTTTACGTCCGATTTATGGTCTACATAATCGACCAAGTGAGCAAACAATTAATGCGATTGTGACCAAGTTTCGCACTCAGTTTACTTTATTGGACATTAAACCAACCACACGAATGCGTACAGTGCGTACAGAAGAGAATATTGCGTCTGTTTCTGAGAGTGTTGCTGAAGACCGTGAAATGTCGATTCGTCGCCGTTCGCAGCAATTGGGTTTGCGAAACACATTTCGAACCGAACACTGATTTTGGTAATAAAATTCAATGATTTGCAAGCGTTGCTCGTTAGTAAGTCTATTCATGATGAAATGTCAAAGCATACTGAGCATCTTTCTCTTTGACACCATGTCTGAAATCCCACGTGATCTGTCAAATACTAATGCATGAAAATCCTAACCTCAAAAAAATCACCCGTTAAAATTTTTAGAATTACTGCAGTGGTTGAATTTTTGTACTGAAGGGTTAAGAAGGCTTTAGTTTATAAGTGTGATACTATTTAAATGCCTTTCCCCATAAACGGCGCCAACTGTCAGTGATTATTGCATTTCAGATTACGACTAATAAAGCCCTTATACAGATATTGTCAAAGGTTGGACTATACCTTAAAGAATACTGTTTTCTCACGGCATACTGTATGAAGCTTTGAGTGAGTAAGGTCCTTAAAGAACATAAAAATTATCCTGGGTTATCAGGTCTCTAGCAATACCAGATTAATTGTTGAGCTAAATACTGAAGTATATTCATGAATATCACGTTTTATTATACACTCAAATTTAAATTCTTAATATTAGTAATTAGCTGTGTTTTTTTACACGCATATACATCTACGCTGAACGTGTAAAAAAAAAACTATGATCGAAAATTTCTATTTCAAAACAAGTAATTTTGATTTCATCGACAACTATGCGCACATATACTTTGTCGCTTAGAGCTCCATACAATTTTTAAGCGCAGATACGTATGCGTGTAAAAAAACACGCCTATTATTTCTTCACTGCATTCACCCGAATTTCGAGGGTACTACTAGTTCTAATAAACTGTTAATTTCTTATAAAATTTACCTTTAGGTTTATGCAACTTAAGCACACATCGAAAATTTGTTATAGGGAATCAATGTGAAATAATTGCAGAAATGATTAACCGGTTTACTGAGCAACCGAGACGTCTGCTTTTTAAATAATTTTAGTAAAACAAATCGACCCCCGCATGCCAGAAACATGAATGTGTTAAGATGAAAATTTTGGGAATTCAAGTTTGAAAGTTTTTTTTACAAGACTTAACTCTGCATTTAGGTAATTGACATTGTGAAATATGTTGTTTCCGTGTACGCATGGTATTCTGGGTTTTGTTATAACATAGAACAAGCTTTCCCAAAGTGGGTGACCCCAAGGTGCCGCAAACGTATGCCTGGGGTGTCACTAGTGGCTAGAGTATACTAGTGGTGCGGGCAAATTTTTTAAACGTACCGTTTTCACAACCATTTTCGGTACTTTCGTAGATCTAATCCTCGTTTCATCCACTTTTCTTCCTGTTTTCAGATTAATTTTCGGATTTTTTGCTGGCTGGGCTGTTCTCGTGACAAGCGCTACAACTTCGCGCACGTGTATATGTTACTTACACCCCTATTGCGAATGTCGACTGGCAGTAGATAAACGACTATTAAGCGATTATCGATTATCGATGCTATTGCGAGTGTCGCTTAGTCGCTCAATTAGCGACTGTGAATACTTTTTAATCGCTCATCCTTCTATTGCTGTTTTTTAGTCGGTGGAGTTTGCGTTTATAAAATTTACATAAGAAAGTGGTACTATAATGGATAAAAAGTAAGTCAATTGAACTGGAAGTTGTAAAAAATTGTGAAATATACATATGCATTTATGTGTCTGAATTACAGATCAAAAATTATAAGCAACAAAAGGCAACTTGCGCGGTTGGTCGTACTGATGCAGGAGAGTGAAGACATAGGCAAAGGAATTTCAGGAAAGAGTAGGGTAGGAAGCTCCGCTTCTATTGGAAAAGATACATATACAATATTTCTTGTGCATATAACTCCGGCTACGCCATCCAGTGTTTTTGCGCAGAACCAACATCAAAAGTTTATAAAAAAAAAACTGCATAATTTATTAATTGACGAGTGCTCGGAAATTTGAAATCTTTATTTTAAATTAAAGTTGAATTCTTTCAATACACTTGTTATGTTGTTATGTTAAAGTTTTTAAACTCGGGTCACGCGTTTGGACACAAAAACCCAACATCATTGTACAAAAAACTTAACCGTACCGTATTTCTTAAACTTCCATAAAGTTTATTAATGAGGAAAACAGCTTTTCCTGCAAATCATGTAAAGCCTAAAAACCGTGAAGCATCGGGAACGCAACTTCTATTCATAAAACTACACATGTACATACGCCTTCCAAGTCCAAGGGATCCGACGAATCTCGCAATTCCCTCCTTGCTTTAGCCAACTCTACTAATCTATTAGCTTCCGCATCATCTTCCTCATCACTAAATCATATTTCAACTGTGTCCATTTTTTAAATTTTATAATAAAAGCAATTATTTTAAAATGATGTAAATAAAATACTCAAGAAACAAATGTAAACAAACAAACAGCTGTTTACAATTCTGTCAACCATTCACAATAGTACAAATTTTTATCGATTAAGTTACACAATAGCAAAATAAAAGATGATCGACTCGATCGACAAATTTCTATTCTACTGCCAGTCGACACTCGCAATAGGGGCCTTATTCTTTGGAACTTTACAATCACAGTGTGAAAGAGCGAATTAACACGATTTTAGAGGCAGTCGAGAACGAACTTATAAAAAGTTTGAAAACTTGTGAATTTTTTTGTTTGCAACTTGCCGAAAGTACTGACGTAGTGGGACTTAATGTTCTTCTCGTGTTAGTGAGGTACCCATTCGGAATGCAAATCGAAGAAGAACTTTTGATGAGCGAAGTACTTGAGACTTACACCACTAGTGACGAAATTTTTAAATCTATCGACAAATTTGTACAGAAAAATAGTTTGAAATGTAGCAAGTGTGCGGATATTTGCAGTGGTTGGAAAAATGAAAGGAGCGATGTCTAGGATGAAGCAAGAGGCAGAAAACGCCACGAGAAGTCACTGTATGATCCGTCGGTATTTATTCCTTGGCGACTAGGAAGATGCCGCCACTAGATTTAAAACCCGTATTGGATGACGCTGCGAAGATAACAGAAGCCTGCGAAATTAAAATACATCTTTGGTTTTTTTTCTAGCACGCCGAGATTCTTTTATTGGTGATATGTATATTTTAGAATTTCTAGCAATTTGCATGAAAACCCCATAAGTAAACAAAGTAAATCAGAAAAACGTATGTAACTTCGACGTTAACGCCAAGAAAATTGATAATAGCCGGTTTCACCAGCAATTTATTTAAGTAGAAAATTATTTTTTATTTTCTGTCAATTTCCATATAAAAATCCAAAAATTAAAATAATTTTTCACTTAAATTGCTTTCGTGAAATTGGCTGTATAAGTTATTTTCTTAGCGTTAACACGCATTACCAGCGTTAACTTGGAAGGTTTAGAAAAAACCTCGAATATTTTCCCAACATTGACTCTGAAGATGTCTACAGCTGGATAACAAACCCGTTTTCATGTGACCCAAAAAGTAAACCTACTGGGATGATAAATTAAGCTTTTGAAAACCGTCTGGACATCAGTAACGACAGCACTTTGGATATTAAATACTACGAAGGGAGCCAAGAGAGTTCCGGATGCAAGTGTATGCAGAAAACACTGTTGTTGGGAAGATTGCATTAAAAATATTACTGACTTTTACTTTTACATTTCTATGTGAGACTGCATTTTCAACAAATGCTTACATAGACAAATAATTTTTTAGCAAAAAACAAAACCGACTTAAATTCTCATATACAAATTTAAGATTATCGGTTATCTCTTCATGATCCAATGATCGGATTTACACCAAATTAGAATGGGTCCGTCTGTGAGGTAACACCTTTCCTCTAAAAAAAGAATTATAGTAATCGGTTAACGTGGTCCAAAGTTATGCGGTAACATACATAAAAAAAAATAAATATTAATAAAAAAATATTCCGACGAATTGATAACCTTCTCCTTTTGTGAAGTCAACGTCAAAAGATTTCAGGGCAAAATTGTCAAAGCTCTCAATAAACTTAAAAGAAATAATGAAATCATCAAAACAATTTCAGTCCTCATATTAAAGCTAAAGGAGCATAAAGTTTGCATTGTGTTTTCTTGTTTTGGTAGACATTTGAAGAGTAGAAGTGCAGCGAAATTTTTTTAGCACAAGGGTGCCGCGGTGAATAAAGTTTGGAAACCCCTGACAGAAAATCCAAAGATTAATCAAGTCAACCCAATAACTCAAAATTGGTAAAATTCCACATTCTGGCATAAGGGTGACGGAATGTATTTACTTCGCATGTATTAATTTTTTATACGCCTGTTCTACATATTTTTGTAGTAAAAAAAATACTTACTACTTACGAAACTAAATGGCTATTAGTTAAGATTGTATTTTCAAATAGTTTACTATTCTTCTTCTTTTTTGGCGCTGTAACCGCCTAAGCGATTTTGGCCGAGTTCAGCAAAGCACGCCAGTCGTTTCTCCTCTGTGCCAACTGACGCCAAGTGAAGCCAAGTCCTTCTCCACCTGATCTTTCCATCGCAGTGGGGGCCTCCCTCTTCCTCTGCTACCACCAGCGGGTTCCGAGATGAATACTTTCAGAGCTGGGGCGTCGGTGTCCATTCGAACGACATGACCAAGCCTGCGGAGCCGCTGTATTTTAATTCGCTGCACTATGTCCATATCGTTGTAAAGCTCATAGAGCTCATCGTTCCATCGTCTGCGGTACTCGCCAACGCGTAAAGGCCCGTAAATCTTCAGCAAAATCTTTCTCTCAAACACTCCAAGAGCCGCCTCATCGGATGTTGTCATTGTCCATGCTTCTGCACCATATACCAGCACGGGCATGATGAGTGACTTATAGAGCGCGGTTTTCGTACGTCGAGAGAGGACTTTACTCCTGAATTTCCTACTCAGTCCAAAGAAGCACTTGTTGGAAAGAGTGATTCTACGTTGGATTTCAATGCTGACATTATTATCGGTGTTAATGCTGGTTCCCAAGTAAACGAAATTCTCTACTTTCTCGAAATTGTAACTGTCAACAGTGACTTAGGTGCCAAGGCGCGAATGTGCTGACTGTTTGTTTGATGACAGGAGATACTTCGTCTTGTCCTCATTTACCACCAGACCCATGCGCTTTGCATCCCTATCCAACTTGGAAAAAGCAGAACAGACAGAAATAGTTTACACATGTGCATTAATAAGGATTAAACAATCAACTACATTAAAATTTTGAAGTAAAATGGTTACTTCGATCCTGGCGACGGACATGGTTGAGGGGGTGGGGAGGTTTGCTGTTGCTCAGGGGCGCTTCTGGGAGCCGTGCAGGCTCTTCGGGCGCTGGTTCGCACCCACGCGTTGCGCGAGCCGGTAGACGTGGAGGCTGGTGGTGCTGTTTGGCTTGAGCAACAGGGAACCACAAAGCTTGTGTTCCACTCGCGGTGAGACCTAAGGCCAGAACAGGTTCTTAGGTGACTCCATCCGTTGTATGAATTGCACCTACCCGAAGTAGAGTTCGGTTGGAGTCGATTCTGGCAAACGCAGCAGAAGTAAGTTTATGGTCCGGGGTTGTGCTCAACGCCCGCCTGGAGAAGAAGGATGCCGAGCAATCCGGTTGCATGGTATTGCTCCATGGACGTAAAAAGATTGAAGGGTGTCGCCGATCTAAACGAGGTTAGATCGCCGAAACAACACCCCTTGGTCGGGTAAAACCCGAGTCATTCCGGTACGTAAAACCGGCTTGTCGGAAATGAACCTATTTGAACCTAGTTCTACCTAAAATGGTTTTTATAGGTATGAATTTTTTCATAGTAGGAGGAAACTTTTTCCTTTGGCTATAAAAATTACGTTGGGAGAAATATCTTCGAGCAAAGCCATATTTTAAACAGGCTATCACTTTACTTTTTATTGGAAACTAAGAAAAGGTTTCATGAAAGGTTATTTGGTTACGTTGCAGATGTACCTGGAATGGTGTGCTTGTACCGAATATATTTTCAAATTAAAAGACCGCAGGAAAAGTATAATTGCATTTGCACTTCCATCACTGGGAAGCAATAGCCGTGTACGTGCGCGGGCGCATGTTTTTGTAAAGAATAAGCAAAGCGCTGCTACATACTACGCACAGTGGTTCGGATCGCAAATCTAGCTGGGCGAAACTATTTAAACAAATACTCGTTGATGGATCTTTACACCACTTCTTACCTAGGGGATTTTTGGGTCGCTGATTACGAATCTGAAGTCACTTATCAAAAATTCAAAATGGCGGATCCAATATGGCGGACGAAATTAAAAAAAACTCGGTAGATTTCTATGAAACTGGGTATCAGGGGGTTTTCTGGGTCGCTTATTACGAATCTAAAGTCATTTACTTTATTTACTTCGGAACGAG
>NW_023458557.1:34960685-34962246 GCF_013731165.1 Rhagoletis pomonella
TTACTTCGGAACGAGCATTTTCATCAGATATTTCTTTCAATTTACTAATCACATAATCACGGACACCTTGTTGTCTTTTAGTTAGAAGTTCCAGCAACACTTCTCCAAATGTCAAACAACTCACTTCTTAAGATTTTATTTACCATGACCGAAAAGAAACACAAATAATTTTCAGAAAAACTTTATAACAGCGCACAGTGTTTCGTGTAGAACAAGCTAGGTGGACAAAAAAAAAAGTTTTATTCCTAGAATTTTGTATTGAGTAATTAATCATAAGACCAATATAACGGGGTATTTACACTTGTTTGTTATTTTCACTTCTAATATATTGAGTAATTGAAGTAAGTAAGCAAGAGCAGTCGAAGTCAGAACTGATTTATTTGAAAAATTTGTTTTGAATATTACGCTTCATATAACTTTAAGTCACCACTTCTACTTAATTTTTGTGATGGAATCTGAACTCAAAGGTAAGCTGAAGTTTTTGATTATAATCTTTTGTCAATTTGATTATTTTTAGTATGTCTAACATTCCATGATTAAGAAAAAAACGATTTTTTATATACATTTTCAACTTCAGAGGTGGAAAAGTTATATGTCTCCTCATGTAACCCCTTGAAATCTTATATATATTATAGTCATGAGTATCTGTTAACACTCGAAACAAAAAACCATTGCGAATTCAGTGCACATCTATTTTATTTTATTTTTTTCAGATTTAGTTATAACCATAAAAAGAATTGAGTTTTTCGAAGTTTGGTTGAAATATTCGAAACAATCAAGAAATAAAGGGTTATTAAATTTTGTTCTATCAAAATATGATTTAAGTGAAGTAACGGAGCATTTAACCATAAAAGTTGCGGCATATTCGTCAAGGCTTTCTGAGAAATGGAAGAGCTCTGGAAGACATCGGGGACGGTTTATAAATAAAAACTCGGAGTGGTTTTCGGGTACAGATATGACTTTTACAGTTTCTGTACATTTAAACTTGCCATCAGAACTACCAGGTAACCCAGGCCCTGGGAGACTAAAGAAGGACTTCATTCATTCCAGTCAAAAAACTAAACGGCGTCGAGTGGATGACTTATGCAGTCCAGAAGTGCAGATGAGTTAATTTATGCGGCAGAAGTATCAACACGTATGTCCGGCAACAGGAATATTGCAAATATTATAAAAAATGCGAAAGTTAACACTAAAGTATCCACGGCGAAAACAATATGTGAGCAAAGTGCTAGATGTTTGAGCAGTGTAGAAGCTTTAGCACACTATGTAGATAGCAAGTCGGCTACTCATGCGTACAAAATGACTCGGAAGTGGAGTATCCAAGCAGGTCATAAGGTATTTCCGTCGTTTTACAGTGTAAGAAAGGCTAAATCAGAGTGTTATCCAAACAAAATTGATGTGGATGAAACACGTGCCGAAATTAAAGTTCAAGCTATTTTAGATAAAAGTGTTGAACGTTTAATTTTAGCAAATCAAGAAGTTCTTAGTAGTTTGTTACCTACATGCTTGTCATTAAACGAAAGAGGTTTAAGAGATCTTTAGTTTGAAGAAGGCTATCAAT
>NW_023458557.1:34962346-34964371 GCF_013731165.1 Rhagoletis pomonella
TCCTACGCCTAAAAGAAGTCCACGTACCAAGTTTCGTTAAGATATCTAAATTTTTACTCGAGTTATTGTGTGCACAGACGGACGGACGGACGGACGGACGGACAGACAGTCACCGCTTAATCGATTTCTCTTTTCATTCTGATCATTTATGTATACATTTGTCTATATCTATCTCGATTCGCTTTGCCTGTTACAAACAACCGTTATGTGAACAAAGTTATAATACCCTTGTGCACAAGTGCGCTCGGGTATAAAAAACAGAAATCGAATTGTGTAAAACTTATGTTTTTCTTCAGTAGGTCAGCGGCTGAAAATTGGCATGCAACAAGGGGTTTTCATGCATTGGGAATATCGGGAATTTCATGCAGCACACATGCAAAGCAAAATATTTTAATTTCATTTAAAAATGTTTAATGTTCGCATTAAAGAAAAGTAGGGTTCGTAACACATGTACCGATATGTATGGTAAAATCATAAATTTACACACTCTGACTTAAATCTAGTAACATGAAAGTTCAATGAACATTTTTTTTTTGTAGCAAGTAACCCTAGTGGGAATTAATAAAAAAGTTGTTCAATCAGCAAAGGAATTGTACGAAATGCTAATATTAATATTTTTGAAAAATTTATGAATGAATATTTGGTAGCAAAAGTTTATGCTCAAGTCGCGTCTTGTTATGTTCTAATAAGAAACAAGTAAAGAAGTATAAGTTCGGGCGAAACCGAACATTATATACCCGGCGCACATATTAAATATCGTTTTTTCACCTTTCAGTAAACTGCATGATAAGCAAGAGTATTTTACAACGCTTTTATCAACTTGCAATGTTGTGTTCCAGAAACTTTCAATGTTGTGAATCCAGAAACTTTCAATGTTGTGTTCCGACACCAAAGCAAAGCTTTGAAAAGCTCCTATAAAAAAGCATAGTGAATAGGGCGAGGTAGATGACATCTAGATGTCGCCCTATGTACTACGTTTGCTACACCGGAAATAGACGACACGCCATTTCTTTAAATAAAATTAGTTTGACTATTGTCAACTAAATCGAATGCTTTGTAAGTGAACTGACTTGTGGACCACTTGAGGTATAGGTGGACCAGTTGGTAACCACTTTAGGGCCAGTTGGTAACTAGTTCGTGGGACCAGTTGGTACCCAGTCGGGGACCAGTCCGGGAACCAGTTTGGGACTAGTCCGAAACTACTTACCTTCGGCCCAGTTGGGGACAAGTTGGTCTTTTTAAGCTCCTGTGGCCGTTTTAAGGGTAATTCTTGGGCTCCTGCACTGCCGCTCGGGGTTTCTGCCTTCTACGGTGGTAATTTTGGGCCGGGTTGCCTGTTTTGGCGGATTGTTGTGCTGTGTGCCGCGTATTACGTGTAACGGGTACCACTTTCTCGAGCGAATTGCTCTGGGGAACCTGTTGTGTGAGTTGCTGGCTTTTTGGCTAGACTTTGAGGAGGGTTTATACACGCATATCGGCGGAAATAGACGACACGCCATTTCTTTAAATAAAATTAATTGGTGCTCGTTTGTATGTACATACATATGTAAATGCATGTGTGTGCACCTTTCTATTAATATCGTTGAATTATTTTAATATCTATTGCAAAATTTTATTCAGACAGGACTAAAAAGTAGAAAATAAATAATATAAAACAAACTTTTTAATATACAACGCTTTTATAAATGGACAAAAAAGTAGAAAATAATACTTCTCAGTCCCATAGAATTTGTTTTGATAACTTTTGATTTTGAAGTTTTAGCAAAAGTCATTATAAACAATCTATGAAATTGAAAATGAAAAGCGTGGGGCGCATGTAATACACTTGAATTGATATGAAAAGTAATATATGAATGTATGTATGTGGGTATATGAATAACGACCGCTTAAAATCGATTTCAAAGTTCTACTTTCGCTGTAGAAATTTTAGGTCTACGTTATGTAGTTTGACTATTGTCAATTAAATCGAATGCTTTGTATTGCATGCGCTCCACGTTTTTCATTTTCAATTTCATAGATTGTTTA
>NW_023458557.1:34964471-34967443 GCF_013731165.1 Rhagoletis pomonella
ATCTCTTAAACCTCTTTCGTTTGATACCCATATTGTAATATTTTATTAAAATATTTTATATAATCCAATTTGGGCTTTTAGAAGGGTGGCAACGATTTTCAAAAATATAACCGAAATAATATTTTTTTAATCCTCTTTCGTTTGACACCTATACTGTCATATTTTATTATTAAAACTGAATTTTACTTTTTCAACAGGTGGCAACCCTCTTAAAAAATGTTCCTTTTGTTAATAAAATTACATAAATTGAGTTCTTGGATATAGAGGAAACGTAAAATCTTAGAAAATAATTATGTCCAGCTAGCTTGTTCTAGACGGAACACTGTGCAGCGCTTAAAGATTTGCATGCCTGTTGTATAATTTTTTAATTTCAGAAAGCAGAAAATTCGCGAGTTACTATTTTTTTTAACTCTTACATAACCAAAGTTTTTATAACTCCAAGTATTTTTCTGTTTTAACACACAGCCCCTTCATATTACATACGTGTCTTTGGAAGTATTTGTGGGAGAAAACTGGAACTTGGTATAGAGATATGTATGTGAAATCAATGTTGGCATTAATCGATTGAATTCAATCTGCTTACAGTTAATCATGATTAATTTTAATCTGATTAAAGAGTTAACAGTTAAACAGTTAATCGTAACCGCGATTAAAAAAATAAAGTTTTTATCATTAAATCTTAATTTGATCAAGTAGGTTTGGTGATTAATTAATTTATGCTGGAATTTTCCTGTGCACACAAAGCAAGTTAATCCGGTGTGGCTAAGTTGGGTTTGCTCCCCAATCTGAGCAATTTGGTGTGCATTTTTATTAATCTCTACACCAACAAACGTTTTACAAACTAGGTTTGTAAACGTTCCCAGTTTATGTATTACTAATAACAATAATTATAATTGTTTTTTATATTATGTGCTTTTTATAGGCGTAAAATACAAAATAATTACTATAACTGGTGTTTGGTTTCAAATTCGGACAAACTAGACAACTTAATCAGATTTTATTTTTAATTGGATTGACGATTAATGATTAAAATTAATTAATCGTAATCGCAGACACCGATTAACGACTAAAAGAATTTAATCATTAATCGTACAGTTGATAACGAATAATTAATTTTAATCGTCAACCGCGATTAACATTTTAATCGTTAGTCAGATTAACATTTTGGCAACACTGTGTGAAATCATATTCATACTCACAAGAAAAATGGACGTTTTTGGAAAAGAGGCGTAGCACCTCCCATACTGATTGAAAGTTTCATATTGCATATCTCTTCAAATGTTTGGGACTTAGCTTGGTATGGAAATACATATGTATGTACGTATGTGAAACTAATGCCATACTCATGGAGAAAAATGAGAGTTATCGGAAAAGGTGGTGTGGCAACTCCCATGCAAATTGATTTTTCTATGCTGCATATCTCTGGAGGTGTTTATTGCAGAGGACTGGAACTTGGCACCGAGATGTGTATACAAAATTAATTCCATACTCATGGAGAAGAATTTGCGTTATTTGAAAAGGGGACATGGTTCCTGCCGTACAAATTTACTATTTTATACTGCTTATCTCTAGAGGTGTTCATGGTAGAGTACTGGGACTTGGAACTGGGGTATGTAAAATCAATTCTAAATTCATGGAAGAAGATTAGGGTTATAAGAAAAAGGGGCGTGGCACTTCCAGTACAAATTTAATTTTTCTTGCCACATATCCCTGGAAGTGTTTGTGGAAGAATACTGGAACTTGGTATGGAGTTGTGTATACAAAATGTATCAATTGCTCATGGAAAAAATGTGAGTTATTAAAAAAGGAGGCATGTCGCCTCCCATACATACTAAAAACTTCTTAATACATATCTCTGGAAGGATGGAAAATCTCTCGAAGTATTTTAAATTTGTTATGGAGATTTATTTTATAAGTGCCGTACTGACAGAATAAATTTCATTAACAGCCGTATTCTAACAAAGTCACAAACTTGAGCTCATCACCGCTGTGATTTCTACTGCGCCTCAAAAAACATGCCGCTACAATACAAATTTTTAAATTTTTGTGTATTTTTCAGCACTCAAAATCGAATTTTTTGTGACACATTTCTCGGCGCACTAGAAATCACAACAGTGATGAGCTAAGTTTTGTGACTCTGTTAGAATAGAGGGGTAAATGGAAAAGGGAGAGCCGGGTTCGGCCTTATAATCTAAAGCTCTCTTGAGGCATTTGCTACAGTAATGAGAAGTGGTATTTTATCAAGGCCAGGTTACTAAATTTGGGTACTGTTTAGTAAGTGGCCCACCTATTTCGGGGTATTGCGTCCAAAGGGGTGACCCGATCCAAAAAATTCCACACACTTGTAGCCAAGGGTCTACCCATTATTTTAACATCCACTATTGTAATTTTTCGTCACTAATTTATTTACAAATTGGGTTTGAAATATGCCCTTTTTTGTAAAATTCGGAAATTAGCGTACATTTATCACTCCTATTTTCCTTAAAGCAGCCACTTCACCAATGCATTTTTAAATTCCCCTTCACTTTAAACTTTATTCGACTTGTTACAACTTTCTTTATTACTTTAATTTTAACCTATCAATCACAATTTATTAAATAAAAACACGTTCAAAAACACGCGTCTGCCTTTGGTTGCATATGCAAATTAAATGCCGTAGCTCAGCTGTCAAACTCCAAAATATGCAAAAGAATGAGAGACAAAAGAAAATAGGATATAACCCAGTAAGCATTAAAAATATACAAAGGTGTTCTCTGCAAAAGGTGTTCAGCTCCTTTTCTTCGCAAAACAGAAAGGAGAATTCTACTGCCTGAGGGTTATAATCCCTAAGTGCGGCCGAAGGCCGCCTACGCAGAAAGTTGTTCTCTGCAAAAGGAGTTCAGCCCCCTTTCTTTGGCAACACAGAAGAGAATTCTACGTAGTGACGGTTATAATCCCTAAGTGCGGCCGAAGGCCGCCTACGCAGAAAGGTG
>NW_023458557.1:34967453-34982123 GCF_013731165.1 Rhagoletis pomonella
GTAGTGAGGGTTATAATCCCTAAGTGCGGCCGAAGGCCGCCTACGCACAAAGAAGTTCTGCGCTAAAATACTATCATATTACTATTACTACAACATTTCTATCTGTCGCTTTTTTCCTAATTTCACAATATTTTTAGTTAATTTTTTTTTCCTTAATTTTTTTTTTAGTTAATTTTTTTTTTCAAATCGCTTGATAACCAACTTGGGATAATTTCTTCTATTTAAAAATCCCACGGTTTTCGTTAGTTGAGTTATATTCCACTTCAAACTGCTCAGTTTGCCTCGGAAAATGCCGTTTTTACCCCATTTTCAAACGGTTCCCTAGGGGTCTGTGGGAGGTCCCCAAGGGGGGGTGGGGCTTTTCGTAAAGTGGCGACTGTCCCCTTTCGAATGAGGGGGGTTTGAGGGGCCACGCCCCTCCCCCTCCGCCCCCCACCCCAAAAACGATGGGCCAATAACTAAACATTTCCCCTAAATTTTAGTTAGAAATATTAGAACTCGCCGTGGCACCTCCAAGAAGGCTACACGTTCACGCGTCGTATACCTGGAAACATTTTAAGGTAAACATAGAGGGATTGATATCTTTCGTATGCCTAGCGCGCAGACGAGATTTTATAATTTCATAGTTTTAAACGGCCTAAATACCTTAACTCGCTTAAAAAATAACGAGCTATAACGAAATGGGCACAGAAATAAAATCTAACATCATTAAGTTATTTTTCATATTTGTATAAAAGCGCAGGGTGAATCCCGCGGGTATAAGCTTTACTTTGCCTTCCGCAGCTACTGCGAGTAAAAGGTATTTGCAAGTAGAGTACTCTACTGGTAATACTTGAGTATTTTCGAAGAAAACATACATTTGTGGTATCTGAATAAAACTAATGCTTGAAACACAATACCCGGCGAACGGAATTTTTCGCCCAGCAGAGCGATGCCGACGACCAACTTTCGCCCACCTAATTCGCTTACTGAAACACAAATAGAGCGGTATCGAGCGGTTCGAATGCTGTCAGCTGATAAGGTGACCATGTTTCCAGAAGGAAGCTTTTACAACGAAGAGGGAAAATACCAGCAAGAAGAAGTTTACAATATAGAAATAGTCTTTAAATATAACTACTAGTAAACTTACGTTTTACTAGATTAATCTCTGATAGAAAAATATAAGGTATATTATTTTACTTTTAAACAAAACATATGTGCATAGATACATATGTGCATAGATACATACGAAAGTGTCCGCATATATTTTTTTCACGTCACTTGCTCTGTCGCTTCACTGCAACAAAACCAAGTTGTGGGGAAAAACCTGACGAAATGCGCACAATTGAAACCATGGGTTTAAAGATTGCGCAAATTGATGTGAGAATTCTAACTTCATATTAAATATATATATGTACATATGTATGTAAAAATATAGCCACATATGTGGCCACCCAAACAGACAGCTGCTTGCAGGGGAGCCCTCGCCCAGGCACGTCAGGAGGCATATCTACGAACTGACGGACGAAGTTCAGAGGTTCATTAAGCAGCCTCTGGAACCGTCAGCATACCCACAGGCCCTGAACGGAATTCACAGGGAGTCAGTCTCGAGTTATGTAGACTCCAGACCTGTGAATGCCGTTCTAGGCACACAACCACCGGACATTGACGAGGCGGAGCTTCATCTGCCTCAGGAGACAAGAACCACAATAGCCCACTTCGCTCTGGCTACTGCAGCAGGTTAAACTCATACCTGAGCAGACTTAACGCGGATGTGCCAAATGAGTGTCCGGCATGCGGAGAGACCCCTCACGACTCGAAACATCTCTTCGCATGCGCGGAAAACCCGACAACCCTAACGGCTTTGTCCCTGTGGACCGACCCTATGGAGGCTGCACGCTTCTACCGTTACACCAGATAAGTGTAGTGGTTAAGTTTTAGTGCGCGGAAAAGAAAAAGTTTAAGAAAAAAACTCTTCAAATAAATCTCTTGTGGTGGCGAGCCTTTTGTTTCAAATTTGACGTCAAATTGGATAATAGGGTAAGCTATTTTTGGAATTTTTAATAAAAAAATAATAATAAAATAAAGTAGTAAATTTAAAAAAAGAGACCACCTTAGTGGTAAATATATTTACATACATACGCACATACGTACAGGGTGACAATAAATAACGGGGACAAGCATTTTTGCATATTTTTCTATAATTTTAGCAAAATTTATAGAAACAACTTATGTATAATTACAATAGTACTAGGCATTACGAATTTGTGTTTAAACCGACTTCACAGTGCCCTCCCTTGGCACAAATGCAGAGCTTTAAACGTTTTGTAAAATTTTTGGCCACACGCCGCAGCTCCTCTAGCGAAATAAGATCCCATTCACGGCGCAGTGATAAGTGAGTACGGTGGCCATTCTGCAGTTGTGATAACGTTCGGAAAATTGTCTTTGCACCAGTCTTGAACTTCTGATGCCCTGTGAGCAGGAGCCGAGTCCTGTTAGAATGTCCATTCCTGTTCGCCAAAATGCTCTTGGGCCCAAGGAAGTACCACAGCCTCCAAAATGTTACGACGGTAAGCTTCCCTATTGATTTTAACCCCCTGATCCACAAAAATCAGAGGTGTTTTGCCGGATGAACAAATTCCAGTCCAAACCATCACAGAAAATAAATAGGGAAACGGGAGGTAGACCCCTGGGACGGCAGGTCGGGTGGTCTTGTAGGGCGAGTTAGTAGTCCTGCTGACTCCCAGCTGGTTTCGGTGAGTCGAATGTTCGGTTAGCATATTCTTTGGTGGCGGATGGCTTCGATAAGCTTCCGTATTTAGACATAAAAATTTTTGGTTCAACTTTTCGAGCGTTGTTGGATTCTGGAGCGACGAGGACGGTGATTGGTCAATTCGGTTGGAGTATTTTGAGTTCTTGGGGCATTAGGGCGTCTACTTTACCCAACTCTTTAAAAGTGACTTTGGCGGATGGAGGCCATATTTCGGTTTTAGGTTCGGTTTCGTTGCCAATCGAGGTGGAGGGCAAGTCGGTCCTCCTGGAGTGCCTCGTAGTCCCCGGTTTGCCTCAGAGTCTTATCCTTGGTGTCGATTTTTGGACCAAGGCAGGTATCATCCCGGATTTGATGATGAGGTGGAGCTTTTCTCAACCGGAACAGGAGTCGTTGGCGGCGATAGTGGACCACTCCGAGCTAGGCAGTAGAGAGACTAGGGCCTTAGAGGGGCTAGTGGCCCAAGCGTTGAGGGCTATCTATGCCAGAAGGGTTAGGTCGAACCCACCTTGTTGATCATCGGATTAGGGTAAAAGCAGGAGTCGAACCTGTGACGCAGAGGTATTACCCGGTGTCTCCCGTCATACAGCCGCGTATAGACGAGGAGTTAAAAGACATGCTCGATAAGGGAGTAATTGAAAAGTCGCAAGGTTCTTGTCCAGTCTGGACATTAAGTCTGCTTATTGGCAGGTACCGGTGGAGGAGCGGTCGAGGCCCTTCACGGCGTTTACGGTACCAGGTCGGGGTCTCTTCCATTTTAGGAGAATGCCATATAGATTGCATAATGCACCCGCGATTTGGCAAAGATTTATAGATTCGGTCATTGGTCCAGAGTTAGAGCCCCATGTCTTTGTTTACCTGGATGACATCATTATCGTCACGAATAATTTTGAGAAGCATTTGGAAATTTTGCAACTAGTTTTAGATAGGTTAGCTAAAGTAGGACTTAGGTTGAACAGGACTAAATCCAATTTTTGTAGGTCAGAGCTAAAATATTTAGGCTACGTGGTAGACAAACACGGTCTACACGTAGATCCAGAGAAGGTAGAGGCGATGGTCAACATCGAGACCCAAAAATGTCAAACAGGTTAGGTCCTTTATAGGTACAGTATCCTGGTACCGTAGGTTTATAAAAGATTTCGCGGAACTAGTTAGGCCCCTCACCGAGTTAACAAAGAAAAACCGAAAATTCGAGTGGAACGAAGATTGTAAAAGGAGCTTTAGGGAGGCGAAGGAATGCCTAGTGACAGCGCCGGTTTTGAGAGACCTTTCACAATCCAGACAGACGCGTCTGATTTCGGTGTAGGAGCAGTGTTAACCCAGAGATTTGAAGACGGTGAGAGGGTTATAGCGTATTTGAGCAGGTCCCTGAATAAGAACGAGAAAAATTATTCAACAACAGAGTGCCTAGCGGTCCTGTGGGCGGTTGAGAAATTGCGACCGTATGTTGAGGGCGCTAAGTTTACGGTTGTCACTGACCACTATTAATTAGTTTGGCTAAACAATGGAGTGCAATGGGGTATAGTCATTGCGCTGGGTATGCAGTTACAGTTGCATGGCTATACTCAATTCCGACTCATGCGTCCTCGTTCGCGCACTCTGGGCAACGTGAGCAACCCATGTGCGAGATGCGGTAACCAATCCGAGTGGAGCCTTGGGTCACGGCAGAAAGAGAGGGAGCTTCGGTGGGACCACTCTGACTTATTCGGTTTAAGGGCTCACTGAAGTCTGCAGCGTCTGTTCACCAGTAGGTGCGGCTGCAAGCGGGTGTCTGCTTGGAGCAAGCGGCTCGCTATATAAACGTGTATTTGGTTGCGAAACCACCCCCGTCCCAGCAATGGGTTGTGCGCTGGGCTTGGGACCCGCCACGTAAAAACCACTTCCAGTGAAGAAGCAAGGCAAAGCCTCGGATGAGACCCCCCCTTATGATGACGACCACGGCAACCGTTTAAGGGACTACGATTTGAGGGCATGCACCTGGAATGTCCGGACCCTTAATGGGGAAGGTGCCTCTGCCCGGCTGGTTGATGACCTCGTAAGGACAAAAGCTGACATCACCGCCATCCAAGAAATGCGTTGGACGGGGCAAGGCAAACAATGTCTGAGGCCTTGCGACGTCTACTACAGCTGCCATGTAAAGGAGCGTTGGATTTGTGGTGGGAGAGAGACTCCGTCGCCGAGTACTGTCGTTCACCCCGGTGGACGAGCGTCTAGCCACAATCCGCATCAAAGCGAGATTCTTCAACATCTCGCTCATCTGCGCCCATGCCCCGACGGAAGAGAAGGATGAGGCATCCAAGGATCTCTTCTATGAGCGCTTGGAGCGCACGTACGAGCGCTGCCCCCGTCATGATATCAAAATCGTGCTTGGTGACTTCAATGCCAGGGTGGGCAAAGAAGGGATCTTTGGAACCACCGTCGGGAAATTCAGCCTCCACGACGAAACGTCCGACAACGGATTGAGGCTGATCGACTTCGCCGGGGCCCGAAGCATCGTAGTATGCAGTACTAGGTTCAAGCATAAAAAGATCCATCAAGCTACCTGGCTGTCTCCGGATCGAAAAACGAGAAACCAAATCGATCATGTTGTGGTAGACGGAAGGCACGCTTCCAGTGTTTTAGACGTACGCACACTCCGAGGCCCAAACATCGACTCGGACCACTATCTTGTTGCAGCCAAGATACGCACCCGCCTCTGTGCAGCAAAAAATGTGCGCCCAAATATGCAAGGAAAGCTTAACGTCGAAAAGCTGCAATCACACAGACACAGACAGCCCTACTAAATGGTAGCAGCACGGAAAGTTGTGGAGAAGAAGAACCCGAGCCCGCAGTCGATGATGACGGAGTCGACGTTCCACCGCCTGACTATGACGAGGTACGTATAGCAATAACGCGGCTGAAAAACAACAAAGCCGCTGGAGCTGACAGCCTGCCAGCTGAGCTATTCAAGTACGGCGGCGAGGAGTTGATAAGGTGCATGCATCAACTCTTGTGCAGAATATGGTCAGATGAACGCATGCCCGACGACTGGAATTTAAGTGTGCTCTGCCCAATCCACAAGAAAGGTGACCCCGCCATTCGCGCCAACTACCGCGGGATCAGCCTTCTAAGCATAGGTTACAAGGTCTTATCGAGCGTATTGTGTGAAAGACTGAAGCCCACCGTCAATGAACTGATTGGGCCTTATCAGTGTGGCTTTAGCCCTGGCAAATCCACCATAGACCAGGTATTCACAATACGACAAATCTTGGAAAAGACCCGCGAGAAAAGGATCGACACTCACCACCTATTTGTCGACACTAAAAGGAGTTGCCTATACGCCGATATGTCTGAATTTGGCATCCCCTCAAAACTCATACGGCTGTGTAAAATGACGTTGAGCAATACCACCAGCTCCGTCAGAATTGGAAAAGACCTCTCCGAGCCGTTCGCCACAAAACGGGGTTTCAGACAGGGCGACTCCCTTTCATGTGACTTCTTTAATCTGATGTTGGAGAAGATAATAAGAGCTGCAGAACTGAACCGCTCAGGAACAATTTACTACAAGAGCGTGCAATTGCTGGCTTATGCCGATGCAATCGACATCATCGGTAACAAAACCGCGAAGTCTGTTCTGCCTTTTCCAAGTTGGATAGGGAAGCAAAACGCATGGGTCTGGTGGTAAACGAGGACAAGACGAAGTATCTCCTGTCATCAAACAAACAGTCAGCACATTCGCGCCTTGGCACCCACGTCACTGTTGACAGTTACAATTTCGAGAAAGTAGAGAATTTCGTTTACTTGGGAACCAGCATTAACACCGATAATAATGTCAGCATTGAAATCCAACGTAGAATCACTCTTGCCAACAAGTGCTACTTTGGACTGAGTAGGCAATTCAGGAGTAAAGTCCTCTCTCGACGTACGAAAACCACGCTCTATAAGTCACTCATCATGCCCGTGCTGGTATATGGCGCAGAAGCATGGACAATGACAACATCCGATGAGGCGGCTCTTAGGGTGTTTGAGAGAAAGATTTTGCGGAAGATTTACGGTCCTTTACGCGTTGGCGACGGCGAGTACCGCAGACGATGGAACGATGAGCTGTATGAGCTTTACAACGATATAGACATAGGGCAGCGAATTAAAATACAGCGGCTCCGCTGGCTTGGTCATGTCGTTCGAATGGACACCGACGCTCCAGCTCTGAAAGTATTCAACTCGGAACCCGTTGGTGGTAGCAGAGGAAGAGGGAGGCCTCCACTGCGATGGAAAGATCAGGTGGAGAAGGACTTGGCTTCACTTGGCGTTTCCAATTGGCGTCAGTTGGCATAGAGGAGAAACGACTGGCGTGCTTTGCTGAACTCGGCCAAAATCGCTTAGGCGGTTACAGCGCCAAAAAAGAAGAAGAAGAAGAAACAATTTGAAGGATCCTTGTGTAGGTTAGCGCGTTGGGCGCTGAAGCTCCAGCAATTGACTTTGAGATCGTCCACCGGAAGGGAAAGGAACATGTTGTCCCGTAGTATGCCTGTTGCTGAAGTTTCCACTAGTGACCCCTGGTTGCTGAAAATGATTCGCTCTGTTGAAAAGGAACCCTTGTCATATCCAGTGTGGAGAGTAGAAGGTGGCTACCTCGTAGGACGAAGTTCCCCTCTATCTATGGAAACTCGTCGGATTGGAAAAAGGTCCTAGGGCGCCAGGAAAGGTTGGTGGTTCTAACGAAATATCATGATGACCAGTTGGCGGGTCATATGGGTGTCAGAAAAACTTGCGCTAGGTTTGCACAAAAATTTTAGTGGCCACAGATGAAGGCGGACATAGCGAAATATGTGAGGAATTGTAAAGTTTGTCAGCAAGTTAAGCCTGATAATTCACAGCCAGCTGGGGGTATGGTCGAGAGGTCCAAGGCAGTCGAGCCTTGGGAAACGATTTGCGTACATCTGGTAGGGCCCTTGGTGAAGTCGACCCAGGGTTACCAGTATATTTTAACGGTGGTAGATTATTTTTCGAAGTTTCCACTTTTGTTCCCCTTACGGACTGCTACGGCGAAGGGCATCTGTAAGCTTCTCGAAGATCAGGTATTTCTTTTGTTTGGTGTCCCTCGGTCGGTGGTTTGCGACAACGGACCCCAGTTCAAGATTCGTGAACTACCATCCACAGGCTAACCCGGCTGAGAGGATAAATCAGATTATAAAAACTGCGCTTAGGGCTTATGTATCGGAGAATCAGCGATCATGGGATCAGCAATTAGCTAAGGTAGCTTGTTGCATTAGGTCAGCGCAGCACGAGGTTTTAGGAGTTTTAGGAGGGTGCGAAGTTAGGCACGCAGTATAATCTTAGGAGACGGGATGTCCAGTTTATACCAGGAGAGCTAGTGTGGAGGAAACATTTTGTGTTATCGGATGCAGCGAATTACTAGGCGGCCAAGTTAGCACCGAAATATATAGGACCCTTTATAGTGAAGATGAAGGTGTCGCCTTGGACGTATGTCCTGGTAGACGATACAGGTCGGGAAAAGGGGACATGGAACGTCAAAGAATTGAGACCTTATAGGGACGAGTATCTCAAGTCTTAAGCAGTGTTTGCATTTTTCAACTTTGCGTTCAACTCAACGCAGGGTTGCACGAAAAAAAAGTTGAATGGCAAAAGTTGGCTGGCGACCAACTTTGTTGAAAGCGATTAGTTGAAATTCCGTTCAACCATAAGTTGAATGCAAAGTTGAACAATGAAAACACCTTTTTATGGCGAATATTTTGATATTTTTTCATATCTTGATATTTTTAGCCCTTCAACTTTTTTTTCGTGCAACCCTGCGCTGAGTTGAACGCAAATGTTGAATGCAAACACACTTTTAGACAAAAGAACCCTTCGCTTTCTTTTTAATGAGGAAGGGGTGGAGTTGTCGCGTACTGGCCGCAACAAAGTTTTATTTTGTGTATTCCTCCGTTTTACCCTTATTTCCTTTTACTCCAACCGATAGGAGCGAACTCTACCGGCAACTAGTTGTGTAACTTAAAGCTTAGGTTGAAGAGCAAAACAGCTGATCGTCGGTGGTGTGCTAACACATTGGGGAAATGTCTCCATTAGGGGTGTTCGCGCCAAAACCATACCGACCAATAGTAAATGGATAGGAAGAAGAGATGACGCGAAAAACCACAATAGGGGCGTCGCCTTTTTCACTTATCGCGGCACTTTTGTTGTCCGCCGAATGATGGCAATGGCAAAGTCTATGGTGGTTGTTTGTGTGCGCCGTGGTGGCGACCGCCAAAGCGCCCAACTCGTTTAAGAATTAACGGGCCGGCGCCAAGTGATCGGGCACCAGCACTGAGGCCCGATGGTTTTGCGGACCGGCGCGTAGGTTACGGCCCAACTTGTAGCTGCGCGCCGGGGCAGAACCTAGTGAGCAATGCGAAGAGAAACATCCCTATTGTGAGCGAATTAGTGCTAGTGTGATTTTATCGAGATAATTGAAAAGTGTTTTGGTACCAGACGCGGTAGTGGTTTGTTCGGAATTAGCCCTTAGCCTGTAGTGGGACAGGCACCGCAGGAGCACCCAGTGGTCGACGCACACCCCGACCACAGCATAAGTATCATCTGTGTTGTTGCCTGTATTTGGCGAGTAGAGTTGTCGGTAGTTTTTCCCTATTGTGGTCCCTATCCCTTCCCTTTAGCATCCCGCACCCAGAGCCGTCACTTGGCGGGTTAAAGTTACGAGTGGGTTCGTAACTTTTTGGTTGGACATCACCTCGCGTGCACCAAGAAACAAGGTTTTGTTTTTGCATTTTTTGTTGCGTAGAATCTTTTGTTTTGTCGTTTAATACTTTTGGCCGCATTTAAATACTCAGTGACTGGTCTCGTAATTTTAGGCCCGCCCTAGTAGTGATATGTGTACGTTAGTTCGCTATATACATTAGTCTGTTCCAATAGCAGTCCGGTTTACAGGATTTAGTCAGAACTTACAGGAAGTCGTTCCTATTGACATAAAACCTGTAAGTGGGAACACATTTGAGAGAGTAACTGAGCAACTGTTCCTAGTCAGAAGTTACAGGATTTAGTCCGGAGTTTTTTTTCCTGTAAGTTCATGAAAAGTGTCAAACGATCAGCTGATTTACATGTGCAAACAAAAACAGAAAGCGGTGAAAGCAAAGAACCTTATATTTGTTAAAAAATGGAAGTAAACAACGAAATATTTGAATATGTATAGATTTTAATAATTATTTAGTGATATATCAGCCAAATCAGTGTAGTACCAATGACATGTAAACAAACCGTCTGACGTTTTTACAGGAAATAGTGCTTTTTGCGTTCCTATGCACTTCTGCATCTGTTCTCCTTTTACTCTCATTTGAGAGCATAAAATTGTAGTTTGACAGTTCCACAGGTTTTAGTCCGAAGTTCAAAGGAACAGACTACATATTAATAGTTGATGCCGTTCCCTCATAAAATTGTTGTTGTCCAACTTTAAATTCCATTTGCCCTCAGTATATTGTATATTGCCTTGTTGTTCCCCCTCAAGCAACCCCGCCGTCTCCACTGAGTCAGCCGCTTGCAATTTTTTTTGTCACTTCCTTTTTGTGCGTATATTTGTTTACTTGGTTGGCCCTTGTGTATTGTTGTTGTTGGGCACTGGTAAGTGCACTTGCTTTGGTACATTAGGTAGGTCGACTTTTGGTAGTAAAAAGTAAGGTGACAACTTGAATTTATGTAGTGTGAACAAGGACACTGAAGAGCTATGGGTTGTTATTGCCAAGCTTTTCACAACGAAACAAAATTTACCAAAAGTAAAAATGGAAGATGGTGAATGACTCACTCCACGACAACTTATTGCACTTGATCCCGAGGAACAGCAAAAATACATTTGTCCGAAGTTAGAAGAGTTAGGCAGGGAAAATAGTGACGGAGAGCCTTTGGTACCTGAAAGATTGTAGAGGATGACGAATATGATGTCACTCCAGAAGACAACGATTTAGAAAAACTCCAATCACCAGAATACGACCCGGAAGACGAAAGTGAAAATGAAAAAAGGACGGCAGACCAGGTGAAACCAGGGAAATTATTCTGACAAAGATGGAACAACTTGATCTGCTGTACCACCACAAACTGCCAGTTTCGAACCTACAACATACACAGGTCTGCAAACAATGGACCAGCTCGTGCCGAAGAAAAATAAATCAGTTGTGATCCTTTCAGGAATGCATTACAAAACAGAAGTAAGAGGCCGTAAGAAAAAGTTACATTTGATATTAATGGGTCGATTACGGATGGCAACACAACCACGCTTCGGTTGTCAGCTGACAATGCAACTGGAAAGAAAATTTGTATTACGAATGGCAACTATCATCAGTTCGATAATCGAAATTTGACAGTTCAACAACCTGCAAGCGGCTGCAAACAAGCTGTGCGAGTAAAATTAAAATATTAAAATAAAGAGTTTTAAAGAAAAGACAGAAATAAAGCTAAATTTATCACAATTATTTGTTTAGGAGGAAGAGAAATGCATGAACGCGTCCTCAATCAGGCGACACTTAAAAGATAATTCCAATCCTCTAGAGCTACCGCGTGTACTGTAAGCAAGTTATAAAAAGCGGGAAAATGTGATTTTGTATTTCGAAACTGTATGGTGGAAAGTGTGTTCTAATATCTATTTGATACACAAAAAATGATCACGCTGTACTTTTTGCTGATATATTACATACATATGTTCCATTTAGTTAAACAATATAAGAATATTGCAGTATGTACCACAAAATCGTATATTTTCTATAAAATATCATAACTCAGAAAAAAAATCTTCGCTATTAGAGATATGGGTTGATTGTAGTTCAAAGTGTCTCTTTCCCGGTAAATAAGTTTGAGAGAAAAAAATTTACACTTTTTGAGAAATTAAGTTTAAAAAAAAATTTGCACTTTTTGTTTATTGTTAAATAAAAAATTTTAAATAATGATAATCAATAATTATATCATTCTACCTTGAAGTGACAAGAATTACTGAAATTTGAGTAAAAACATTGTTGGAATCTATTAAATTTTGACAAAGTTATGGGCATTTTAAAAAAACATTCTCACTGTCAATTCGAAAAGTTGAATTTTGCCTGAAAAACAAAATCGCGTTTAATTCGGCCGAAAAATTTTTCCGAGCCAAAAGAAAAAATACGTGTCTCATTATTTGGACCAACAAACAATGTATTTGAGTTTGGTCGAAATTAAAAATCATGCTCGTACCTGACCGGTTGTCTGGAAATGGAAAGCATCAGCAATAAACGGCGGTCCTTTGAGGATAATGGATGTTGCACTAGGAGGCGATGAAAAACGTGACAGAACGGGCGAAATAAAGACAAAAGGTAATTGTTATATAAATGCTCCAAACGACGCCCAACAAAAAAAGTTGATAATTTCCAATTTACTCATTTTTTTATTCTACATGTATTATAATATATTATGATTATATTCTTGTACTATATTAAGAATTTTATTTGGAATAAACCCTATAAGAACAGTGATAGTCATTTGATTGATCATGTGATACTCACTGGTGATGGAGATCTCAATCAAGTACCCTACAAGAACAGTGATAGTCATTTGATTGATTATGTGATAATCACCGGTGATGGAGATCTCAATCAAGTACTTCAATCAACTTTTTAAGAGCAATATGCAAAACGTGATGTAAATATTTGTACGTTATGTGTGGTACTATGAGTTGAATAGCTAGCTTTCTTCGAGTCTCCAAAGGCGTAAATGACGCTGACATTCTCAATCTACGTAAAACAGAATACACATTACTCACAGCTTTATTTATATGGTCAGAACAGCTCAACTTTGAATTAACGACGAAGCCTAAATTTCGAATTTTGTTAGTAAATTCAAGGACACTATTACCAACAAAAAGTTTTGGAATATCTTCTACATATATGTACTTCACTATTACTAACAGGTAACACATATGACTTTGCAGCATTTAAGCAAAGAAAATCATCACGCGCCCTTGACTATCACAGCTTTTACTAGCACTACTAAAAGAGACATTAAGCACATTTGGATCGATATTGCACTCAGTCTTAAGTTTTCCATGCACATTAAGATGTTTTAAATTGCGCCATAGATCTTTGGAAGGCAGTGAAGGGTTCAACTTGGAGCTACAATATAACCGCTTAGCTTGTCTTATAACTGTAGTAGCATTGTTCCGAGCAATTTTGTATTGTGACCAAGCAAAGTCAGCCTTGGTTCGTCTCCATTTTGAGTATAACCTGTTACGAGTTAATATAGCTGTTCTGACTTTGCTACTGTACCACGGACAAGAGCTTTTCATAGCCCGAACAGTACGTAGAGGGACATGGACATCAAATAATTTAGTCAAGGTATTATTTAAAAAAGTCAAGTTTCGCATCTACCGTCTCAACAAACCAATATTCGTCCCAGTTAATATTTGACAGATCAGCAGACAGATTACTAACGTTTACAGACTTCAAATCATGATACATAAAACTAACAGGATTAGCAGGACAATTAAACGACACATCAAACGCACAAAATATTAGATCATGATCAGATATAAAACTTATTTGATCAAATTTAATGACATGGTCAAGACAAGACGTGATAACGAGGTCTAACAAACTTGGATTCGAATTTTGTGCGTATCTTGTTGGTACGAGTTTGTTGACTACGGCAAGGCCTGCTGCGGCCACGTGGTCAAGTAACTTGCTGGCATATGAGTCGTTTAACAACAGATTAACATTGAAATCAACACATACAACAAAACGTTCATACTCTATTAAAAACACAGATAGCTCAGAAAAAAACGAATCCAACAAGTAACATCTATGGGGGTTATACACACGGGACACTAACATTTTAGTCACACGGTCAGAAATTTCGGCAATAATAAATTCCGTATCACAGTTGTTTGATTCTGCTAAAACGCAAAATTTTAGGGTAGACCTGCAGTACATTGCAACACCTCCTCCTTTCCTTTGTGTGCTATCGGCTCTGATAAGATTGAAGTTTGGAATGCTGTAGTAAAAGTCGGAGATGTCAGGATTAAACCATGTTTCCGATATGCAAATAACATCAATGTCAAATTTCCCAAAAATATCGCTAATATAATACAGTTTGTCACCGTTAAGGCTTCTTGCATTGAAGTGCACCACTTTGAGGCCATTATATTGCTTACACAAAATATCAATTAAAATCTTGAGGCTTTCGTCAATGCAGGAGGCGGATTTCCTATAGGGGTTTAAGTCCATAACACTGCGATGGACAAAAGCAACCACAAAAGGCATATAACACAAGAAAGGACTATACCGCACAAATGTTAACGATTGCTATAAACGTGAATAAATATGGAAACAGAATTAAATTAAATTAAAAAAAATTAAAAATTCCACGGGTTTTGTGCTTTGGGCCTTATATGGTCGTCACCGCTGATGGCCAATCCTCCTGCCTTGGCAAGTATAATATCGGCTTCTCCCTCTTCTTGCCTCTGATGACCACGTTCTCCCGGGCGCTTAGAAGTGATCGTGGGCTCTTCGCCTACACTCCTCACAATTTATTTATTTTTTTTTTTGCAAATCGGGACTTTAAAAAATGCATTTAGAATTTATTTTTATTTCACTAAAGAAAATTTTCGGACGTTAATGCACTTTTTTAAAAAAGGCTTGTAAAAGAAAAAAAGACAAGGCTCAACTAGCGCGCACTGTCTGAACGTTGCAATGACACCGGCAATACTTTTCTTACGGAACTCAGCCGACCCCTTTTATATGCTATTTGTCAGGCCCCCATGTCTTCTAATCACCGTTCTTTCCGCTTTCTTCATTGTTCACGACCCGCCAATCGTGGTATCGCGCACCCTATTGCTATCCCTCTCCTCGAGATTTTCCCCAAACTCTCCAAACTACAACTTTTCGTCTGGCAACATCTGCCCATCAAAAGCTTCATAATTT
>NW_023458557.1:34982223-34983956 GCF_013731165.1 Rhagoletis pomonella
CTTTTGACACTTCTGCTTTGTTTGACGTTTCTTCATGAGAACAAAAAAAAAAAAGAGCGCTATGTAAGTAAATGAAACATGGTATTTTAATTTTAATGATTTATTATCGGCATTAACTCTTTTCAGGTGGTCCAGGGATAGCTACTGTGGTATTTAGGCAAACGCCCAACGTGGGGAACACCTATACCCTGACAAGAGAACACTGACGCCAGTTGTTTCTTCCGCCTGAGCTCCGAAGCATACGACATCACATCTCGCAATTTTTTCGGCAGACTCTCATGTACTAATATTGACCCATAGCCCGACAACTCAACATCAGAGAGCGCAAGCGATCTCTTTTTGGATCTGCAGAAGACCGCAATGGATTTCATGAGCTGATTTCGATCGTGTGAAGAGAACAACTTTACAACAATGGGACAGTTGTCTCTGCTTTTTTGCCCATAACTTTTTACGCTTTTTAGTCGAAAAGCATCTCGCACAGGCGGGGGTTTATGCTGAGTTGCACCGCAAATCTTTGCAAAAAGTTCAGGCAAACACTCACTGGCTGCCTGAGGAATCCCGTTGACTAATATGTCAGTGGAGACTGCGCTGCTTTCGAGAGCGCTGAGCTGAGTCTGAACAGCAGCCAGTTCATTACGAAGATGGAGAACTTCAGTGCGTGTGCTCTCAACTGCAGCCACACGTTTGTCAATAGCTGCAATCGATAGCTTTAAATTTGCCGTATCGGCGGCCAGCTCACTGATCTTCTCCATTACTCTCCCTTCTGATCTCATCATCATGTGTTAGTAAGATAAATGCGAATGTGTTAGTTTCCATCACACAATTCTTGTATGGTGCTTTTATCAACTTTTTAAGAGCAATATGCAAAACGTGATGTAAACATTTGTGTACATGTGATCTTCCGTCTTCCTCCGACTTATGGCCTTATTTAGTGGTCTCTTTTTAACCAACGCAAAATTTGCAAATGTGTTAGTAAGATAAATGAGAATGTGTTAGTTTCCATCACACCCCTGCAGAAAAAAATTATCAATTGATAAAAAATAACCCGCTTGTAGTTAGCTTTTTTGCGGGATTTCTATAAAATATATAACTAGTTGACAAGTAATGCAGGAAACGCGTTTCTATTTAAAATCCTGCACTTCGCAAATACTTTTTCGACTTGAGGATAAATAAAACGAAGATCGAAATTTCATATCATGATTTTGAAGTTATGCCTGACGGAGTTCGAATATGGGACCACCTACAGCAGAATATGGAAAAAAATATGAAATGTAATAAAATAAAGTAAATAAAAATAAAGAAATTAAAAAAATATATATATTTTGTTTTTCCTATTGATATTTTATGTCCAAAAGTAGTTACTTACAAGTTAGTTACATCAAATGCAGAGGTAACCACCCTTGACTACATCTAATGCCCACGACAGCCGGTTCTACGTACCGGAATGACTCGGGTTTTACCCGACCAAGGGCTGTTGTTTCGGCGATCTAACCCCGTTTAGGTCGGCGAAGTATCTCAGAAGTTGTCCGTCCATAGGGCTACATTCACTACGTATTCTTCTACTCAGGGCTGGCATCGAGTCAAACCCAGGGCCAGAAACCTACACCTGCTGTGTATGCCGGAGACGATTACACCACAACTCCACCTCAGTCAAGTGTAATGCCTGCGAGGGGTGGAGTCACCTCAGAGTCTGCTCGGGACTACGGACACATAGACAGTGGACCACGTCGTAC
>NW_023458557.1:34984056-34986194 GCF_013731165.1 Rhagoletis pomonella
CCCCTCTGGAAGCGGTCGTCCTAGGTCTGTAAAAGAAAATTATAAAGCTAGTCGACCGGATATTAACATAGAAAAATGGGGGATAAATTATCAAGGTAACCGAGGTTCAATGTCAGTTGAAGATTTTCTGTTTCGGTTAGAATATCTGAAAGAACAATACGCGTGTTCATGGGGAGAAATTCTACGCGACTTCCATAGGCTGTTGAGTGGGGAGGCGCGTGAATGGTATTGGCTCTATATTAAGTCGCATGGTAAAGTGGATTGGCCTAGCTTGCAATTCGCACTTCGACGCCAATTCGCATCACAACACACCGACTTCGAGCTTCTGAGGGAATTGACCGAGCGGAAGCAAAGACCTGGTGAATCCATAGACGAGTATTTTCACGTGGTGGGTACATTGCGCTCGCGACTTAGAAATCCAATTCCGGAGTACGAGATTATCCGATTAGTGAAAGGGAATTTGCGCGAATCGTTGGCTAAGATAGTATATCCCATTGCCGCGTATTCACTCGAGCAGCTACGGTTGGAATGTAAGGAAGTGGAACGGTGTCTTTCGCGTAGGGATCGCACGCTAACAAGTGGCTTTGTTCCACGCTCACAACACGTCAATGAAATCATGTCGATCGAAGATGAGGGTCAAGTCACCGTGGAGGAAATACGCCACCAACGCGCGGCTAGACAGACAGCTGGGCGCAGCAAGGTATCGTGTTGGAATTGTGGTGTGGAAGGCCATTTCTTCACCGATTGCATGTCCATGCAGCGCCGAATATTTTGCTTCAAATGTGGGAAATTAGATGTCATAACACCGAAATGTCCGGTATGCAACCCAGCGGGAAACGCCTTACGGAACGCCATTACGACGGGGGAATCGCGCTCCACACAAACCCCGCACCAGTAGATGCCTCGACCAACACGCCAACAGCCGACGGGCTAAGTCGCGACGCAAAACTACCTGGAAGTGCAACAAATATTAGCATTTTCAATAAAATCAAAAATAATACAAAGAAATATTTGCCCAAGACCGTGAGTATGCCATCCTACGAAGAAAGAATGAGGAAGTATTTGGAAGCACGCCAACGCATTTTCGCCGACAGCGCCTTGATGGGACGCCGAAGGGTTTCGCGGAAAGTTCAAAAGGCGCGTGATAGGTTTCGACAACGTAAGCTGCTACGCCGAAAGGTTGTGTCGTCGGTAAAGAGCGCAGATCAAGCGGATCCCCGCGTTTATGCCGACATCGAAACTCAGGGAATTCGTACACGCGGATTGTTAGATACTGGCGCATCGGTAAGCATTCTGGGCCGTGGCTGTAGGGAGTTCATAGAAGAACTAGACGCCTCAATTGAACGGTACGTTTCGAGTATAAAAACGGCTGGAGGACGCTCACACAATGTGTTAGGCAAACTCACCTTACCTGTAAAGTACAAAGATTTAGAACAAAATATAACTTTTTTTTTATGCCCTCACCTTGAACAAAATATCTACTTAGGGGTGGACTTCTGGCGCGCATTCCAGTTAGCTCCAGATCTGATATCAATAGATGAAATCAACTTCAGCAAATTTGAGCGGGATTTGGTGTCCGAAGAGGATAAGAACGAGCGGCGTGTCCTGCATATTCTTTCGGCGGAACAAAAACAACGTCTACAGCAGGTGGTCAGCGGCTTCAAAACTTATGAAGAACACGGGTTAGGACGCACTCACCTTGAAAAGCATTCCATCAAGCTGGTCGACGAGGCGGTGCCAATAAAAGACCGCCACTACCCTTTGTCCCCGGCAATGCAAGCGATCGTTTACGAAGAAGTAGATAAAATGTTGGAATTAGGTGTGATCGAGGAAAGCGAGACCCTGCAGAATATCGAAGGCATACTCAGCCGCCTCGACGACACCCACTTTATAAGCAGTGCTGATCTTAAATTCGCCTTTTGGCAGATTGAGTTGGAGGATAAATGCAAACCATACACTGCGTTCACGGTACCTGGACGGCCCCTGTATCAGTTTGTAACAATGCCGTTCGGTTTATGCAACGCCGCGCAGCGTTTGTGCCGATTAATGGACCGCGTAATTCCTCAGAAACTTAAAGGAAACGTTTTCATATATCTTGATGATTTGCTGATCATTGCGCCAGATTTTGATTCGCACCT
>NW_023458557.1:34986294-34990676 GCF_013731165.1 Rhagoletis pomonella
TGGCTGAAGTACGCGATGGGCTTCTCCGATCCGTCGGTTTCCTTTTGGTATAGCACAGCGCCCACACCGTACTCAGACGCGTCACATTGCACAAAGAAGCGTTTAGCGAAATCTGGATGTATAAGCACAGGTGCGCTCGTTAGCGCTCTCTTTAAGTTATTGAAAGCTTCCAGGGCTTGCGTATTCATTACGAATTTTTGGCCTTTCTTCAGCAGGTCTGTCAAAGGTGCTGCCATCGCAGCAAAGTCTTTTATGAAGCGCCGATACCAGCCGGCGGTTCCGAGGAAACTTCGAACTTGCTTGACCGCTTTCGGTATCGGAATGTTTTGGATTGCTCTAATCTTTTCAGGGTCGGTCTTAAGTATACCGCCACCAACGATATACCCCAGGTAAGGCAGCTCTTTAAAACAAAATTTAGATTTCGATAATCCTATGGTTAAATTCGCATCTTTTAAACAGGTGGATACCTCGCTTAGGATTTGGAGGTGCGAATCAAAATCTGGCGCAATGATCAGCAAATCATCAAGATATATGAAAACGTTTCCTTTAAGTTTCTGAGGAATTACGCGGTCCATTAATCGGCACAAACGCTGCGCGGCGTTGCATAAACCGAACGGCATTGTTACAAACTGATACAGGGGCCGTCCAGGTACCGTGAACGCAGTGTATGGTTTGCATTTGTCCTCCAACTCAATCTGCCAAAAGGCGAATTTAAGATCAACACTGCTTATAAAGTGGGTGTCGTCGAGGCGGCTGAGTATGCCTTCGATGTTCTGCAGCGGGTAGGCGTCGTTCACGGTTACAGCATTCAGTTTGCGCGCGTCAAGGCAGAAGCGATTTTTACCCGGTTTACGAACAATTGTCGTGCGGTTACTCCACGGGCTCTCGCTTTCCTCGATCACACCTAATTCCAACATTTTATCTACTTCTTCGTAAACGATCGCTTGCATTGCCGGGGTCAAAGGGTAGTGGCGGTCTTTTATTGGCACCGCCTCGTCGACCAGCTTGATGGAATGCTTTTCAAGGTGAGTGCGTCCTAACCCGTGTTCTTCATAAGTTTTGAAGCCGCTGACCACCTGCTGTAGACGTTGTTTTTGTTCCGCCGAAAGAATATGCAGGACATGCCGCTCGTTCTTATCCTCTTCGGACACCAAATCCCGCTCTAATTTGCTGAAGTTGATTTCATCTATTGATATCAGATCTGGAGCTAACTGGAATGCGCGCCAGAAGTCCACCCCTAAGTAGATATTTTGTTCAAGGTGAGGGCATAAAAAAAAAGTTATATTTTGTTCTAAATCTTTGTACTTTACAGGTAAGGTGAGTTTGCCTAACACATTGTGTGAGCGTCCTCCAGCCGTTTTTACACTCGAAACGTACCGTTCAATTGAGGCGTCTAGTTCTTCTATGAACTCCCTACAGCCACGGCCCAGAATGCTTACCGATGCGCCAGTATCTAACAATCCGCGTGTACGAATTCCCTGAATTTCGATGTCGGCATAAACGCGGGGATCCGCTTGATCTGCGCTCTTTACCGACGACACAACCTTTCGGCGTAGCAGCTTACGTTGTCGAAACCTATCACGCGCCTTTTGAACTTTCCGCGGAACCCTTCGGCGTCCCATCAAGGCGCTGTCGGCGAAAATGCGTTGGCGTGCTTCCAAATACTTCCTCATTCTTTCTTCGTAGGATGGCATACTCACGGTCTTGGGCAAATATTTCTTTGTATTATTTTTGATTTTATCGAAAATGCTAATATTTGTTGCACTTCCAGGTAGTTTTGCGTCGCGACTTAGCCCGTCGGCTGTTGGTGTGTTGGTCGAGGCATCTACTGGTGCGGGGTTTGTGTGGAGCGCGATTCCCCCGTCGTAATGGCGTTCCGTAAGGCGTTTCCCGCTGGGTTGCATACCGGACATTTCGGTGTTATGACATCTAACTTCCCACATTTGAAGCAAAATATTCGGCGCTGCATGGACATGCAATCGGTGAAGAAATGGCCTTCCACACCACAATTCCAACACGATACCTTGCTGCGCCCAGCTGGCTGTCTAGCCGCGCGTTGGTGGCGTATTTCCTCCACGGTGACTTGACCCTCATCACCGGGAGAGAAATGTTCTTCGTCTTCGATCGACATGATTTCATTGACGTGTTGTGAGCGTGGAACAAAGCCACTTGTTAGCGTGCGATCCCTACGCGGAAAACACCGTTCCACTTCCTTACATTCCAACCGTAGCTGCTCGAGTGAATACGCGGCAATGGGATATACTATCTTAGCCAACGATTCGCGCAAATTCCCTTTCACTAATCGGATAATCTCGTACTCCGGAATTGGATTTCTAAGTCGCGAGCGCAATGTACCCACCACGTGAAAATACTCCTCTATGGATTCACCAGGTCTTTGCTTCCGCTCCGTCAATTCCCTCAGAAGCTCGAAGTCGGTGTGTTGTGATGCGAATTGGCGTCGAAGTGCGAATTGCAAGCTAGGCCAATCCACTTTACCATGCGACTTAATATAGAGCCAATACCATTCACGCGCCTCCCCACTCAACAGCCTATGGAAGTCGCGTAGAATTTCTCCCCATGAACACGCATATTGTTCCTTCAGATATTCTAACCGAAACAGAAAATCTTCAACTGACATTGAACCTCGGTTACCTTGATAATTTATCCCCCATTTTTCTATGTTAATATCCGATCGACTATCATCTTTATAATTTTCTTTTACAGACCTAGGACGACCGCTTCCAGAGGGAACTGCCGCGATTGCTGCATCTAGTGTTGGTGGTTGGCGAACTGGTGGTGGATCGTGGTAAGCCAGTGCATATGTAGCTGAATGTGACCTTGCAACGTAGTTGTTTCTGTTTGCGGCTTCTGCGGTGTTATTACTAACCTTATCACTCCTAGGTGCGACGCTATCTGAACGTCTCGACTCCAAGGATTCGATGCTGGTATTGTGTTTCCTCTTTTTGCTCATTCGGTTGCGCGCCCTATTATCGAAACCTGACGCGCCTGCCCGTGCACCTGGGCCTCGTGCTGTTCTAATTAGCTCCTGCATATTCTCGCGCATTTCGCTCATCAGGCACTTTTGTGCTTCCGCAACCATTTCTTTTAGAACCGGTGCTATTTCATCTCGGATATCACGAGCCTTGGTTGAATTGCTTATGGGAAGCCGGTTGGTCCCGCCGTAAGTAGTTGGAGGAGGGTGGGGAAAAGTCCAGGGGAGTGGTTGTGGTAGCGTTAAGGTTATTGATTGGGACTCAGTCTGTTTGGGAACCGCCCCGGTGTTTTTAGTTGCACCTGATGCATTGTTTGCAACTTCCTGCACTGAGTCACTACCAGTTGACCTAGCGTTATTATTGCCCCCTATGCGATCTGATAGGTCTATGAAGGCAGGGTCGTTTGTGCTTTGCTCCTTTTGTGGAGGCACGTTCCCTGGTGGATGCATATTAGCTTTTTTTGTGTTCGCTCGGGTATTGTAAGCAATTTGAGTGCGTGTCATTCAAATATATGTACAAATATATAAAAAAATATTATTTACGACGAAGAGAATTAAAAATTATTCTTGGATCGATATTGACTTATGCGATTTCATAAAAACGGGGGAGGGCTAGATGACGTTCCGGGGTTGAGGATCGGTTGACCAAATCCTTTTCGGGGAGTGATTGGAGCGCTGATCGTCGTTCCTGCGAGCAACAATATGCCAGTTCGGTGCAAATAATAAAAAAATCTAAGTTAAGAAATATTCAGAATCAATATGGTTATGCATCGTTACTGAGAGTTAGTTGCGGTCATAACGTACTTTTAAACTTCAAAGCAGCTTAATTACTTCATGCACCTATTAGGACTTTGAATAAAAGCAAAAAAAATTTACATCCTGAAACTACTTTCCAAACAAAAAAAATACAAAGAACCATACAAAAAATGCATTGTGGATGGAGATGCAAATAGTTTGGACTATTCATATCCAGCTATGCCATCTTAGGGTTATTGCCGGGGTCTGGTCATCCCACAACCCTCTTAATACAGATGCGGTTGAACTTGCGCACTAATGCTGAAAGCAAGCCATCTCTTTAGGAGGAGAATGCAGTCCAACCGGACCCTTTTATTCGAACGATATAACAAAAAAAATACTTTTATAGGCTGAAATAAATTTATATACGAACTTTGTATGCATGTACATATGTATGTGTACCTATGTTCGATATGCGTTTTCATTGCGCTGCTTAGGGCGAGGCCCACAGCGTTATTTCCCAAAATACTTAAATTCGCAGACGCCAATTTCAACCTATGGCGCTAGTGTTATTTCCGGTGGTTTTTGTTTGGGCGCCATTTTATCTTTGTCGCGTACACGTGTCGCCCATTTTCAGACCACCATTGTGGTTGCC
>NW_023458557.1:34990776-34994296 GCF_013731165.1 Rhagoletis pomonella
TTCATAAGTTTTGAAGCCGCTGACCACCTGCTGTAGACGTTGTTTTTTGTTCCGCCGAAAGAATATGCAGGACACGCCGCTCGTTCTTATCCTCTTCGGACACCAAATCGCGCTCTAATTTGCTGAAGTTGATTTAATCTATTGATATCAGATCTGGAGCTAACTGGAATGCGCGCCAGAAATCCACCCCTAAGTAGATATTTTGTTCAAGGTGAGGGCATAAAAAAAAGTTATATTTTGTTCTAAATCTTTGTACTTTATAGGTAAGGTGAGTTTGCTTATCACATTGTGTGAGCGTCCTCCAGCCGTTTTTACACTCGAAACGTACCGTTCAATTGAGGCGTCTAGTTCTTCTATGAACTCCCTACAGCTACGGCCCAGAATGCTTACCGATGCGCCAGTATCTAACAATCCGCGTGTACGAATGCCCTGAATTTCGATGTCGGCATAAACGCGCGGATCCGCTTGATCTGCGCTCTTTACCGACGACACAACCTTTCGGCGTAGCAGCTTACGTTGTCGAAACCTATCAGGCGCCTTTTGAAATTTCCGCGAAACCCTTCGGCGTCCCATCAAGGCGCTGTCGGCGATTATGCGTTGGCGTGCTTCCAAATACTTCCTCATTCTTTCTTCGTAGGATGGCATACTCACAGTCTTGGGCAAATATTTCTTTGTATTATTTTTGATTTTATCGAAAATGCTAATATTTGTTGCACTTCCAGGTAGTTTTGCGTCGCGACTTAGCCCGTCGGCTGTTGGTGTGTTGGTCGAGGCATCTACTGGTGCGGGCTTTGTGTGGAACGCGATTCCCCCGTCGTAATGGCGTTCCGTAAGGCGTTTCCCGCTGGGTTGCATACCGGACATTTCGGTGTTATGACATCTAACAGGCTAACCTAATATTCGCGGCTTGCGTTTTGGTACGCATGCCGTCGAATTTGTTTTTTTGCGTCACCCGAAATTGACTTGCATGCGTTTGCATTTGATTTCATTGAGCGAAACGTCACATCAAAATGTCACGCAGAACAAAAATTGGAAATTGAGTTAGCTTCATACGCACGCCGTTCAATTTCGGTTGATCTCATACAAGTTGCATGTGCATGAGAAATTTTTGACAATAAATTGGCGGCGTGCGTGAATATTAGGTTAGCCTGTAACTTCCCACATTTGAAGCAAATTATTCGGCACTGCATGGACATGCAATCGGTGAAGAAATGGCCTTCCACACCACAATTCCAACACGATACCTTGCTGCGCCCAGTTGGCTGTCTAGCCGCGCGTTGGTGGCGTATTTCCTCCACGGTGACTTGACCCTCATCACAGGGAGAGAAATGTTCTTCGTCTTCATCGACATGATTTCATTGACGTGTTGTGAGCGTGGAACAAAGCCACTTGTTAGCGTGCGATCCCTACGCGGAAAACACCGTTCCACTTCCTTACATTCCAACCGTAGCTGCTCGAGTGAATACGCGGCAATGGGATATACTATCTTAGCTAACGATTCGCGCAAATTCCCTTTCACTAATCGGATAATCTCGTACTCCGGAATTGGATTTCTAAGTCGCGAGCGCAAAGTACCCACCACGTGAAAATACTCGTCTATGGATTCACCAGGTCTTTGCTTCCGCTCGGTCAATTCCCTCAGAAGCTCGAAGTCGGTGTGTTGTGATGCGAATTGGCGTCGAAGTGCGAACTGCAAGCTAGGCCAATTCACTTTACTATGCGACTTAATATAGAGCCAATACTATTCACGCGCCTCCCCACTCAACAGCCTATGGAAGTCGCGTAGAATTTCTCCCCATGAACACGCGTATTGTTCTTTCAGATATTTTAACCGAAACAGAAAATCTTCAACTGACATTGAACCTCGGTTACCTTGATAATTTATCCCCCATTTTTCTATGTTAATATCCGATCGACTATCATCTTTATAATTTTCTTTTACAGACCTAGCCGCTTTCAGAGGGGAATGCGACCTTGCAACGTAGTTGTTTCTGTTTGCGGCTTCTGCGGTGTTATTACTAACCTTATCACTCCTAGGTGCGACGCTGTCTGAACGTCTCGACTCCAAGGATTCGATGCTGGTATTGTGTTTCCTCTTTTTGCTCATTCGGTTGCGCGCCCTATTATCGAAACCTGACGCGCCTGCCCGTGCATCTGGGCCTCGTGCTATTCTTTTGTGCTTCCGCGACCATTTCTTTTAGAACCGGTGCTATTTCATCTCGGATATAACGAGCCTTGGTTGAATTGCTTATGGGAAGCCGGTTGGTCCCGCCGTAAGTAGTTGGAGGAGGGTGGGGAAAAGTCCAGGGGAGTGGTTGTGGTAGCGTTAAGGGTATTGATTGGGACTCACTCTGTTTGGGAACCGCCCCGGTGTTTTTAGTTGCACCTGATGCATTGTTTGCAACTTCCTGCACTGAGTCACTACCAGTTGACCTAGCGTTATTATTGCCCCCTATGCGATCTGATAGGTCTATGAAGGCAGGGTCGTTTGTGCTTTGCTCCTTTTGTGGAGGCACGTTCCCTGGTGGATGCATATTCGCTTTTTTTGTGTTCGCTCGGGTATTGTAAGCAATTTGAGTGCGTGTCATTCAAATATATGTAGAAATATTTAAAAAAAAATATTATTTACGACGAAGAGAACTAAAAATTATTCTTGGATCGATATTGACTTATGCGATTTCATAAAAACGGGGGAGGGCTAGATGACTTTCCGGGTTTTGAGGATCAGTTGAACAAAACTTTTCGGGGAGTGATTGGAGCACTGATACGTCGTTCCTGCGAGCAACAATATGCCAGTTCGGTGTAAATAATAAAAAAAATCTAAGTTAAGAAACATTCAGAATCAATATGGTTATGCATCGTAACTGAGTGTTAGTTGCGGTCATAACGTACTTTTAAACTTCAAAGCAGCTTAATTATTTTATGCAACTATTAGGACTTTGAATAAAAGCAAAAAAAAAATTACATCCTGAAACTACTTTCCAAACAAAAAAAAAACATGAACCATAAAAAAAGTGCATTGTGGATGGAAATGCAAATAGGACTATTCATATCCAGCTATGCCATCTTAGGGTTATTGCCGGGGTCTGGTCATCGCACAACCCTCTTAATACAGATGCGGTTGAACTCGCGCACTAATGCTGAAAGCAAGCCATCTCTTTAGGAGGAGAATGCAGTCCAACCGGACCCTTTTATTTGAACGATATAACAAAAAAATACTTTTATAGGCTGGAATAAATTTATACACGAACTTTGTATGCATGTACATATGTATGTGTACCTATGTTCGATATGCGTTTTCATTGCCCTGCTTTGGTCTAGGCCCACAGCGTTATTTCCCAAAATACTTAATTCGCGGGCGCCAATTTCAACCTATGGCGCTGGTGTTATTTCCGGTGGTTTTTGTTTGGGCGCCATTTTAACTTTGTCGCGTACACGTGTCGCCCATTTTCAAACCACCATTGTGGTTGCCTTGGCTAGCTCAGCAATTGGGTGGTCGGGATCCTTAACCCTTGCCACA
>NW_023458557.1:34994396-34998795 GCF_013731165.1 Rhagoletis pomonella
CCACGTCCGCCCGGCACCATTGTGGCAAGGGTTAAGGATCCCGACCAACCAATCGCTGAGCTAGCCAGGGCAACCACAATGGTGGTCTGAAATGGGCGACACGTGTACGCGACAAAGATAAAATGGCGCCCAAACAAAAACCACCGGAAATAACACTAGCGCCATAGGTTGAAATTGGCGCCTGCGAATTTAAGTATTTTGGGAAATAACGCTGTGGGCCTCGCCCTAAGCAGCGCAATGAAAACGCATATCGAACATAGGTACACATACATATGTACATGCATACAAAGTTCGTATATAAATTTATTTCAGCCTATAAAAGTATTTTTTTGTTATATCGTTCGAATAAAAGGGTCCGGTTGGACTGCATTCTCCTCCTAAAGAGATGGCTTGCTTTCAGCATTAGTGCGCAAGTTCAACCGCATCTGTATTAAGAGGGTTGTGGGATGACCAGACCCCGGCAATAACCCTAAGATGGCATAGCTGGATATGAATAGTCCAAACTATTTGCATCTCCATCCACAATGCATTTTTTGTATGGTTCTTTGTATTTTTTTGTTTGGAAAGTAGTTTCAGGATGTAAATTTTTTGTTGCTTTTATTCAAAGTCCTAATAGGTGCATGAAGTAATTAAGCTGCTTTGAATTTTAAAAATACGTTATGACCGCAACTAACTCTCAGTAACGATGCATAACCATATTGATTCTGAATGTTTCTTAACTTAGATTTTTTTTATTATTTGCACCGAACTGGCATATTGTTGCTCGCAGGAACGACGATCAGTGCTCCAATCACTCCCCGAAAAGGATTTGGTCAACCGATCCTCAAAACCCGGAACGTCATCTAGCCCTCCCCCGTTTTTATGAAATCGCATAAGTCAATATCGATCCAAGAATAATTTTTAATTCTCTTCGTCGTAAATAATATTTTTTTTTATATATTTGTACATATATTTGAATGACACGCACTCAAATTGCTTACAATACCCGAGCGAACACAAAAAAAGCTAATATGCATCCACCAGGGAACGTGCCTCCACAAAAGGAGCAAAGCACAAACGACCCTGCCTTCATAGACCTATCAGATCGCATAGGGGGCAATAATAACGCTAGGTCAACTGGTAGTGACTCAGTGCAGGAAGTTGCAAACAATGCATTAGGTGCAACTAAAAACACCGGGGCGGTTCCCAAACAGACTGAGTCCCAATCAATACCCTTAACGCTACCACAACCACTCCCCTGGACTTTTCCCCACCCTCCTCCAACTACTTACGGCGGGACTAACCGGCTTCCCATAAGCAATTCAACCAAGGCTCGTGATATCCGAGATGAAATAGCACCGGTTCTAAAAGAAATGGTTGCGGAGGCACAAAAGTGCCTGATGAGCGAAATGCGCGAGAATATGCAGGAGCTAATTAGAACAGCACGAGGCCCAGGTGCACGGGCAGGCGCGTCAGGTTTCGATAATAGGGCGCGCAACCGAATGAGCAAAAAGAGGAAACACAATACCAGCATCGAATCCTTGGAGTCGAGACGTTCAGATAGCGTCGCACCTAGGAGTGATAAGGTTAGTAATAACACCGCAGAAGCCGCAAACAGAAACAACTACGTTGCAAGGTCGCATTCAGCTACATATGCACTGGCTTACCACGATCCACCACCAGTTCGCCAACCACCAACACTAGATGCAGCAATCGCGGCAGTCCCCTCTGGAAGCGGTCGTCCTAGGTCTGTAAAAGAAAATTATAAAGATGATAGTCGATCGGATATTAACATAGAAAAATGGGGGATAAATTATCAAGGTAACCGAGGTTCAATGTCAGTTGAAGATTTTCTGTTTCGGTTAGAATATCTGAAGGAACAATATGCGTGTTCATGGGGAGAAATTCTACGCGACTTCCATAGGCTGTTGAGTGGGGAGGCGCGTGAATGGTATTGGCTCTATATTAAGTCGCATGGTAAAGTGGATTGGCCTAGCTTGCAATTCGCACTTCGACGCCAATTCGCATCACAACACACCGACTTCGAGCTTCTGAGGGAATTGACGGAGCGGAAGCAAAGACCTGGTGAATCCATAGACGAGTATTTTCACGTGGTGGGTACATTGCGCTCGCGACTTAGAAATCCAATTCCGGAGTACGAGATTATCCGATTAGTGAAAGGGAATTTGCGCGAATTGTTGGCTAAGATAGTATATCCCATTGCCGCGTATTCACTCGAGCAGCTACGGTTGGAATGTAAGGAAGTGGAACGGTGTTTTCCGCGTAGGGATCGCACGCTAACAAGTGGCTTTGTTCCACGCTCACAGCACGTCAATGAAATCATGTCGATCGAAGACGAAGAACATTTCTCTCCCGGTGATGAGGGTCAAGTCACCGTGGAGGAAATACGCCACCAACGCGCGGCTAGACAGCCAGCTGGGCGCAGCAAGGTATCGTGTTGGAATTGTGGTGTGGAAGGCCATTTCTTCACCGATTGCATGTCCATGCAGCGCCGAATATTTTGCTTCAAATGTGGGAAGTTAGATGTCATAACACCGAAATGTCCGGTATGCAACCCAGCGGGAAACGCCTTACGGAACGCCATTACGACGGGGGAATCGCGCTCCACACAAACCCCGCACCAGTAGATGCCTCGACCAACACACCAACAGCCGACGGGCTAAGTCGCGACGCAAAACTACCTGGAAGTGCAACAAATATTAGCATTTTCGATAAAATCAAAAATAATACAAAGAAATATTTGCCCAAGACCGTGAGTATGCCATCCTACGAAGAAAGAATGAGGAAGTATTTGGAAGCACGCCAACGCATTTTCGCCGACAGCGCCTTGATGGGACGCCGAAGGGTTTCGCGGAAAGTTCAAAAGGCGCGTGATAGGTTTCGACAACGTAAGCTGCTACGCCGAAAGGTTGTGTCGTCGGTAAAGAGCGCAGATCAAGCGGATCCCCGCGTTTATGCCGACATCGAAATTCAGGGAATTCGTACACGCGGATTGTTAGATACTGGCGCATCGGTAAGCATTCTGGGCCGTGGCTGTAGGGAGTTCATAGAAGAACTAGACGCCTCAATTGAACGGTACGTTTCGAGTGTAAAAACGGTTGGAGGACGCTCACACAATGTGTTAGGCAAACTCACCTTACCTGTAAAGTACAAAGATTTAGAACAAAATATAACTTTTTTTTTATGCCCTCACCTTGAACAAAATATCTACTTAGGGGTGGACTTCTGGCGCGCATTCCAGTTAGCTCCAGATCTGATATCAATAGATGAAATCAACTTCAGCAAATTAGAGCGGGATTTGGTGTCCGAAGAGGATAAGAACGAGCGGCGTGTCCTGCATATTCTTTCGGCGGAACAAAAACAACGTCTACAGCAGGTGGTCAGCGGCTTCAAAACTTATGAAGAACACGGGTTAGGACGCACTCACCTTGAAAAGCATTCCATCAAGCTGGTCGACGAGGCGGTGCCAATAAAAGACCGCCACTACCCTTTGTCCCCGGCAATGCAAGCGATCGTTTACGAAGAAGTAGATAAAATGTTGGAATTAGGTGTGATCGAGGAAAGCGAAAGCCCGTGGAGTAACCGCACGACAATTGTTCGTAAACCGGGTAAAAATCGCTTCTGCCTTGACGCGCGCAAACTGAATGCTGTAACCGTGAACGACGCCTACCCGCTGCAGAACATCGAAGGCATACTCAGCCGCCTCGACGACACCCACGTTATAAGCAGTGTTGATCTTAAATTCGCCTTTTGGCAGATTGAGTTGGAGGACAAATGCAAACCATACACTGCGTTCACGGTACCTGGACGGCCCCTGTATCAGTTTGTAACAATGCCGTTCGGTTTATGCAACGCCGCGCAGCGTTTGTGCCGATTAATGGACCGCGTAATTCCTCAGAAACTTAAAGGAAACGTTTTCATATATCTTGATGATTTGCTGATCATTGCGCCAGATTTTGATTCGCACCTCCAAATCCTAAGCGAGGTATCCACCTGTTTAAAAGATGCGAATTTAACCATAGGATTATCGAAATCTAAATTTTGTTTTAAAGAGCTGCCTTACCTGGGGTATATCGTTGGTGGCGGTATACTTAAGACCGACCCTGAAAAGATTAGAGCAATCCAAAACATTCCGATACCGAAAGCGGTCAAGCAAGTTCGAAGTTTCCTCGGAACCGCCGGCTGGTATCGGCGCTTCATAAAAGACTTTGCTGCGATGGCAGCACCTTTGACAGACCTGCTGAAGAAAGGCCAAAAATTCGTAATGAATACGCAAGCCCTGGAAGCTTTCAATAACTTAAAGAGAGCGCTAACGAGCGCACCTGTGCTTAAACATCCAGATTAAAAAAAAAATTTTATCTTTGTCGCGTACACGTGTCGCCCATTTTCAGACCACCAT
>NW_023458557.1:34998895-35002137 GCF_013731165.1 Rhagoletis pomonella
CTCACACAGTCACCACAACACAACAACATAATAACACCACAGACCATACCACAGCCACGACAGACCACATAACACACACAACCGCACCACCACCCACACGCCGCCGCCAACAACTCCTGGTTCCCCCTACAATCTGCACGGTATGTCAGACCAGGATATTCCGTAATGTGACATCAGTCAAGTGCAACACCTGCCTTGGCTGGTGCCACTTTAGGGCATGCTCAGGTCTGCGTACCACGCGAGATTGGACTGGGAACTTCGAGGGCCCGTGTTGCGCTGCTCGGTCGCAGACCCCCATTGCGACGCCCCCCCGCCACCACCACAGGCCGGCAATCATCACAGCAGCGCACACAGCCAACGGCGGCAAGAACACACACATCACTTACACCCCACATCACGACACGTCTCCCGAACCACATGAAGCTCCTTCAATTTAACTGCAACGGGCTACAGAGCAAGATTGAGGAGATAACCGTCTTCATGTGTCGGCATGGTATATTGATAGCTGCGGTCCAAGAGACGAAGTTGCACAGCAATTCAACTTTGTTGAATTGCGCCGGGTACAACGTGCACCGTCGAGATCGCGAGCGAGATAATGGTGATGGCTTAGCGTTCATCACGCACCACACCGTGCAGTTTCGTCTAATCGAAGCAGACATCGACCGCAGGGATACCACCCTAGAATGTCAGGGCATCGCTATCCGGTCAGGCGATGTCGAGCTCGAAATATTTAACATACCCCCTGTCACCTGCTGCCCGGCAGGGTATCACCCTGATATAGGTGCGCTCCTCAGAGGTGAAAACCGTATGGTAGTAGGTGACTTTAATGCGCACCACGATCTTTGGCACTCAAGCCTGTCAAACGATCGTAGGGGAACAGACTTGGCTGAGCAGATAGACGATTCGACATTCTGCACAATGAACGACGACGCACCCACCAGGATTATGGGTAACTGCAGTAGCTCGCCAGACATCACAATAGTCAGCGCTGGCCTGATAAACAGCATAACATGGCGACCTATGCTGACTCTAGCATCAGACCACCTACCCATAGTCATCTCGATAGATAAACCAACCGACTTTGCCTCCGCCAAACACCGGACCTATATCAACTTTTCTAAAGCTGATTGGAAAGGTTACGCAGAGTTTACCGAAAACACCTTCACAGCGCTCCCCACACCAACCGACGTCCATCTCGGTGAACGTAAGTTCCGCTGGGCTGTCACTGCTGCTGCAGCTCGCTTCATACCGGCACGATGTATATCGGACCCATGTCCAAACTTCGCTGCCGAAGCGGCTGTTCTAGGTGATGAGCGTGATAGCCTTCGTCAGGCCGATCCCGGAGATCCCCGTATCAGGGATCTCAACGCGGAGATTCGGCAACTAGTAAACGTACATAAGCGGAAGAAGTGGGAGGAGCATCTGAAGACCTGTAATTTCACCTCTGGTGTGAGCAAGCTTTGGTCAACCGTGAGGTCACTGTCTAATCCGACGAAGCACGACGACAGAGTCGAAATTTCCTTCGGCGACCATGCCTCGTCGGACCCGGAGCGATGCGCGAGCTATTTTAGCCGGCAGCTCATACTGCATCCTCCGGTGGACAAAGCCAAGCGTCGAGTGACCAGAAGGCTGCACAAACTGCCAACAACCTGTGCCCCCCTTGCTTTCACTTGCGGTGAAGTTCAGGTGGCCATCGGGAAGGCGAAAGCCTCCAAAGCCATGGGTCCCGACGGAATATGCATGCTGATGCTGAAAAATTTGGGTCCTGCGGGGGTAGCGTACCTAACGGAGGTCCTCAACTTGTCAATGGCCACTCTCATCATCCCAGACATCTGGAAGGTGGGGAGAGTGGTCCCACTGCTCAAACCGGGGAAACCTGCCAACAAAGGAGATTCTTATCGTCCGATAACACTCCTTTCCCCGGTAGCGAAGACACTCGAGGCCTTGCTACTCCCGTACTTCACAAACCACCTGACCCCAGCGAAGCATCAGCATGGTTTCCGTAAAGTGAGCAGTACAACAACAGCACTTAACGCCATAAACACTCAGATAACTCGTGGCCTTAACCGAAACCGTCCCTGTGAGAGAACGATTCTAGTAGCGTTGGACTTGTCAAAGGCGTTTGACACCATCTGCCATTCCACGCTACTAGAAGATATAGAGGCCTCCTCTCTCCCACAGAGGCTTAAACAGTGGTCGGAAAATTATCTGAGTGGTCGACATTCGTCGGTAATGTTTAGAGACAAAACGAGTAAACAGCGAAAAATAAAACAGGGGGTTCCTCAGGGTGGTGTCAGGGTGGGTTCCCCGCTACTGTTTAACTTTTACATTTCAAAACTCCCTCAACAACCAGAGGGAGTCTCGATTGTCTCTTATGCCGACGATTGCTCGATCATGGCGACTGGGAATGGAATTGATGACCTGTGTTCGAAAGTAAACGGGTATCTCTCCGAACTTTCTCGCTTCGTCGCTGCAAAGTGTCTAGCCCTCTCCCCTACGAAATCCTCCGCGACCCTGTTCACAACCTGGACGAAGGAGGTCAGGCTACCGCTGGGGATTCACGTCGATGACACACCAATTCCGATGGTGAATAACCCCAAAATACTCGGAGTAACATTCGACAGCCTGCTCTCCTTCTCTGCGCACTCAACCGCTATTGTCAATAAAGTACAGAGCCGCAACAAGGTCCTCAAGTCGCTAGCCGGCAGTACTTGGGGCAAAGACAAAGAAACGTTGCTGGCAACATACAAGGCAATAGGCCGGCCGGTTTTGAACTACGCAGCGCCAGTGTGGTCGCCAAGGACTAGTAGGACGCAGTGGACGAAGCTACAGACTGTACAGAACACCGCACTCAGGACAGCGACAGGATGCCTCCTGATGTCGCCTGAACACCACATACACGGCGAGGCGCAAATGCTCCCTGTAAAGGAGCACAATATAATGCTCTGCAAGCAGTTCCTGATTGGGAGCCACAGAAGTGGCCACCCAAGCAGACAGCTGCTTTCTGAGGAGCCCTCGCCTAGGCACGTCAGGAGGCATCTATATGAACTGACGGACGAAGTCCAGAGGTTCATTAAGCAACCTCTGGACCCAACAGCTTACCGACAGGCCCTGAACGGCATTCACAGGGACTCAGTCTCGAGTTATGTAGACTCTAGACCTGTGAATGCCGTTCTAGGCATACCACCCCCGGACATAGACGAGACGGAGCTTCATCTGCCTCGGGAGACACGCACAACACT
>NW_023458557.1:35002237-35005125 GCF_013731165.1 Rhagoletis pomonella
TCTCTCATCTACTCTTAACTACAACGCGTGTGCTTTCGAATATAACAGTTGCACACTAAGCTAACGATATACTTCAGTGGATTTTTGCATGAGCCACTCTGAAAAGATCTTATTTGCAGTCTGATGTATATTAACCTGGCATTTTAATGGCTGGCAAAGAGTACCTTGCCATTTTGTGGATTGAATTTCCTAAAATAATAATAATATTAATAATAGATTGGCGCTTACACATATGTTCGTGTTTGGCCGAGCTTCTCCTCCGATTTGTGGCGTGCGCCTTGATGTTGTCACACAAAGCGGAGGGACCTACAGTTTTACGCCGACTCCGAACGGCGAATGTATTTTTATGAGAAGCGGTTTTTCATGGCATACATACACTCGGAGGTTTGCCATTGCCTGCCGAGGGGCGACTGCTGTTAAGAAAAATCTTTTTTCTAATTTTTTTTGCGATGTTGCTTTGACCAGGGCTTGAACCCAGGTGCTGCGGAGTGGAAGCACACACTGCTTACCACTACACCACAGCGGCCGCTGTATGAATTTCCTATAGCTTAAAAAAAAGCGGGAGACAGAAGACACATAGTCATACGAATTGCGAATTTTAGTGTGTGGTTGCCCATCGGCTATCAGTCGCCAAGGCGCATCCATACAAGGTGGTGTCAATTACATATAAGTAAAAGTACCGTGTAATTTGTTATTGCGTTTTGGAACATCAGGATGTCAAAACGAAAGGGAATATGAGATAATTTTCGTCATTTCGAGACAAAAATATCCAATCAGCTGTTCAATCAACACCACCTTGTATTGATGCGCCTAGTCAGTCGCCATGCTATCAGTCGCCATACATAATAGGGCCATTAAGAATATCTTCACCTCTTCTGTCAACAGTAAACACAGCAATTTCTCCAGATGTGCTGTGCGGCGATCCGAAATGCACACCAGATACCAGAAGTAGCGTGTCACTTTGGTTAAATTGTGAAAATTGGGCGTATTTCCAGCTGAACTGTTTCATATTGTGCGAGTACCTTTCCGAACAAGGATGTGTTGAATTCCAGATCTTTCATCAAAGAAAGTTGACATAGTTAGTAAAATATTATCTGTGTTCTCGTCCCTTGTAATATACGTACGATTACGTAACCATCTTTAGAACAGGTAGCAAACATTTCTCCATTGTGTGAGAAACTCACATGAAGGACCTGATGCGTATGACCTTCAAGACGCTGCGCTTGAACATATGGTATATTCCAGCTCAGACGCTTATATTCACTCTTCCACGACTCTGTTCCTATATAGGTTAGACCATTAATTCCAAAATAGTACAAAGAAACTGTAGGTTAAGACAATAGAATACTTTACAAAATGTTTGACATTACGGTAAGACCTTGGAATATGTTTCCAGCGGTTTTTTTAATAGATTTAAATTGGAGTCAAATGTATGTATGTGCATACGTACCTGGTTTAAGTCTTATAATCGGATCTATTTTATAATGCAGAACAAATTTTTGTTTCCACATGAGCTCATCGTTGGAGACGTTCCACCATCGCTTACATGTAGCCCCGGAATTTAATAAGTCCCTTATTGGGAGCATCCAATATATCCGAAACAATATAGGTTCTGGGAGTGACCACCATTCGCCAATCCCTGCAGCGCTGCTAAAGCTATTTTCAATGTCATTACTATGACTTTCTACCTCCATATAAGAAATTCCAATTTCCGCAAAGAATACTTTATATCAAAAAAACATGTTTTGACGAAAGTTCGTAATCGTAAAACCTGGAATCAAAGAGCTCTAGTGCTGAAAAATTAAACAACGTAAAAGACGCAAAAAATAGAGGTGGGTAACTCAACTCAGAGTTGAGTTATTGAGTTGATTCCTATAAGTGAATCGGTAACTCAGACTCCCTGTCCAAAAAAAATGTAACTCAGTAACTCAGTTGATGCCGTAGGGCTCACATGAATCAATTGAATCATAGTGGCTCATATTTGTCCATATAACTCTCTCGCTTCGCCACAGTGTTTAGCATGGCAAAGTCTTGCATTTTGTTTTTGCACGAGGCGAATTTATACAAGGTGGTGGCAAGAATACAACAACAACAACCACATGTATTTTGTATTGCGGGTGTTATGTCAAATCTCACAAATTCCTATAATTTCGTTTTTTTTTTAGTTTTTCTCGAAATATGTATGTATGTAATATATATAAAGATGTGCATATCAAATCAATTGCCTTTCCAACCATATCCACATTTTGAAATTCGGTACAATAGGTTTCGAAATATAAGCTTTTGAAAATATTGAAAATTCCACCTTTACCCTCCCCCTAGCAACGCCCTATTAATTTGCACACAAAAAAAATTACGCCTTTCAAATCAGTAGAAAGGAGCTGACCCCGCCCACTTTAAAGTTTTGTTTTATCTCAACGGCCGCTATACCGCATCTATGCCTCAAAACGAGTCTACGATACGAATGAGTGTAACATACAAAGAGTCAAATGAGTTAGTTGAATGAGCTGACTCCTTAAAGTGAGTTGGAGTCATTGAGTCAACTCCTATAAATTTGCTGAGTTACCCACTCTTAGCAAAAAACACCTTTCACTAAGCACTGACCAAGGCGAATTTATACAAGGTGGTGTTGATGGCGAATTTAGATCTTCGCCGCGGTACCTCTTCTATCGCTCTGTTGGGCGATGACAGCTGTGCGTGCCAAAGGTGGCCGTATTTTTTTTATTTAATAACAAAAATCACGAAAGCATTATGTTGTTATTTTTTCATTATCTTATTTTGAATGCAATCTTGCGATTTAAAAATCTAATTCTAAAGAATGCACTTTCCAAATAAATCTTTTTATAATCGCCAATTCTATGTGAATAAATTGTTCTCATAACTTAAAA
>NW_023458557.1:35005225-35008044 GCF_013731165.1 Rhagoletis pomonella
AATGCAAAATAAAAACAAATTGGGAAAAACTATTTTTGTTTTGCTTTATTATTTTGGGAATATTTGTTCACATGAAATTCATGATTCGTGATTAAATTCGCGAAAATTTACTTTTAAATTTCTCGTCAGATTTTGCAAAAAAATTGGCTTTGTGGTTAGTTCACCATTAACCTCAACAAATTTCGAATTTAAAATTTCCAATGTACCTATTCCAAAAACTTGAATTCGGCTTGCGCAGAGCGCCCTCCAATAAGCAGTTAGAATAAGTAAAATTTTGATCACTTTCTTCATTCGTTCTGAAACATAATTTCGTCAACCCCCTTTTTGAGATTATGCAATAATTTTCAGGTTCATCATATTCGACATCTTTGAGTGGACTGATGAAATTTTCTGAAAAATATTACTGCTCGTGATCAGGTAGCATGAATTTAATGAAATGTCATAATTTTATTAAAAGTCAAATGGGTAACAACAACAACGAATGTCATTAAATGAAACTACCCTCTTTTTTGAATCATGGTATATAACATGAACGAAGGACACAATATCACCTAAGAACAAGAGAGTGAAAAAAGTCGATTTTTTTTAGCGGGTTCTACGCCATCTTGTTTCACTGGAAAACCAGCGAAAAGTAAACAAAGCAAAGAAAACAACGAAAACCAAACTTAGCCAGAATTATTGTCAGCCACTTTAAACCCACAAATTAGGTAAAATGATGCAACAAAATGCTTTAAAATGTGTTGTCATGTTGAATTAACTCTTCTTTACTTGAATAAAAGTGTAAAATAGTGTTGCTTGTGATGTAAACAAACGCTCAGCTGACGAAGCCGCTTTCGCAAACTTTTTTCTCAAAACCAGTTACAAATACAACGTCGCGTTCTTACGTGATCTTGTATTTTTGGTTCATATACCATGTTCTGACCGACATCGAAAACATGTTTTCGTTGGTAAAACTGGTTTTGGACCTAAAACTTGTGTTTTCGTCCATGTAAAATCTGTCAAACGAAAACTAGTTTTCGCTGAAAACCACTTGAAAACTCACGTTCCACTCAAGCCATTCGGTGTCTGCACTACTTTTTTCCATTATTTATCGAAGTGGAAGTCTTATTTTATCAATTTTAATACGTCATTTCGGATTTATTGTTAATTGGCTGGCCAAAATAAAGTAAGCATGGAAGTAAAAGGTTGTTAATGAAAAGAATTTAAAGGAAAAGTATTTTGGTTTTGTTTTTGTGTAGCAAAACTGTAAACAAAGGATGAAAGCAATGTCACCGAAAACACCAACAGTCGGTGTGAACAGCCTTCAGCACACAATCCCAAAACATGAACCAATTAGAACAGATCTGACCGGTTGAGAAGCAGCCATTTGTAATAGCAATTGAGAAAAAAGTGTGTGACGTTCGTAGTTTTGAAGTTTGCTATTTATGTTTTGCTTCTTTTTTTATATGTATTTTGTCGGTAGTATATTTCAATGATTTTTAAGTGATTTTTTGTGCAAATGTAATTATTATGAAGTGCGCGGTGATTGAATGCAAAAACACGTACATAAATCATAAATTGGTTAGCACAAACATGTGCACAACATTGCTTGCAGTTTTTCTTTATGCTTCGTCTTCATATTCTTTGTTTACATTTCACAGAAAATAACATGGCGCCGAAATTAAAAACGTCAGCCAGAAAATTACTTTCTTCTTTTGCTCCATCTTGTCAGATCTTGTGTAGTTGGATCATGATCCCAAAACTCGCTTTCAAGGTGTTTTCGCATGAACCAATTAGAGCAGATCTGATCTGTTGAGAAGCAGCCATTTGTAATGGCAATTGAGAAAAAAGTGTGTGACGTTCGTAATTTTGAAGTTTGCTATTTCTGTTTTGCTTCTTTCTTTATGTGAGTTTTGTCGGTGGTTTATTTCATTGTTTTCTAAGTGATTTTTTGTGCAAATGTAATTAAAATGAAGTGCGCGGTGATTGGATGCAAAAACACATACAAAAATAATAAATTGGTTAGCACAAACATGTGCACAACATTGCTTGCATTTTTTCTTTATGCTTCGTCTTCATATTCTTTGTTTACTTTTCACAGAAAATAACATGGAAATTACAAACGTCTGCCAGAAAATTACTTTTTTCTTTTGCTTCATCTTGTCAGATCTTATGTAGTTGGATCATGGTGTTTTCGTTATCGGTCAGAACATGGTAATAGACTAGGTATGTTCGATATTTAAGAAAGTATCGATATCATGAATCGATTTAATTCACTGTATGTAAAATCGATACGGCGATATATCGGGCTGGACAATATCGATACCGGAAAAATCGATGCTGAAAATCCTACTCCCAATTGAATAGAATATTAGACCTGCTTATCAACTCAACTAATTGTATTTCCATCTTTTATATTTACTGAGGATTAAAACGGTATGCTGGTCGACTCAAGCGGCTTGTCAAACCTAAGAGCTAAATAAATCACACAAGCTGTTGATTAAACCTACTTTAGTATTTTTCCATACACTTCTTTGTAAATGAAAAATAAATTACAACTTAAATATCGATATTGCGGGTAAAGTATCGATGTCTTCGATATATCGACCTTGGAATATCGATTAAAAAAATCGATTATCGTGCCATGAAATATCGATATTCAGAAAAATCGATACGATATCGAACATTCTTAGAATCAAGGCGTATAAAAAAAAAATCTGAAGTGTATTTCAGAAAACCTCAAATGTATTTCGGAAAAGCTCTAATGTATTTCAGAAAAGGCCAAATGTATTTCAGAAAAAGCCAAATGAAATTCAGAAAAACACAATTGTGTTTCAGAA
>NW_023458557.1:35008054-35017491 GCF_013731165.1 Rhagoletis pomonella
CAGAAAAAGCCAAATGAAATTCAGAAAAACACAATTGTGTTTCAGAATAAATCAAATTATTTTCAGAAAAACGCAAATGTATTTCAGAAAAACGCAAATGTATCATTTGACTTTTTCTGAAATACAATCGGCGCATATTCATAGTCATCTTTAGTACTCAACTAAGTCGAAACTATTCTAAGTCAGTTTCGACTTTTCTGGCTAAGTACCAACTTAAAATTTAGTTTCGGCTGCAGCTGCAACTAGGTCGGAACTAGGAAGAAGTGTTTTATCAAATCAAGAGAAAACAGACGAAAAAATGTAAAAATTAAGTTGGTAGAGGGTGATTTTGATAATATTGAATAATCTCCAATTAAAATTTGCAAAGATCGATCAATTTTAATCGGAAAATGAAATTCAATGCGTATTACAATTCGAATAAAGCTACATCACAATTTTATAATTGGAATAATTTAGACAAATTCTCAAATAATAAGTCAGTTTCAAGCTAGTTCTTTTAAAGTAAATTTGTGCATGACATTTAGAGTCACAACTAAAGCTATTCATAGTCGCCTTAGTTTCGACTTTTCTGGCTAAGTACCAACTTAAAATTTAGTTTCGGCTGCAGCTGCAACTAAGTCGTAACTAGGAAGAAGTATTTTATCAAATTAAGGGACAACAGACGAAATATGTAAAAATTAAGTTGGTAGAGGATGATTTTGATAATATTGCATAATCTCCAATTAACATTTACAAAGATCGATCCATTTTATTCGGAAGATGAAATTAAATGCGTATTACAATTCGAATAAAGCTAAATCACAAATTTATAATTGGAATAATTTAGATAAATTCTCAAATAATAAGTCAGTTTCACGCTAGTTCTTTTAAAGTAAAATTGTGCATAACATTTAGATATCTACTATTTGTATGTTTCACAGCATGCTTTCGATAAACATCGACTTCACATCACTGCGGTTGTTCTGGCTATTTCACACAATTAACAAGAAAATGATACTTTATTCTTTTGCATAATCATTCAAAATTACATAAACGGATGATCAAACTTGACATTATTTAATAAAAATGTAATTTTTCCAAAATATCGTAAACAAAAATCGATACATTTTCACACTCGTTTTGCTATGTCGTAAACTAAGTCGAAACTACTTAGTAGAAGTCTGAAATGCGACTATGAATAGAGGTCAATTTTAAGTTGGTGCGTAAATTTAAGTTGCAACTTTTTTAGTTTCGACTTAGTTGCTGGACTATGAATACGCGCCAATCAAATTTATTTGCGTATATATGTTAATTCTATTTATTGAAGCAACCACGCGGAAAAGCTTGTGTTAATTATATTGATAACAGAACTTTTCAGCTCGCACGTTGCCTAAATTCTCAAGTAACATCAAATCCACAAATGAATAAATTGCTTGTATTACCATCAAGATCGCCATGTACAAACTTTAACAACATAAAAAAATAGAGCTTTCGCACGAGCGTTTGTTTGGTTTTTTAACTCCATTTAAAATTTTATTTTAATAAAATCACGATTTGTCAAATGCTTAAATATATTTATCTAGTAATAATGCAGCACACAACCCTTAAATCTAAAAAAACGGTCTGAGGAAGGCCATTAAATAGCAGCACACAACCCAGTGCCTTTCTCAAGGGTGAATATAGCTACAACAACAACGACTACTACAACAACAACCCAGAAAGGTTGCCTGCTGTCTATATTGTGATTGACAATCAGCTGTCAAGATTGTTTTGACAAGTTTTTTGTTCATGGACATTAGTTTGGTGGAACATGTAAGTGTTTTTCGTTTGTTAAATTATAAGTAATTATATGGAAAGAAGGCAAAAAGATGCAATAGTTCAGTTAATTGCGAAATTGGCTTCCAGTAATAGGCAGTTGGAAGATATCCGAAAAAGGCGGCTACTGAGATTGAAAAAAATTATGGCAGCAATACGCATGCGAAATTCATTATTATATTTTATAATAAGCGTCTGTGGACACACGTAAGCAATTATAGCAGCTATTTTTTATTAGTGAATATAATAATCAACGCGTTTATGTGTATTGTAGGCGAGACATGGCAAGTTCTGGGAGCTGGACATTCCTGCCAACAGAGACCAATTTTTTAAGGAGTGCTTTAGAATGAGCCGCGATTTTTACGCATTGCAAAAAGCGACACAACTTTTAGGAAATGCATCCCTTTAGACAAGCGTGTCGCGATTGCTTTATATGCGCTTGGTTCCTCAGTTGAATACAGGACGATCGGCCGGCTGGGGTATCAAAAAGAAGCGTATGTAATATTTTAATAGACTTTTGTTCTGCGGTCTGGGACAAGCTCGCTCCTAAGTATTTACCCCAGCACATTCCTTACCCAAGAAAACTTTGAAGAGTGTGTTAAGGGATTTGAGAAAATTGGATTGGAAATTGGATTGGATTTGATTTCGAGTTTACGAGGTGTGCATAGGGCAGTGCTTAACGCTTCTGACTTGCACTCGATGACGCAGGTTCGATCCCTGCTGAAGTCTAGAAAAAAGAAGTCTGATAAGGAGATGTGGTCATCTCCGAAATAGCTGCTATAACTTCTACCGCTTAGACTTTGTTGCTTTTTCAAAGTTTCCTAATAAACAACCGTGGTACAAAGATCAATAAAAATATTAAAAATAATTGAATTTGGTTGAATAAGGAAAATGAATTAGCAGCAAGAGTTTACGGGATGTACATAGCTGAGTGGTTAACGCTTCTGACTTTGAACATCGATTACGCAGGTCTGCTGCTGAAGTCTAGAAAAAAGAATTCTGATGAGGAGATGTGGTGTTCTCCGAAGTAGCTACTATAACTTCTACCGCTTAGACTTTGTTGCTTTTTCAATTTTTCCTAATAAACAATCGTGGTACAAAGCTCAATAAGAATATTAAAAATAAAATGTTAATAAGCCACAATAACAATGACAAATACATAGTTTAGAAAGAGCCTGCCTGAAACTATACAAAAAAGCAAATAAGCATATGGATGTATAGAATTGACAACAACAACCACGCTGTCGAATTTGAGTTTGAGTTTGATAGAAGTTGGTTGAATAAGGAAAATGAATTACCAACAAGAGTTTAAGGGATGTACATAGCTCAGTGGTTAACGCTTCTGACTTTGAACATCGATTACGCAGGTTCGATCCCTGCTGAAGTCTAGAGAAAATGAGTCTGATGAGGAGATGTGGTGATCTCCGAAATAGCTGCTATAACTTCTACTGCTTAGACTTTGTTGCTTTTTCATTTTTTCCTAATAAACAATCGTGGTACAAAGCTCAATAAAAATATTAAAAATAAAATAAAATAACTCATTTACTTACATATCGACTGCTGAATGGAAGATCGACCTATCTCGGCAGCCAGTTCGAAAACGCCCTATCTCAAAAAACTTTTCAAGAACGCCCTATTTCAGAATTTTATTGAAAAACACTCGATCTCGGAATTTGGTTGAAGAACGCTCTATTTTAGAAACCGATTCAAAAATGCCCTATCTTACTTCAAAATGTATTGAAAACTTGCTGATATAGGGCGTTTTTGAATCGGCAGCTGAGATAGCGCGTTTTTGAAACGAATTCTGATATAGGGCCTTCTTCAACCAAATTCTGAAATAGGACGTTTTGAAAAGTTTTTTAAGATACGGCGTTTTTGAACTGGCTGCCGAGAGAGGTCCATCTTCCACTCACCAGTCGATATTTACTTCTATCTTCCCATGCAGGTACATACAGTCACTTACAAAACTGAGTATACAGTGGTTTTCCTTTTAAATACCTATTAACAGTGCTTTTCGTTTTCAATATTTTTATTTATTCGGGCATGTGCTGCAAATCGTACGATTTGAAATCGGTGCGATTTACAAAATTTATTTTAAAGAATTCTTAACAAAACAGAAAAAAAATCCCGCTAAATCGAAGAATATTACGTCCTTTCGCGTTTCTATCAGTTTTTGTTGGAAATATTTATTACTTTCATTAGTTATAATAAAAAATATTTTGCAAATCGCATCGATTTCAAATCGTACGATTTCATTTGCTTTTCATTTAATTTACTTTTCAAAATTTCATTTACTTTTGTTCTATAAACATTCACATTTTCAAAACTTAATTTTTCGTAATTTCATACATTTTTTATTTTATTTTAATTTTTTGACAAATTTATTGTTTAAATATACAGCCTTGGCCAAGAGTATTGGGCACTAGAGTCCTGCACGATTATGTTACTATCGTATGAGTACGTTAATAACTACAGGCTAACCTAATATTCGCGGCTTGCGTTTTGGTACGCATGCCGTCGAATTTGTTTTTTTGCGTCACCCGAAATTGACTTGCATGCGTTTGCATTTGATTTCATTGAGCGAAACGTCAAATCAAAATGTCACGCAGAACAAAAATTGGAAATTGAGTTAGCTTCATACGCACGCCGTTCAATTTCGGTTGATCTCATACAAGTTGCATGTGCATGAGACATTTTTGACAATAAATTGGCGGCATGCGTGAATATTAGGTTAGCCTGTAACACTTCTGACGATTACCACGATGCCAAAATAGCGAAGTTACTCGGCACCGCCGCATCTTCGCATCGTACGATTTAGAGCTGTCAAACTATCGACGATACTATCGATAGTCTGGTCACATGAAATAACTATCGATAGTTTTAGTACTATCGCCACTATCGTTTAATTGATAGCGTATTCTCTTTCCTAGCGCTTTTGACATTCGCACGAATTAGTTGAAACTTGGCAGCGTTATTTCTAAAAGCGCAATTTTTGATTTTAAGCGTGAAAATGGCTGAGGATACATTGCCGTCTAAAAAACCAAAAACTTCCGAAGTGTGGAATTTCTTTAAAAAAACAAGCGACAAAAAAATTTGAAAAATGTAACTATTGTGGCAAAGAATACCGCACTAGTAATACCACAAATTTAAAAGACCACATTTCTAGATGCTCCTCTATCGCTTGTTCAAGCAGCACTGCTTCATCAACTTCAGAATCGTCAACCACTTGCAGCAGTGGTTCAGTGCAAAGGTTGGTTGGTCAAAGTTTGACGTGAATAAATAAAATATATGTAATTGAAGAACTCTTGTTTACATTTGTTAGTGCATATTTCACTATCGAATTTAAATATGATTCGAACTCCGAGCGCAAAAAAAAATTGATGCCGCACTGGCTGAGTTTGTGTGTGTAGATTTGCAACCAATATGCATAGTAAATGATGCGGGTTTCAAAAATCTTTTAAAAGTGTTGGACCCTAGGTATGAAATACCAAGCAAAAATTATTTAAAAGACAAACTCATTTTCGAAAAATACGAATGTATTAAGGCGTGCTTAAAATTGAAATTGGAAAAAATTTAATATCTGGCCATAACTTGCGATATGTGGACATCCCGCTCAGGTGATGCATACCTACTGGTCATTATGTGGATGCAGAATTTGATCTGAAGACTATTGTTCTTTCAACAAGACTCTTAGTAAACGAAGAAAATCACACAGCAGAAAATATTGCAAAAACGCTTGATGAAGTATTCACTGAATGGTCCATCAGCAACAAAATCATTTGCCTAGTTACCGACAACACCAGAAATATGATCAAAGCATGTGAAATTTTAAGAAAAAGGCACTTATCTTGTATAGCTCATTCCTTAAACTTGATTGTGCAAGATTGTTTGAGACTAGACGAAGTAAAAGGAGTGATTACAAAATGCAAAGAAATTGTAACTTTTTTTTAAAAGTAGCTCGACTGCCATGGCGAAATTCAAAGCTGAGCAAAGTTCAAATAGGCCGCTTAAATTGGTACAAGAGGTATGCAATAGATTGAACAGCTGTTTATCAATGATAAAAAGGGTGCTATTATTGAAGGATGATTTAAATAAATGCCTTTTAAATATACCAAAGCACCCAAACCATTGGAAAGCGGTGATGCACGCCTTCTAAACGAGCTTGTTAATATTCTTGATCCTTTTGACGAAGCTACCTTGCATTTTTCTAGCAGTAAGAGCGTTACTTCTTCTTCAATAATTCCTATTATTTATGGTTTAATTGAAACATTAAAATTAATTGAACAACAAGGGATTTCAAGTGAAGGAATAGCTTTTTTGTCGGCAATTGTTTGTTCTACTGAAAAACGCCTTTTTTTATACGAGGAAAGAACGTTAATTCGCGTATCAACGATCTTGGATCCAAGGTTCAAGAAAGAAGGTTGTAGAAGCGAATTTAATGCAAATGAGGCGAGCAAGGCTTTAGAAAGGGAAATGTTGTTGACAGCACTAAAATTTAAATCTTCTGCGACTGTTGGTCCCAGCACACCGGAGATACAAGCAAAACTTCTCTTTTCCTTTCTAGTAAGTTGGATCAAAAACAGAGAACAACAAAAGTCGATGTAATCCTGAAGAAGAGGCAGTACTTGGAGCAAGTCAACTCAGAGCCAAACACAAACCCGCTACTGTATTGGAAGGTAGATACTGGAAATCCTATAATACAATATACATATGTATTACACATATAATATATGTATATATTCTAAACCATTATTTTCACTTCAGGTGTTACGAAATCAGCTTGAGCCTCTTCCTGATTTGGCAAAAAAGTTTTTTTGTATCCTGGCATCATCTGTAGAGTCTGAAGGCACTTTCAGTGAAGCGGGCTTAATTGCTGTTGCAAAAAAATAAAATTATGTGAAATATTTTTCCTTTTTAATCAAGTGCGGGCAAGAAATATCATTTTTAACGCATTTATTGATATGAAATATTAATTTATCTGTCGTTAGTATGTTAATTTAGTGGCCCAAGCATTCGCTGCCAAGCGTTCATTGTAGCAAGCATACTTTAAACGTGCGTTCTGTCAAACCAACGCCAACGCCAAAGCCAACGCGAAAGTTCTATGTGGACCGGCCTTAATTCTGCTAATAAATTAGCATCGCCAATAGCAGTGTGACCAGATAATCCCAAAACCATATTTACTATACTTGCATAGTGTATCTTTTATTTAGTTCGGCATAAATTAATTCATAAATTCATAGAAATTAAACATATTTAACTATAACATAAAGTAGGAGTTAGAAATAAAAAATATTAATATTAATATTTTATTTCTTGTCTTTCGAATGTAAAAATAAAATGGCATCCAAATTTTCTCCTCTAAGATTTGTTCTTCGTTCTTCCATAACTCGATTTGCCACACTGAAACACCTTTCACTCGCAGGGCTAGATGCTGGAATGCATAATACTTTTCGCGCCAGTTTTGCCACCAAAGAAATCTCATTCTCATGTCGCCGCCACCAATGCAATACATTATTTTCGAAGTGGCAAACGTTTTTGTACATTTTAATTTGTACATTTATTTGGCAAGTTAGTTTGCCATTTAGTTGGCAAGTTTAAAATTAGGCAAGAAAAGTGCTATGTAGAATTGCTGAATTTGGTTGCAAATCTAGCCCATAAAGTTATCTGACCACACTGGTCAATAGCAAGCTGCAACCTAAAACTGGCTACACACGACAAACATCTGTATGTACATAAATATACTTATAGTAATTTAAGGCTCTGTTATGCATACTTGGCATTGCATGCACTGCTATACCATTTTTACGTAGAAATCAAAAACCAACATACTTTTACGTATGTAATGCTGTGCGTTGGGTAACCGCTTACACGCGAAGCTCATTTAACAGATTCCTTATATGACAACTCTCAAGCAATGCCAAGTATGCATAACAGAGCCTTTAGCCTCATTTATCAAAAATCAATTTACAAACATGGCTTTGATTCATTTATCCGCCGATGTGCACACTTCAAGCATCAACACAAAATGAGGTTGTTGTTTTTGTTTCCAATGCGATGCTCGCAAACCACGCTACAAACGACGAGCATGCTCGCTGAAAATCAAAATTTTGATTTTTTGCGAGCATGCTCGTGAACCGCCCTACAAACGACGAACATGCACCGCAAGCCGCGCATGTGCGCGCAGATGTTCGTCGTGTGTAGTCAATTTAAAGCAGTGTCCGCCAAAAAGAGAAGTCTTAAAATGAGAATGTATTAGTTATGAAATAAAAAATGAGAATGTGTTGGTGGTAATTCACGGAAATGCGTCATCAACCTGCTTCGCCTATTGTTTGCAGTGTTGCCAGAACTTTTTGGGCCGACCGGCTAGATTGGCAAAAAAAAAGCGGCTAAAAACGGCTAAAATGTTTTAGTGAAATTTCACATAGACTCTGGCAAAAAACGGCTAAAATGTTTTAGTGAAAATCCACATGCTTTATTTAAATAAATCGCAAGAAACGAAAGACTAGTTAACACCATTAATTTATATCGAGTGTATATTCCTCATCATCAAATGAATCACTATTGTATATATCACCTGAATTCATTAATTTTAAGAAATCGTCATCTACAGTAAAATTATGGCAGCATTTTTCTTCGAGTTTTAAACCGTATCTTATATATAAAATAGCGTTTAACGTTTTAACGCACATTGGATTTCTTTGCTTAGTTTTTATTATATTTATTGAACTAAATATTCGCTCTACTTCTGCATTACTTATAGGCAAAACAAGAAAACTAAAAACTAGGTTGGAAAGGTCAGCAAAAGGGTTTTCTCCTAGGGCATTTCGAAATTGATAAACTTCGGCCCAAAATTTTACAGTTGAGTCTAAATTACTCCAGGTATGTAACGTTAACCGTTGCCATTGCATCTCTATGGATGTTATTTCGTCGGCATTATATTTGTGTTTTTGTTGCTGTAGTTGAACAAATACTTTTGGTTTAATTACTCTTAATGCATTTCCAACCGAAAAAAGTCAATTTTTTTTAGTGTGGCAATATTTGTAGGGAGGCGTTGGCGTAATTCCTTTATTAAAGTGATAATAAAATAGCGACCATTTTCTCGAATTATTTTCTCGGCTTCGTGGTCAAAAGCGTTTGTGCTTACTTTTGTTTTTAAATACTCTTCAAAACTGTGATAAAGCTGAGGAAATGGAGCAAGGTATGGTTCCAACGGGGAGCATATAGGATCAAATGTGTCCGCGCTAATAACCACTAGGGAGCATAGATGCGAAAGTAAAACATTGAGTTCATTAAAAATCTTCATTGGGTCTGCATTATTGCTTTCGAACAACTTGTTTACTTTTTGCACCTGAAAATTAGGCAAATAGTAAAATCGGCTAAACACGGCTAACTTTTTTTACAAACCGGCTACCAAATCGGCTGCCGGCTAGATCGAATTTTCTCCGGCTAGTTGCTATCAAAACCGGCTAAATCTAGCCGGAAAACGGCTAAAATGGCAACGCTGATTGTTTGCATGCAACTAAATAAAATTTGTTGCTCTGCTACTCTTTCTGTTGACGTTCGGATTGTGTACGTGTAATAGCCCGAACACAATGGAAACGACGAGCTACAAACCACAGCTGTCAAATTATTTTAACACGTAC
>NW_023458557.1:35017501-35024209 GCF_013731165.1 Rhagoletis pomonella
ACGGCTGTGGTTGTGGCCAGATTAGATCTATTTCTATTTTTCTGGCGACAGATAAGGTTCTTCCTCTTCTTTTATGTCAAACTCATCAAATTCATGATGTCGCTGCCGCGTTCAAAGAAATCATGTCGCCATCGACAAAGCGTTTAGATAATGAAAATGACAAATTGGAAGCTGTGGTCTGTAGCTCGGCGTTTTCAATGTGTTCAGAACTATAAGGTTCTTCCTCTTCTTTTATGTCAAACTCATACAAATTCATGATGTCGCTGCCGCGTTTAAAGAAATCATGTCGCCATCGACAAAGCGTTTAGATAATGAAGATGACAAATTGGAAGCTGTGGTCTGTAGCTCGTTGTTTTCAATGTGTTCAGAACTTAAGAAGCCGATTGTGTACATGTGAAAGGCCGAATATAGTTCGTTTCCCAGGAAAGTGTTTGGCGGACACTGATTTAAAGCAAACAAGCGTGAGCTAAAAACAGTGGTCGGCGCTTCATACCACAATCAGTGTTGCCGCGAAACATTTTTAGCGGTAGCTAAATTCAGGCTAAAAAAGGGCTAAAAAAGAGCTAAAAATCGTCGTTGTGGCTAAAAATGGTAGCTAAATTTTTTACCTACATATAAATATATAAGTATACACGCAAACATTTTCTATAAGTAATAATATAGAAAAACAATGAACTCTGGAAAGAATTAATATTTTATTCAACAAATAAACTTGTTGTGTAACACATAAAGCATATTAAGGGCCGCCAACTTACCTATTTTAAAGTATAGTTAAATCGTTAATGGATAAGATAACGGCCCAGAAACGTAAAAAACATACATATACGTATGTATGTACAGTTTAAAAATTAATTTCTTACATAAACAAAAAAATGAGATCACATTAAGAATACATAAGTACTAGAATCATATCTAAATACAGTGTCGGACAATACTAAATAACTTAAATAATTTCAAACTATGCTTCGAAAAATATCCATTTGTAAAAGAAATTTTTAAAATGTTATGTTATAATTTACAAAGAATTAAAATGTCGGTGCTTTATTATTGTCAGACGCTGTATGTATCAAACAAACAAAAGAGTATTCATTTAATAAACTCATAGTAAAATAATTTAATCTATAAACATTTTTTTTAACACATTAAATATTTATATCTATATCAATACTATCATCGCTAAGCGATTCTTCGTCGTTACAATTTTGTTCATTTCTCATTAACCTGACGATAGCATCTGTAAAATCAAAATCATGACAACATTTCTGTACATTTTTTAAGCCATATCTTACAGTTAATAAAGCGTTTAACATTGCAAAATTCATTTTATTTCTGTGCTTATTTTTAACGAAATTTATTATAGAAAACGTCCTTTCAACTTCTGCGTTACTTAAAGGTAAAAGAAGCAACCGATAAACAAACTTTTTCCACCACTTAAGCTAGCGACACAATGAACAGTTTATTTGCCTTAAAGGAAAGGCGTTCGCTTTATGAGCGAAGAGTTAAATTCATGAAAATCATATAAAAAATTTCAATGTCAATGATGAGTAAATTTTGAAAAGGGCTAAAAAAAGGGCTAGGGGCAATTTCAAATTTTTGTGGCCACAAAAAGAATTTGGTAGCCAAATTTAGCCACCAAAGGGCTAAAACGGCAACACTGACCACAATTGTGGACGATCACTTCACACGAATACTTAAAGGCTCTGTTATGCATACTTGGCAGTGCATGCACTGCTATACCATTTTTACGTGGAAATCAAAAACCAACAGACTTCTACGTATGTAATGCTGTGCGTTGGGAACAGCTTACACGCGGAGCTCATTTAACAGATTCCTTATGAGCCTTAAGGCTCTGTTATGCATACTTGGCATTGCATGCACTGCTATACCATTTTTACGTAGAAATCAAAAACCAACAGACTTCTACGTATGTAATGCTGTGCGTTGAGTAAAGCTCAGAACACTTTGACGACAGCAAGCGACAAGCAGCATCTGTCAAATTTTAAATACACACGTTCTTACGGACACAATTATTTTGACGACAGCACGACATCTTGGCTGCAGGACTGCAATTGTCGACGTCGCCAAATTAAATCTATTTCTAATTTTGCCGGCGACAATGAGTAGATGTAGTGCTGCAAAATTAAATTGTCGCAAAATTAATCACATATTCTTGATTGTTCATGTTTTTCTTATTTACTTAAATAAAAATACACAATTTGTGAAATAAATATACCAAAATGTCAAACTTTAAAATCGGCTGTTTGCTATGTCGCTGAGGTCTTCAAAATGTTTAAGAAGCTGGCTTCAAGGCGACATTTGTCGACAAAATGATGTCGCTGTCGTTACGTCGTGAAGTTGCAGTCGTCAAAGTGTTCCGAGCTTAACCGCTTACACGCGAAGCTCATTTAACAGATTCCTTACTGCCATCCCTAAATTGGCGCGTCAAGCGCCAAGCAACTGTCAAATATCCTCATGCCCATACAATTTGTATGAAGCATCCCACAATAACGCGGCGCTTACGCCGAGCAAATGGAATTTTCATTTTTGACAGGGCGTTACGTGTTGAAGTTGGATGCAGAAGACGGAAAGAAAGAGAAAGGACAAACAAGTGAAAGAGGAAACGAGAATAAAAACGAGAGGACCTGAGAAAACGTCAAAAATTACGACGCGTTGATTTGGGGATAGCGCGCGCTGACACTCGTTGACAATGGATAACGTAACGCTTAGCGCTCCAATTTAGGGACGGCAGTTATGTGACAACACTCAAGCAATGCCAAGTATGTATAACAGAGCCTTTACGCTCTATCGTTTAGTCGTTAGGGAGACAGCAACAAATCAACATCGCGGATGGGTATTCTGCTTTGTTTCTTGAATACAAAGATGCCTTGGGAGAAATATGTATGCACATACATATATTGAAAATTATTTTGGTGGCATACACTGCCTTTTGTGTAGTAAGACCTTTAAAAAAAACAAGGGAATATGCTATTAAAAAACATTTTAATAATTTAACAATTACATGGAAAATTTTGATAGGCATGAATTTCAATATTACTTCAATATTGTCATAACTTAGAAAACTTAAAACTCGAGAAAAACGACGTTAAATTTTTGAATTTACATATACTCCCAGGGGAAAAATTAATACATACTTTGTTCTAATGACTACTGGTAATCGTTACAGCTATGAAATTTTTACACATCATACGAAATAAGGTAACGTGCATACTTAACTAGATTTTTTGCTTTTTTTGGATTATGACACTTTTCTACATACTAGTGTTCGCCCAGCGGTTGAAATTCAACCGCTAAAATTAAGGATAGTTTATGTGAGTTGAGTTGAGCTGAAATAACATTAGTTGGAACGGGTTAAGTGGAGGGGAGTTTAGCTTAGTACTTAGCATAACATAACATACCACAACATAAGATTAAATAACGGAACATATGTTGCATAACACACCACAATATAACATCGCACATTCTTCAGTTGTATTTCCTTTTTATCCCTATCACTTTCTTCCTCTCTATCTTTGTCTCTATCGCTTTATGTTTACGTTTATGTTTATCTTCACCTTCATGTTAATGTTCATGTTCATGTTTAAGTTCATGTTCATGTTCATGTGTTCATGTTCATCTTCATCTTCATCTTGTTATGGGTTACTGTTCGCCGCACAAAATATAAATACTTTATTCTTCGGCGTATAGCGCACCCGGTAGCGTGCGATAAATTTCACCAGCTAATAATTTTTCTACAGCCTACGGCAACACCAAAACTGCATGGTAGGTCTGCCATTTTGCGATAGTGTGTTCCTTGCGGAAAGTGTCGCTGATTGTCACTAGTTCCTGCAGGTCTGTTCGCCTACTTTTTTCGGTTAATAAACGCTTTCCGGCAGTGGCTGGTGATAGTTTGTGACAGCTACCTGTAACTGCCCATCTTCATAGGGTTGAGTTTATATCTTGACACAAATGTTAGAATATAGAGAGCAATATCTGTATATCAGGGCTGGTATTTTGGCATCTTTTGCGATAACTTACTAGTTGACAGCTGCGTTTTCCTTTACACTTTCTGGCGGCAACATTATCCGTATTTTGACATACGGCCTGTGCAACAAACCACACAAATGCTCGTAAGAAGCTCTATTTTGTGTGCTGCTGAATTTGTTAAATTTACATCTATTTTTATAATTTGCAAGTACAGTACGTTTTTTTTTGTTTTTATCAGATTCCATATTGATTTTCATTCAAATTGTTCATCCGTCCATATTAAATACATAGAGTCCAAAAGTTGAAAAGTGAACCGGTTCGGAAAAAATGTAGCTCATGATAAGGCTGATTACACTTAGAAGCTTTAAAATTTTACCTAGCACATGAGCTAGATAAAATTCTGACGTTTGTATTCACCACAAAACTGTCAAATTTTTTAAAAGATTTTTTTTTTACCGGTTAATTCAAGTAAAAATACTCGCAAAGGAGTCACGGCAACCCCGGATTATTTTGTGATATTTCTCCTTGCACTGCCGCAAATTCCATTTGGAAGAGTAACGGAACTAGTCCAAATGACGCAGTGCCCGTTATTCTTCCAAATTGAATATTCCCGCAGTGCGAGGGTATAAAAACCTTATGGAAACCCCATAGTCAGCCATTTGTATCGCATTTGTCAATACGAGTTCACGGAACGGGAGAGAGGGAAACGAAAAAAAAGTAAACGGTTGTGAAAAGTGTAATGCACACATTCGAGACAGTGAAAATTTAATAAAGTGAAGTTGCAAGCCCGGCAAATAATTTAACATTTAAAAAAAAGAAAATAAATAATAGACTAAAAGTACTTGACTGTTTGATCGTGCACATTCCAATGGCACCTTTCTGAAAGTGTAAATAGTGTTTAAATTTGTGCGGGCGTACTAACTTGTGAAATAGTGAACATACAAGACTTTAGCAGTTCCTTAGAAAATCTGAAGCACGTGACAGGGGCATCAATAATTGTTCCCTATCAGCACGAGAAGTCACTGCAACTACGCCAGCGTACCGTAAGTGCTAAACGCTGAGGCGCTCCTTGAAAGCAGCGGGCTCAAGTGCCACTGCACCACCGTCCATAACCAACCTGAATACTGGAGTCGTTAAGTTTTTTTCCCTCAGAGAAAACTTGCACAGAAATGTGTAAAATTGTTTAAATATTAACATTTAAAGTGCACTATTAATAGAAAATATATCTTCGCGTTAAAAATGGTTGCAACTTTAGACATTTCGTGTATATATTATGGGCATAATTTCAAGTCCTCATGTTCGAAAACCTAATTTTGAAAAGCTTATGAGTATACTCACAAGGATTCCTTTTGAAAAAATTAAACACTTCCAGTGGTAGTTTTACATACGCTTTTTAGAGTGCGCCCCACGATACATTTGCCACTGGGCGATATTTTATAAATACTAGTTAAAATTGCTTCTTTTGCAGATACGGTCACATCAGCAGCAGCCGCATTAGCACGACCGCTGCAGTAGCGGCAACGGCACACGAAAACCGCCAGAGCGCGGTACCACAAACCGCCAACGTAGCGGCAACTTCAACGGCGGTCACATTAGCACGACCGCTACAGTAGCGGCAACGGCATACCCAAACCGCCAGAGCGCGGTACCACAAACCGCCAACGTAGCGGCAACTTCAACGGCGTTGACATCAGCACTACCGCTGCAGTAGCGGCAACGGCACACGCAAACCGCCAGAGCGCAGTATCACAAAACCGCCAGAGCGCGGTACCACAAAACCGCCAGAGCGCGGTACCACAAACCGCCACTGTAGCGGCAAGTTCAACGGGTGCCAGAACAGCAGCAACAGCGCGCCACACTAACAACAACAGCGCGTAACACCAATAACAGCAGCGTGCAACACCAACAACAGCAGCGCGCCACAACAACAACGACAGCGCGCAACGTCAGCAACAACAACAGCACATCGACAACAACGGTTGTGGGAAGCAATACCGTTCCAAAGCGACATCACAACCACCGCACTGCAGCGGCAACACCCGCATAGAAGCGGCATCAGCAGCAGAACCACCAGAAAATCACCAGGGAGGGGAATCAACCGGGGTGAGCACCCGGGCACAGAAGCGCGCAACACCAACAACAGCAGCGCGCAACAACAACAACAACAGCGTGCAACAACAACAACAACAACAGCGCGCAACACCAGCGAAAACAACAACAGCAGTGCCCCTAACAAGGTCTGCTGCAGCGGTGGGTGAGTCCAGAAATTATGTAAGGAAATCAAACGGCTAAAACAAATTAGACTAGAAACAAGTAATCAGTGTAAAAGGCAAGAAAAGAAACAAGAATAAAAAAAGAGAGAAACGGGAGTTTAATAGATAATAAGAAACATATGTACGACCACATATACAAGTATAGTAATCCAACAAGCAAAATAAACTTAAAAGAGAAAACAAGTTTACTAAATTAACTTAACGAATGTAAATTAATAACAAATATTAAAAGAAACCATTTTTGTGTTAAGTGAGTAATAAACAAAAACTCAGTTGCAAAAGGAAAAAAAACAGAAATGCTTGTTGTGGTTACAGATTAAAAATATAAGTTTGAGTACCAAAAGTAGGATCAAAAGAACAACTAAACAAACCAAAATAGACAACAAAAGTTTTCAGTGAAAATTTTTTTTTTTAAGTAAATACACATATGGAATAAGTCATACTAGAATGA
>NW_023458557.1:35024309-35030845 GCF_013731165.1 Rhagoletis pomonella
ATAACAATGAAAGCTGCAATGAATGATATATAGGCACAACGAAACGAGCGTTGGGTATAAGAATAAATGAACATAGGGCGGACGCAAAAAACAAAAAGATGACAACTGCGCTGGCTCAACACTTGGCAAACAACGAGCACAAAGCGGACTTCGACAACACGCGAGTTTTGGACATCGAACGAGGAGAAAGAAGGAGAATGACACTGGAAAGCCTAAGAATACAACAGAAACTTGACAATGTGATGAATTTCAAAGAAGATGTGGACAACGCAAACAACGCCTACACAGCTATATTAAAATCTAGATATAAACAAAACAAAAAGAAAGTAATGTAAACTCGCTGCGCTAAAACCATGTAGTTATTGTTGTTTAATGTGAATAATTGTAAGTGTGAGTTTCAAATTCTGATGTGTATGTTATGATAATTGTTAACCATGTTTATTGTCTATTGTTTATCGTTCAAATAAAGCAGACTCCCTGAGGAAGGCGCGAAATGCGTTGAAACGCGTAGGAGTAAGAAATGAAAATTTTATTTTCGCTTTAATTCCAACGGCCGAAGTAGCTCATACCCAGCACACGAATATTTTTTTGTTTTGTTTTTTCTGCGACTTGCTTTTTTTGGGGGAAAAAAATTAATAAATAATATATACACTTTTCTTTTGAACCCAGCTCACTCCATAGGTCTGCGCTGGCGCTCCTGAGCGCCTTCGTATTGCGATGGAGTGGGCTGGGACTCCAACCACGACTGACTATCGGGGTCTCAGTCACCCCACATGTCTCAGGGGGACATGCGTAACTGCCCTTCGCTGCACTGCGGTGGGGTGCACTGAGACCGAAAGATAGCTCAGCAAAATTGTACGCGAAGGCCAGTACACCCTTAAAGTGTGGAGGGGCATTCCATTGTGCCGGTTTTGCATTGCGGTTGGGTGTGCTGGACCAAACAGCGATTTTTTTTCTTGTTTGTTTGTACCTTATTTTCTCGTAGACTAGTGCCTTCCTAAAGTTAGGGGGTCAGCATTCCCATTGACTTTGATAAATACATATTTCCTATTTATAAACAAAGTATACCGATCATATAAATACACGTTTATGACCACGTATATTTAACTAACCACCGTATTTGCCTATTTACTAAAAAAAAACTATTTTTTTTTTATTGATTCTTTTTTTTGCTGCTATTTCACGCCTATATTCCTATTCAGTACGCAGCTGAATAACTAATTTTAATATTTTTCATTTGTTTTTTTAGTCGCGATCCGTGTCGGTAATACCGCGCCACCTAGCTAAAACTCTTGATTTTTTTTCCATTTTTATTTGAAAAATTTTCTCGGATTTTCGATTTTGGTTGGAGCTCTGGGGGAGCCAAGCTTTAACCACATATTTTTGACTTTAAATTCGGAAACGTCACGTTTCTTGTTATTCCTAATTGCATTTGTCTCACCACTGAACACTCGGTAGATCGAACAGCAGCTTAGGCAAACACGCAGTGCTTCAGTTAGAGGTAGCGGCGCAAAGTCAAGAGGCGCCGGGAGGAATACCAGTCCCTCTATGCCAGCAAATAATCCTCCGGTGATGCATTCACCTATTGCTCACCATACGGGAGGAGTTCCGCCTCCAATTCCAATAGCCAATCCCGCTCCGGGACTTAAGGTTGATAGCCGTCAAATTTCAAATTTACTTGACACCTCACCGCCCGGGACTTCGGTCCAGAATGTTTTCGCTACCTCCATGACTATGCTTTCGGGAAGACAGGAAAATGATAGGTCTTTGCCAGGGAATACCGGCTTTAGTGAAGGTATTGCAGAAGGTAGGAGTAGACGTTCTAATGGCGGAGCGCCCGCAGGAGATTCGTGGGTAGGAGTGCTTCATCAGCTCTTACGTACTTCGCAAGAAGAAATGAGAGCTGAAACGAGAACAATGCAGGAAAATATGAACGCATTAAGTGCAGTGGTAACTGCATCTCAAACTGCACCCAGTGGCCCTAGGGAATTTGCTTCAATCCGACACAAGCCACTTTGAATAACCGACCAAATTTCACCACTAATATTGTCATTAAGCCACAGGATTGGAAGGTATCCTATGACGGAACCGGTAGCGTTTCAGATTTTCTCTTTAAACTAAATACGTTGTGTGAGCGCACGAAATGTACAGGCGAACAGTTGATGGCAAGTTTCCACCTAATTTTGTCAGGGCGAGATGAGGAATGGTATTGGTTGTTCACTAAGCAGAATCCAGATGCGACTTATCCCTTCTTGTGCTATTCTATCAGGCGGGAATTCGGCACCTTAAAGAGTGACCATGAGATCGTGATGGAGATCTCAATACGTCGTCAGAAGGCTAATGAATCGTATGATATATTTCATACAGATATATTAGCCTTGAACGCTAGACTAAGGGAGCCGATGTCGGAGAACCTGTTGATAAACATATTGAAGAGGAACGTTAACAGCAGCCTGAAGTTGATGCTTTTCAATGCTGGTGCGCAGACCCTACATGAGCTACGTGACGTTGCTAGCAAAGGCGAACAAATCTTGAAGGAAACCAGAAGCTTGGTACCGAACTATTCAGGACGGCATGTCAACGAAACAATGGCTATCACACCGGATGAATGGACAGGAGGAATGGATGGAGAAGTTTATCCGCAAAGTGGAAGCGCTAAATTTCCAGAGCACTAGGAAACCGGACTATTCAGGAATACAATGCTGGAACTATGACAAGATAGGACACTCATACATCTATTGCAAGAAAGCTATTCGGAGCGTATTCTGCTTCAAGTGTAGACAGAAGGGGGTGGTCACTCCAAGAAGCCCCAGAGATCATCCGAGACAGGGAAACCGGAAGCCGAGCGAGAAGGCAACCGGGGATTCACGTTCGGCACCCTAGCCCCCGAAGCAAGGAGTACAGGAGCAGCAGCCTCCTGTACTAAACCAAAAAGTAAGCCAATTCCAGCCAGAACAGTTCGTTTGCATGGAGATGTCAGTAGTTCGGAGAGTAGTACCAGTCCCTCGCGGGTTTCACCACGGGTCATCATAACCTTCCCAGATAGTTCCGATAGTTTTTATTCCGAGTGTATGTTTTCTTCTACAGCCAATCCTCTGCAGGTTAGAATTCTTAGGCCTTCGTGTAGGGATGTTGCATGCCAGACTCAATTCCCAGTTAGTTTAGAGCAGGGAGAGCAGGATTATGAACGGATAAGGGTGAATATTTTCGAAGAACCAAAACTCGTAGTTTCTGAAAATATTCTACAGTGTAGGAAAAGATATTCTAGCCGAGTAAATATGCGTTAACTTTTGCAAAGCACTAAAATTCTGATAACGCCAGACGAACGACCGCTAGCAAAGATTAAAATAAACGATAGTTTTGTAGTGGGTTTATTAGATTCAGGAGCGAACGTTTCGATTCTTGGAAACGGATGCGAAGATTTCCTAAAATAAACAACTGGTGGAAATCAGCAGAAAATACTCGGCTCGATATCCTTACCGGTCACTTTTAAAAATATTACTAGGACTATTCGATTTTATCTTGTACCGTCATTAATCCAAGAAGCATACCTGGGAGTTGATTTCTGGAAGGCCTTTGCGTTAGCTCCCGATGTATTTCCAACCATTTCGTGTTTAGACTTTCCAAATGAAGACTTCCATCAGCTCACACCAGATCAGAAGATAGCATTGCAAGAAGTTGTTCAGGAGTTTCCCTCCAGGCAGGCAGAAGCCTATAGCGAAATTGAAAGGCTACTCAAGATGGGAGTGATTGAGGAATCGAATTCACCATGGTGTAGTCCAGAGGTACTAGTCCGGAAACCAGGCAAAGTCAGGCTGTGCATAGATTCCAGGAAGGTGAACGCGGTCACCAAGAAGGACTCGTATCCGTTACCCCATATTAATGGACTGTTGAGCAGGTTAAAGGATACATACTTTATAAGTGGTATTGATTTGAAGGATGCTTTCTTCCAAATCAAATTAACGGAATCGCCTAAGGAAAAGACGGCATTTGCGGTTCCAGGAAAGCCATTGTACAATTTTAAAGTAATGCCGTTTGGCCTGTGGAACGGACCACAAACAATGAGTCGGCTGATGGATAAGGCTATCCCTTCACGATTGCGGGAGAGCGTTTTTGTCTACCTGGATGACCTGATGGTGTGCAGCTCAAGCTTCGAAGATCATTCGGAATTGCTGAAGGAAGTGGCGAAATGCTTGCGGGATGCGGGACTCACTATCAACGTAAAGAAGAGCAAGTTCTGCCAGAAGGAAATTCGGTATCTCGGGGACTTGATAGGGAATGGTTGTTTGAAAGTAGACCCGGGCAAAATTGAAGCCATAAAGGATTTTACGATCCCCAAGTCTCCTCGTCAGGTTCGCAGGTTTATAGGAATGGCAAATTGGTGCAGGTCGTTTATTACCAATTTAGCAGATTTGGCGGGTCCAATGACAGATTGCCTTCGGAAGTCACCTGGTCCATTTAACTCCTGAGGCAGTTGATACATTTGGTAAACTTAAAGTTGCACTCTGTTCAGCGCCTGTCCTAGCACAACCCGATTTTAGTAAAGAATTCGTGATCCAATGAGATGCATCCAAAATAGGAGTAGGAGGCGTGTTATTCCAGATCGATGAGGAAGGAGCAAAGCACCCGATAGCTTTTGTATCGAAGAAGCTTAATAATGCTCAGCGAAATTATACGGTCACCGAGTTGGAATGCCTCGCCGCAATAGTTAGCGTCAAGCGTTTCAGACCATATATTGAAGGATTGCCTTTTCGAATAATTACTGACCATTCAAATCTCAAGTGGTTAATGACAAAAAAAGACTTGAGTGGCAGGCTGGCAAGATGGTCGCTTCTATTGCAAAGATACAACCTTAGGATGGAGCATCGCAAAGGATCATTGAATGTTGTGCCGGACACCCTTTCGCGTTTTGACGTGGACGAGCTCTCTTCTACCCCACCTCTAGAAATTGACTTGGCATCACCGGAATTCGACGGCGTAGAGTACTCAGAGCTTCGTGAAACAATTGAAAACAATCACGAAGGGCTACCCGATTTACGCATAGTCGAAAATAGAGTTTACAAAAGAGCGATGTTTCGAAGAGGTGTGGAAGAGGATTCGCTCTGGCGTTTGTGGTTACCGGAAGGGCTGACGGAGCTCGCAATCAAATGCTCACACGATACCAATGCTAGTTACCATGGAGGTTGGCAGAAAACCTTAGAGCGCGTTCGGCAGAAATATTTTTGGCCGCAAATGGCAAAGCACATACGCCTAAATGTAAACCGTTGCGAAACCTGCAAAGCTGTGAAAGCCACAAACCAAGTGTCCAGACTAGAGATGGGCACGGGCCTAAATTTTCAGGCCCGGCCCAGCACGAGTGCAAAATCAACTTTCAAAAACACGCACGAGCCCGCACGTTAAGAATTTTAATGGCTCCCGGCCCGGCCCGGCCCGGCACGACTGGACACGCCCCAGCCCGGAAATAAAGAGCCAACTTTTATTGTATGTATACATATGTACATATTTTTAATTTTGTGTTTATGTTCATACGTATATTTTCTTAAGCGAATCAATATTTTACATCAAAGATTTTTATAATATATTTTCTGGGAAGTAGAAAAAGTGGAAGGTATTTTATGTACAGATATGTATGTAAACAAAACTACTAAGTATCATATATTTTCTATAGGTTTCCAAATATTTCTGGTTTTGCTTTTCTCTTATCAAAAGAGTTTTAAATACGTACTATTTTTTACAACGCTTTTATCAACTTGCAATGTTGTGTTCCAGAAACTTTCAATGTTGTGTGTCCGACACCATAAAGCAAAGCTTTGAAAAGCTCCTATAAAAAAGCATAGTGAATAGGGCGAGGTAGATGACATCTAGATGTCGCCCTATGTACTACGTTTGCTACACCGGAAATAGACGACACGCCATTTCTTTAAATAAAATTAATTGGTACATACATATGTAAATGCATGTGTGTGCACCTTTCTATTAATATCGTTGAATTATTTTAATATCTATTGCAAACTTTTATTCAGACAGGGAACCAGTTGGGAACCAGTTTGGGCCAGTTGGGGACCAGTTGGTCTCTTTAAGCTCCTGTGGCCGTTTAAAGGGTAATTCTTGGGCTCCTGCACTGCCGCTCGGGGTTTCTGCCTTCTACGGTGGTAATTTTGGGCCGGGTTGCCTGTTTTGGCGGATTGTTGTGCTGTGTGCCGCGTATTACGTGTACCGGGTACCACTTTCTCGAGCGAATTGCTCTGGGGAACCTGTTGTGTGAGTTGCTGGCTTTTTGGCTAGACTTTGAGGAGGGTTTATACACGCATATCGGCGGAAATAGACGACACGCCATTTCTTTAAATAAAATTAATTGGTGCTCGTTTGTATGTACATACATATGTAAATGCATGTGTGTGCACCTTTCTATTAATATCGTTGAATTATTTTAATATCTATTGCAAAATTTTATTCAGACAGGACTAAAAAGTAGAAAATAAATAATATAAAAAAACTTTTTAATATACAACGCTTTTATAAATGAACTAAAAAGT
>NW_023458557.1:35030945-35035068 GCF_013731165.1 Rhagoletis pomonella
ACTTTTTAGTTCATTTATAAAAGCGTTGTATATTAAAAAGTTTTTTTTATATTATATATTTTTTGTATAAACACAAAAGCTCATCTAAATTTTTAGTATTAGCAACGGGCTTTTTCGTGCCTTTTCGTGCTTTTCTGAAATTTCACTGAACGCCTAGGCCCGCACGTACAAACATTCGCGAGCACATACGAAAGAACCTTGAGCTAGCGCAAGACAGAGCAGCGAACACGTACAACAAACGTACGCGGGTTGTGAATTACCGGGAAGGACAAGAAGTAATCCGGAAAAACTTCGCTCTTAGCAATTTTAAGCAAGGCATAAATGCTAAATTCTTGCCTAAATATATCAAGTGTCGTGTTCTGCGAAAGGAAGGCAATGCTTTGTACGATTTAGAGGACTTGAATGGCAAACCGATCGGAAGGTTCCATGCATCTGACATCCGGCCGTGACAACGTCATCTGTCACGAAGAGCGATCCGAAAGTAAAGTCTTTTCCAAAATTAATAATCACGTTTTTTCTAAAATTTTTATATATACACGTTTGTTCCAATATTAAACTTAGCGATAGGGTAAAACCTTGACCACCCGCAGACTGCCCGGGGTCCAACTTTGCATGGCTTTTCCTCGAAGCTAAGTCATGTAGGGCTGTAACTCGCTTCTGTAACTCTTCCCTACCGATCATTTCTCTGCTGGTAGAGAACATACGTCATTCTCTACTACTCATTAGACAGAGAACAAGGCGGAGAATTCATATATGAATTCTCCCAGGTAGAGAATCGGAACAGAAACGAGCTACTGGACTAGCGAAGGTGCCGTTCTGTGAAGACCGACTAAGTTCGGCAATTGGGGGGTGGCTAAGTCTAGCCAACGAATGTGAATAGAGTATATTTTTTCCTCTTACTGTCCTTTTCACTGGGCGCTTTGGCGGTCGGGCACAAACCGCCCAGTATCCTCCCCGAGCATCTATATTCATAGGACGCTCACGCGCGCTCCCACCGAGAGTCGTGAACTACCTGACAATCCGCACTCCCATTAGGATCGTCTTTTAGGAGTTTTGACGAGTTCTCCTTATCAAAATGTCTAATGCCTTTCGGAGTTTTGGAGAGTTCTCCTTATCAAAATGTCTAATGTCTTTCGGAGATTTGACGAGTTCTCCTTTAAGAAAATAAACTCGCTATAAACTCGCGGCCAAGTGTCCTTTTCAGGACAGCCAGCCCTGTGTTCTTCTTAGCGGTGTTGAACTAGTGGGGGGCAGGGTGTTAAGACCGACTAAGTTCGGCACTTTGGGAGATAGGCTTCTCTGGCCTAAAACAATAGAGAATCACCGCAACACCGGACTTGATTGTTGGCCCAAGGTTTACTCGGTGTGATTCGGACTCGAGCATTTCGAAAAGAACGCTAATTCAATTTGAACTGATTATACAACCAGGATGAGTTTTAATCCGAATTTATTTACTGGGTAAACTCTGATCCAACCCTATATTTCTTACCAGTATTATTTTAAATCACCCTGACTTACTGAAACCCCAGATTGAACCTCTTAAAACATTAAACTCATTGTTTTATGAATACGAGAATTACAGGAGCCCGACTCAGTATTAACTAAATCAGTAGACTTATTGTTCCGGAGGCCGACTATCCATCCATCTGATCCACCCAGCATTACCGATGAAAACTGACTAAACTTACTAGTCTCCCAATACTGAGTCTGGCGAATTCGAACAGCTACCAGACGTAACTACGGGGTTGTAATTCCTTTCCCGGCTAAATACTTCTTTTTTTTTGAGACTCTATATCTCAGGGGTGAGTCGTGCCCCACGTTCTTGTGATTTTACCACCTAACTCTCTTGCGGACGCCTTGCTAAGACAGTTAACCCTCTTTCCTGTTCGCTTCTGTGGCGAGCCGTGAAGTGAAGCAGGTTTGTTATTGGTTACTGTTCGCCGCACAAAATATAAATACTTTATTCTTCGGCGTATAGCGCACCCGGTAGCGTGCCATAAATTTCACCAGCTAATAATTTTTCTAGAGCCTACGGCAACACCAAAACTGCATGGTAGGACTGCCATTTTGCGATAGCTGTGTTCCTTGCGGACAGTGTCGCTGATTGTCACTAGTTCCTGCAGGTCTGTTCGCCTACTTTTTTCGGTTAATAAACGCTTTCCCGCAGAGGCTGGTGATAGTTTGTGACAGCTACCTGTAACAGCCCGTCTTCATACGATTGAGTTTATATCTTGACACAAATGTTAGAATATAGGGAGCAATATATATCAGGGCTGGTATTTTGGCATCTTTTGCGGTAACTTACTAGTTGACAGCTGCGTTTTCCTTTACACTAAAACTTTCTGGCGGCAACATTATCCGTATTTTGACATACGGCCTGTGCAACAAACTACACAAATGCTCGTCCAGAAGCTCTATTTTCTGTGCTGCTGAAATTGTAAAATTAACATCTATTTTTATAATTAGCAAGTAACGTACGTTTTTTTGTTTTTATCAGATTCCATATTGATTTTCATTCAAATTGTTCATCCATCCATATTAAATACATAGAATCCAAAAGTTGAAAAGTGAACCGGTTCGGAAAAAATTTAGCTCATGATAAGGCTGATTACACTTAGAAGCTGTCAAATTTAACCTAGCACATGAGCTAGATAAAATTCTGACGTTTGTATTCACCACAAAACTTTAAAATTTGTAAACTAGCAATTTTAAAAGATTTTTTTTAGCGGTTAAGTCAAGTAAAAATACTCGCAAAGGAGTCACGGCAACCCCGGATTTTTTTTGATATTTCTCCTTGCACTGTCGCAAATTCCATTTGGAAAAGTAACGGAACTAGTCCAAATGACGCAGTGCCCGTTATTCTTCCAAATGGATTATTCCCGCAGTGCGAGGGTATAAAAACCTTATGGAAACCCCATAGTCAGCCATTTGTATCGCATTTGTCAATAGGAGTTCACGGAACGGGAGAGAGTGTAACGAAAAAAAAGTAACAGTTGTGAAAAGTGTAATGCACAAATTCGAGACAGTGAAAATTTAATAAAGTGAAGTTGCAAGCCCGGCAAATAATTTAACATTTAAAACTAAGAAAAGAAAATAAAGCTCCAATAGATTAAAAGTACTTGACTGTTTGATCGTGCACATTCCAATTGCACCTATCTCAAAGTGTAAATAGTGTTTAAATTTGTGCGGGCTTACTAATTTGTGAAATAGTGAGCATACCAGACTTTAACAGTTCCTTATAAAATCTGAAGCACGTGCCAGGGGCATCAATAATTGTTCCCTATTTAGCACGAGAAGTCACTGCGATTACGCCAGCGTACCGTAAGCGCTAAACGCTGAGGCGCTCCTTGAAAGCAGCGGGCTCAAGTGCCACTGCACCACCGTCCATAACCAACCTGAATACTGGAGTCAGTAAGTTTTTTTCCCTCAGAGAAAACTTGCACAGAAATTTGTAAAATTGTTTAAATATTAACATTTAAAGTGCACTATTACTAGGAAATATATCTTCGCGTTAAAAATGCTTGCAACTTTATACATTTCGTGTATATATTATGGGCATAATTTCAAGTCCTCATGTTCGAAAACCTAATTTTGAAAAGCTTATGAGTATACACACAAGGATTCTTTTTGAAAAAATTAAACACTTCCAGTGGTAGTTTTACATACACTGTTTAGAGTGCGCCCTACGATACATTGGCCACTGGGCGGTATTTTATAAATACTAATACCACAAAACCGCCAGAGCGCGGTACCACAAACCGCCACTGTAGCGGCAAGTTCAACGGGTGCCAGAACAGCAGCAACAGCGACACTAACAACAACAGCGCGCAACACCAACAACAGCAGCGCGCCACAACAACAACGACAGCGCGCAACGTCAGCAGCAACAACAGCACATCGACAACAACGGTTGCGCGAAGCAATACCGTTCCAAAGCGACATCGCAACCACTGCACTGCAGCGGCAACACCCGCATAGAAGCGGCATCAGCAGCAGAACCACCAGAAAATCACCAGGGAGGGGCATCAACCGGGGTGAAGCGCGCAACACCAACAACAGCAGCGTGCAACAACAACAGCGTTCCACAACAACAACGACAGCGCGCAACGTCAACAACAACAAC
>NW_023458557.1:35035168-35036226 GCF_013731165.1 Rhagoletis pomonella
TTTTTTTGTTTAAGTTGAGCATTTATTGACGTAAGGTTGCTTTTACATTTTCCGCAGTTTTAATAAAACCAATGAATTTTGTAAATTTAAGTTCTGAAAAAAACATTTAAAACCACAGTAGGGTCCATATATTTCTAATTCGTTGCTATGGCACTTATAACACTTATATGACTGCACATATTTATATAAACTAGACAATGAATTAAAAATGTTTTCCAAACTGTTAAAATCTACAATTTAAGAGACATGTATGAATAATTTTTTAGCAAACATTTTTCTTAAAAGTTTTATTTCCAGCTCTCCTTAAAGGTAAATTGGTAGGGTAAAATAAAATACTTGATACTTAAATAAATAATTTGTGAAACATTTGATCCATTTTTTGTTTTTTCTACGACACATATTTTCAAGACATTGCGGCAACTCTGGGCGGCAAAAGTTAAACTGTGTCTGTGTTGGTGAGCACAAGAGAACTGCTCCGCATGAGCAACCCAGGAGGAAATTACCATAAGTGAAAAAATTTTTAACATATATTTAACACATATCGCCACATGAATGCAAAAGGACGTAACAAACATCGTCGCTGATGCAAAAAGTCGGTAACTCATAAAAAATTCAAAATACACTTTTTGATTTATATGATGGATTTCATCGAATTACAACTCCCCACATCGTTTTTTGAACATAAAATATTACTCACGACTTTTTTAGTGACGATTTTGCATTTCATGTAACGATATGTATCAATTATATAAATAAGCAATCATGTTTCCTTTACACTAGAGCTCTAGATACCCGGGTATCGAGCAATGCGAGTAGCTCGATACTCGCTCGAAACTCGTTCATTGCTCAACTGCTCAAATGTTTGTTCAAAATTTTCGAGTTTTTGAACAATTTCATAAACAAAAGAAAATTTGTAAATTGTATTTGTCAGCAGTTGCTTTCTAATTCATGTTAAATAAATTATATTATTAAATACCAATGTAACAATCTTTGCATTCATTTTCGCTGCTCATATACCCGGGCTGTTTGAAAATGTGCGAACAAAATCGAGAGCTCTA
>NW_023458557.1:35036326-35120602 GCF_013731165.1 Rhagoletis pomonella
CTATTCATGATACGCGGGCAGTCACACAGAATGTGCTCCGAGGTTTCTTCCGCCAGCCCACAGAACCTGCAGTCCGTCTCTACAGAAAGCCCCATTTTGTTTAGATGGTACCTTAACTTGCAGTGTCCTGTCAGGTAGCCTGTAATAGTCCTAAGACCCTCCCGGCCTAAGTAGTTCTGCAGTGTATCCTGTAGATGTACCACAGAAAGGCTCGGGACCATGCATTCGCGTTTGGGCCCCACGTTTTGCGAGATAGCCTTGAGTCGTTTTAAATGAGTCTAAGGCTTAGTCTTAGTGCTGCCTGGCTATCCGACATAATATTTATTCTGGCCCCGTTTGTCCTTCTCCGAAGACACTCTCGAACACAGACTTCGATTGCGAAGATCTCCGCCTGGAATATGGTTGGGTATGAGCCCATTGGCAGACTTTTCTGGAACCTTGGTCCAAGCACGCCTGCCCCAGTACTCCCGTCTTCCATCTTTGATCCATCGGTATACCATACTTGGGACCCTTTGTCAATCATAGATATTATCGCTTTACAACAGTCCCTTTCAGGAATTCTGACCTTGTAGGGCTTATCAAAGGATAATTTCGGTAGCATGATATCTGTGAGCTTGATAGCGGGATCATCCAGAAAAGGCTCGAGAACCTCCAAAAGACCCCAAAGATCTCCACTCTTCATGCTGATTACATTGGGCAGCCGTATGGAGCTCCATCAGGCCTCCTTTTCTATCAGAATAGATAGAGAAGGAATGCCTGTAATTATACCGAGGGCATCCGTTGGACAGGTGCGCATAGCTCCTGTGATGGCCACACAGATCAAGCGGTGTGGCTTGCTCAAGGTGGCACACGCACTTGCTTTCTTTGCTTTTGGCCACCAGGCCAGTGTCGCATATGTGACAACAGGTTTCACGACCGTATTGAAAGACCAATACGTTAGTTTGAGTGATATTCCCCAAGTTTTACCATGGAGTCTCTGGCAGGCCCTTGTAGCCTTGTTGGTAATGTTAAGGAGATGTGAGTTCCAATTGAGCCTTTTGTCCAGAGTTACCCCTAGATACTTCGCCTCTTCTGAGAACTCAATTTCTGTCCCTGCCAAAGTGGGTTTAGTCAAGTTGACTATCCTTCTATTGGTAAATGGGACAACGGTGGGCTTCTGCGGGTTTATTGACAATCCCTTTGAAGCACACCAGTCTTCCGTTAGACTGAGCGCAGCTTGCAATCTGGAGCAAATTGTGTCCTCATGCCAGCCGACAACGTAGATGACTAGGTCATCTGCATATCCATATGCCTTGAATCCATTGCCATTTAGCTTTTCAAGAAGTTCGTCAACAACCAGTGTCCAAAGTAGGGGCGATAAGACTCCCCCTTGAGGACAGCCACGGGTGGCAGTTACTGCTTGCCTGTTGTCTCTTAGTTCCGCTATTATGGTTCTGGATCTCAACATGCTTATGATCCAATCCGTTAGAAGGACAGGAATATCCTTTCGTATCATAGCTGTCGATATTGCTTCATAAGACGTATTGTCGAAAGCACCTGATATGTCCAGGAATGCACACAAAGCTATCTGTTTATACCGCAATGCCTTTTCAATGACTTGAGTTAGGCTATGTATTGCAGTAATAGTAGATTTGCCTGCCTGGTATGCGTGCTGACTCTGACACAGAGGCTTATTCCTGAGAAAGTTATCCCTTATGTGAAAGTCAATAAGTTTTTCTAATGTCTTTACTAGAAAGGAACTGAGGCTAATTGGCCTATACGCCTTTGGGAGTTGTGCTGAGTTTTTCCCCACTTTGGGTATAAAGACCACTTTGACTTCACTCCATGTTGTTGGTATGTGAGCAAGTAAGAGACTTGCTCTCAGCAATCTGACTAGTGGCCCAGATATTAAGCCCAAGCTCTGCTGCAGCAGGCATGGGTAGATACCATCTGGACCTGGGGATTTATATGCACTAAAGGTTGAAATGGCCCACGATATCTTTTCCACACTGACGATTCTTCCTGCTAGGCCTCTTGTCCTCCTGCTTGCGCACACAGCGTTCGCCGTGTTTGTTGAAAGACATGTGCCTTGGGGAATACATCCCGGGAAGTGGGTTTCTAGCAGAAGCCTGCTGGTTTCTTCCGGGGTGCCAGTGTAGGTACCATCTGGTCTTTTCAAAGTGCATAGGACTTTCAGATGATCTAGTTTAAGGGCCTTCTGAAGGCGCTGCACCTCTGGAAGAGAGGAAATACTTCCGCAGTGCTCACGCCACGTAGCCCTTTTAGACCTTCTGAGCTCACAGTTGTAAGCGGTTAGGGCTGACTTGTAGGCGGTCCAGTCACCTGTTGACTTTGCCCTATTGAAAAGTTTCCTGGCTCTTTTCCTTAGTTTTCCGAGAGAATCGCTCCACCAAGGGACATCCCTTTGAGACTTCTTGGTTCTCAGTGGGCAGCTCTCTTCAAAACCTTGTTTGAGAACATCTTGGAACTTTCTCGCCTCGTCCTCAAGTTCATAGACGGATGAAATTGGTGCCGTAGAACCATTCACTTCCCGCTCTATGTGGAGTCGAAAGAGTTCCCAGTTTGTTTTTCTGGGATTTCTGTAAACATGGTTTGTTACTCTTTGCGCTTCTATATCAAATCGAACATGCCGGTGGTCCGACATAGATACCTCATTTGACACATGCCAGTTTGAGATAAAGGTCGACAAGCTAGTTGAGGAAATTGTCAAGTCTAGAACCTCCCCTCTTATAGCATTCACAAAGGTCGGCTCATTACCCCGGTTAAGAATAAATAAATTGTTCTTAGTGATAAATTCAAGAAATGACTCACCTCTAGAATTGGTGTCCGAGCTACCCCAAACACAGTGATGGGCATTGGCGTCACAGCTCATTACTAGTTTCAGCTTTCTCCTTCTGCAGTACTCCTCTAGGGCTATTACTTCCCTTGTGGGCATCTCACAGCTGTCGTCTGGGAGGTAAGCTGAAGCGAGAACGACCTATTGTTTAGTCCATACGGCAGCTAAGTCCTGTTGTGTCAACTCTGAAATGGGAACAAGTCATGTTATTACGTAGTAATATGGCCGCTCTGGGCCTGCAGTGTGTGGTATCGTAAATTATCTTACCATCACAGTCGTTTAGGCCTTTAATAGCCCCGGCGAGAACCCACGGTTCTTGGATGAATGCGACATCCAAGAGTTCTGTTTTGTACCTCCTGCATAAGACGTCAGAGGCCGCCTTTGCATGATGGAGGTTCACTTGCAGGCACTTGATGTGCCTAGGCCTATCGCTTGGGGGGTTTGCCATTTTTCGGCCTTGAAGCCCGCTTGGCCATCTTTTTCCCCCTCATCAGGGTCTTCTCCTCCATCGAAATCTCCCCTCGACCTTGTCTCCGATTCGCATTTAGCGGAGGACGGAAGGGATTTTGGGCGAAAGGGGCCTTTAATTTCTCTGGGCTGGAAGGTACCCTCTTTTCCGTGCCAGGAGTGTCTTCTGAGCAGCAGGGCCGCTCTATAGACTCCTGGACAGGTGCTTTTTCCTTCTCCGCTGCCCCTGACTGCTCTGAAGGTAACCTTTGCAGTCCCTTGGAACCGCAAGGTCCCTCTTTGATGCACGCATTTTGTGCAGTGGAGGAGGAACTGGCTATAGCAGGCTGTGTACCCTTCGGGTCTGACGACTCAGTCGTCTTCCCTTTTTTATGGATGCGCACCCTGCCATATCCATAATTGACTAGGTATCCCAGCCTGTCGAGTGTCTCCGCTGAGTGCGGGTCAACCGCTAGAGTGAGCTCAGTGGTGGGTCCTTTCTGTACCCTGTTGAGCACCCTCCAGCTACCTACCCGCAGCCCTTCGTTCTGACCCTCGACAAGGCCAAGGATACTGTCCACTGGAGTGGTTGATGGCTCCGGAAAGTACCCAACGTATACAGTGGGATTGGGCACGTCAGTGGCATTCATTGCCACAATTTGCGCGCCCTTCCAAGGCTTCAGGGTTTGGGATACCTTGCGCAGCCATTCCAGCCTTTCAGCGTCTCCGCAGCCAATTGACATCCATCCCGGAAGGTGCAACCGCTAAACTTGGGCTTCACAGAGCCTTTTCGCTGCCGCCTCACCTCCTCCAGGATGGCCGTCTGAATGGCCTGTAGTTGGTCTAAGGACCAAAGTGCTTTAGGGTACCCTTTGGGGAGTAACCCTAACCTAACCCCATTACCAATGTCCGCCTGACAGGTCGGCGCCTTTGTGACATCGGCAAAAGTTGCCTTAACACTAGGTTCCTTTGGCCCCATATGGGCCCTTTTGTCAGCTGGACCTGGTTTCCGTTTGGGAGAGTTCTCCACCGGGGAAGATGTGAGGTTCACCGATCGGTTCCTCTTAAGCTTTGTGCCAGCCAGCAAAGCCAGTTCGGCTTTTCCTTTTGCCATCGGAATAATGGCTAGCCGTTTGGCCTAGCTTTCGCTGACACCTCTGGAGAGGTAGAATTTGTAGCGCTTTTTACCTGCTCCAGAGAGTTTTCTTTTAGGAGTACTAGCTTCCTCCTGCTGTGTCGATAAGAGCGCCTCCTCCTCGTCTGTGGGTATTTGGATGTCGTTGCCATTTGAACCAGAGTCCATGTTTGGATCAAAGTCCATTTCGTCCATTACAGCGTCCCGAGAGGGTTGAGCGCCTTGGCCGTTTAGATTTGCACCCAGTTCGTCCGCCGCAATCGCTATTTGTTCAGCAATCTCGTTGGGCATCGCGTGCACCTCTGAGACTGCTGACTGTTGCCCACTGTTAGAGGGCACAGAGCTTTTATTGTTTTTTTTATTAATTTGTTTTACTTCCATAGATTCCCACGAGTAAGGGGGGAAGAGAGAGGTCATCCGAGGCAGAGCCCCGGTACCCCGGAAAGACTAAATAAAACCAGACGGCGCCACGTGACTGGAGTACACCGTAAAAAGACACACTAACGTATTGCCATTCAGTCCGCAGGCACGGTCCGATTAACACCTGGACTTACGGATTTTATCGAGTTGTTCTCTCTAGATCCGCCATATTCAGCAAAAGCAGGGGCACCTCTCGCAGGGTGTGACTCTTCGCCACGTATGGTCGGTCTTGAGCCATCGACAGCCCCTGATCCAGAGCACTGCATCACGTGTGATAACAGCACCAAGAACCTTGCCAAAAGTTACTGAAAGCTTTATTGTAAATGTTTTCACTAAAATATAAGTTATTGGAATTAAAATTTTATGCGAATCCAATTTTTATTCCCATTGTTAGAAAGCGCAAGTATGTATATGTTCATGCCACAAAAATTATTTCATAAGTAGTTAATTTTAAACACAAATATGTAAAGGGTGAACACACCAAAACTGCGACACTTTGGGAAGCTTATAGCTTACCCATAAAGATTTCAATATTTTGAAATTCAAATACCATAAGTTGATCATGACCTTAGTTGGACGTAGAAGAAATTTCATTTGAATTTGATTCCTAGTTGAGCTAAAAATGGCAACCGAGTTAGAAAGGAGACAAACCATTTTGCACGAATTTATAAATGATCCGGTTTTAAGTACACGTAAAATTGCTAAAAACTTAAGATTGCACTATTCGAGAGTTTGCAGGGTTTTAATCGGTACAAATAAGGCCTGGCAATTACGAGAAAACCAGGGAGCGGGGGTTAGCATGGTCAAAGTGATAAAAAGAGTGCTCGGAAGGTCCTCAGTGCGTTTTTATGAGATCCGAAGGTTTTTCGCGTTATGTTGCAAAATCCGTACGGAGATCGCAGTTTTTCGTACAAAAGGTAAGGCGGAAAGCTTCATTGAGAAGTTCTACAGCTCAAACAGCGCCAGACCGAGGCGCAAAGTTGAATGTTACAACGAAATCCCGCAGTCGGAAGTTGTATGAATTCCAAATTAAAAAATACAACTGCATTGTTATGGACTACGAAACCTACTGCTTTAAAAATTCAAAATATATTGCAGGTCAAGATTTGTATACTGCTGCAAGTCGTCAAGATGCCCCTGAAAGCTGTAAGCTGAAAATGAAGTCCAAATTTTCAAAAAAAAAAAAAAAAAACAACATGGTTTGGCAAGCTATTTGTTCCTGTGGCCGTAACAGCAGCCCTTTTTTCCCATCCGGGACAATGAATGATCAAGTTTATCGGGATGAGTGCCTCAAAAAGCGTCTTCTGTCAGTTATCAACATATAAGGTAGTAGGCCACTGTTCTAGGCGGACATGGCAAGCTGCCACTATGCCAAGGACACATTGCCGTGGTATAATGCAACTAACATCAATTTTGTACCTCACGACTGAAATACATCCAATCGCCCAGAGCTACGTCCTATTGGGGAATATTGGTCAATTGTCAAAGGAATCTTGAAGAAAACAGGGGAAACAGTAAAAAATATTGAAGAGTGCAAAACAAAGTAGTTGTGCGCATCGCGTAAAGTCGATGATGCAGTCGTGCAGAACATGATGGCGCGTGTGCGATGAAAATACCGGTCACTTGCATATGGAGCAAATAATAACTAATATTTTAACATTTTAATAACATATAAACTTCCAAATTATATAATACAAAAAAAAAATTGTTTCTGGTAGTAATCTCTAAGTGTCGCAGTTTTGGTGTGTTCGCCCTTTATGTACACTGGCAATCAAAATTGCATCCAGGTTTTGTTTAATATTTGCAATGTTTTTAAGTTAAATTTTTTTGTTATTTTCGACGGGTTTTGCGGTTTTATGCATATAACAAGTGCAATTTGTAAAATATAGTGCTAATTTTTTAAATTTGTTTGGTAAAAAGTGCAAAAAGCCGTCAGCAATAAAAAAATAATTAAAAATCAACCCGATTTTTTAGCCGCTTAAAACTTGATCTTGTTCCACTAGAATTAAAAAACCGATCCATCTGCGTACTCAAAATTTTTCTAAAAACTCAGATTAACCCATTAATGCCTGCCCATAGACCCGCTGGTACGATTTTGATGAAATTTTTAAATATGTGCCTGGGAGACCATAGAAGTTGATAGAAAAAAAAAAATTTTTTACATGCGAACACACCTTAGATATGACATGGATATTTAAATACCCGACAGGCATTAACATTAACTTTGAAATAACTCCAAAAAAACACCATTGGCTATTGTTTTGACGTTTTGCGCATTATTGACATTTGCCAAATGTTTTTTTATGCACCATCATCCCACATGTAAAAAAAAAAACTTTATATATATATATATAAAGGTAAAATAAACAAGAAAAAAGTGATAAGAAATAAATTGGCTGATTATAAACAATTGTAAGTACACATGATCTTTTTTCGTTATATTTTATGTATAATTATAAATATATGTCTCAATATATTATAGAATATTCAGAATGATTCCTCGGCAGAAAGTTCTCACTGGTATCGAGCTGCAAGCTATTTTAGATAGTTGGTCTGATGGAGATAGTGATGGAGAGGATAACTTTGTCCAACACGCAGACGCCGTTGATATTATCATAACGCCACCCGATGTCGTCGATATTCTGAGTGACAATGAGGAATTGACCCGGAGCTGCCTCATGAGATAACAGGGCAATTTGAAATTCAATGCGGTTACGATGACAGCAACGAGCACTTGCCATCGGGTTGTGATGGTGATACCGTAAATGAACCCGATTTTGAACCCGATTTTGAACAAGAAGAAGAAGATGATACACCGCTGGCATCGACATCTAGTGGTCGTGGTCGCAAATCAACGCTTAAATCAAGTAAGCCACCTAAGCGACCCAGAATCGAAGAGGGCATGAAACCAAAATGGTCTCGGTCGCAAAATTATCAATTCACTAAGATTCCATTCGATGATTCGGCCACTTCACACAAAGCGTTGTATGAGAAAATTGGTGACATGAATCCAGTGCAGCTTTGCGAAATGTTCATCGATGAGGAGGTGTTGAACCTGTTGGTTACTTCAACCAACCAATATGCTGCGACCAAAAATTGTCCTTCGTTCATAACATCAATTAGCGAAATGAAAACGTTTTTGGGCGTGTTGTATATAACCGGTTACCATACATTGCCGCAAATACATAGTTATTGGTCAAATCGGGAATCATTAGGATGCGCGCTAATAATAGAATGTATTTCAAGAGACAGATTCAAACGAATCAAACAGTTCTTTCACGTGTGTGACAACTCAGCATTGGATATGAAAAACAAATTTGCAAAAGTCGCACCATTGAATGACTTATTGAACAAAAAATTTCTTCAATTTGGTGTTTTCTCTCACAACCTTTCCATTGATGAACAAATGATTGCCTACTACGGCCGACATTCGTGCAAAATGTTCATCAAGGGAAAACCAATTCGTTTCGGGTACAAGTATTGGTGTTTGGCTTCGTCAGAAGGCTACTTGTATCAACTACTTCCATACGCTGGTGCATCAGAACAGGAGGACCCAGGTTTCGGACTGGGAGAACGTGTTGTGCTATCACTTCTTTCACATCTGGAGGCCCGCGCCAAGCACACGGTTACGTTTGACAACTTTTTTACAAGTCACAAACTTATGACTCGTTTGTCGAACGATGGATTCTTCGCTTTGGGAACTGTTCGTGATAATCGGACCAATCATGCCCCATTAATGGACATCAAGGAAATGAAAAAGAAGCCTCGCGGGACGTCTGACTTTCGTTTCGACACGAACAATTCTATTTTGGCGGTGCGTCGAAATGATAATGCGGTAAGTTATATGTGCAAAGAAACATTTCAATTTGACTATCGGTTCATTTTGATCTTTACGTCCATCGTTGATGTGTTCTTCATTCATTCTTATCTTTTCAGGTCGTGACCTTATTATCGAATTTCCTAAGCCATACACCAATGGTCCGCGCGAAACGGTATGATCGAAAGCAACGGAAAATGGTTACTATTGAGCAGCCGTATTTGGTCAACGAATACAATCATCTTATGGGAGGTGTGGACCTTTTTGACAATGCAATGAATAATTATCGAATTCGGATTCGGGGAAAAAAGTGGTATTGGCCATTAATAACAAATGCGTTTGACGCGGCTATGGTAAATGCATGAAAGTTACATTGCTTCTGTCGCAAGTATGACAAGAAGCCATCGATGTCTCAATATGAATTTCGAGTGGAGGTGTGTGAATCGATTATGATCAAGTCCAGTTATCATCATCCGGGTAGAACGTCGGCTTCCGGGGCACAACTGGCAATGCGTTACGACCGTATGGATCATTTCATCGGAAAACTTAATACTCGTCATCGTTGTCCGCAATGCGGTGGCAAAACTGAATATGGTTGCTTGAAGTGCCAAGTGAACTTGCATCCCGCTCCTTGCTTTCTGGATTACCACAACGGCGTTGAACCAGATAAGAAAAAGATTGCCAAGGCTAAGTAATCTATTTCTTATAAATATAATAATTTCTCAGTAAAATAAAAAAAAATCCTATTTAATTATGCGTTTTATTCACTGCAAATTAAATGTTTCCATATAGGAAAAAAAGACTTTTTGTGTACACACATTGGACTGTCGGGTATTTAAATACCCATTTTCATTTAACCAGGTGTAACGGCCAGGTGTGTTGAGATATCTCTATAGCGTTTTTTTCATTGCATGAAGGACATCTGAAGCTATCTGGTAAGGTGAGCTTTTTTCGTTTTTCCCATTTCCCTATATTTGGGAGCGCTTTTCCTAAGCATTTTCCGATAAAAAAAACCTCGATTTTTGGCTTAAAAAAAAAGTTTTTAACGAAAACAATATACTGACATAATTTTATTTTTTAAGGCCCATTCTTCCTCTTCAATTAAAAAAAAATATAACTTCGATATCTCTTTCCTAGCACGAGCTAGAATTTATTTAGTGACACCACTTTCTTGGGTATTTTAATACCCATTAGGCAGGAATGAGTTAAACAGGTCAAAATTTAGACGAGAATTCGTTGAATTTTTGTATGTTCTGTATAAAGTTTGACTTATGTGGTTTTAATTAAAGCATGAACAAAATTATTTTAACTTGAAAAACATTGCAAATATTAAACAAAAAACACCATACACCCACTTTTGATTGCCAGTGTACGTACATGTACATATGTATGTGTGTAAATTTTATGCAAAAGTGCTAAATTTTGAGTTGTGACTCTTTTGAAGACGGTGTGCGATATACATAAGTATGTACATACATACATACGTATGTGCATATTTCTGCTAAATACTAAGCACATGCGTGAGGCACAATAGACTTAAGGTCGCAGTGCACAGCCTCTAACATTCTATCTATCTAAGCGCATGCGTACATATGAACATATTTGTACAACGAAGCATACATTCATACATACATATGCACATAATTACGCACATATTCAAATACATACAACAATAACTATTTCATTCATAAACGCATGCGCGTATTTCTCAAGGCCAAATAAATTCATTCATAACTTTCAGTCCGACACAAAAATTCTAAAATCTAAAATTTAAGAAACCTCGGCCAGCCAAGTGAAAAGTGGCAACTATTTCTCTATAATCCAGTAAAATAAGTTATCTCGAATTTTGGTAATTATTGGCAAAACAATCTATTTCTCTGTTCCATACAAATATTTCAATCATTAACTAGTATTTTAAGGTGTAATTTTAATTAACATTAAATAAAGTGAACGTTTACTGCAGGAAAATGCATTATTATTTTTTTTTAACAAAATCAAAATTCCTAAAATCACAAACATATGTGGTTTTATAGGAAGTTCACAAATGTAACGTGGCAACCTAGCTTGTTTGCACATTTTTCGGTCCGAAATTGTAAAATTTTTGTCCATGACGCGTCACGATTTTTGTACAGGTGAGTCAATGTGCCTTGAACACCATTTGTATAAATGCAAAAAAAAATATTTTATTTATTTTTTAATATTAAAAATCTCTATACTTCAAAGCGTTTATAAAAATATATTTACATATATCCACGGATGATTTTTATTTTTTTTCATCCGTAAGCAAATCTTCAGTACCATAAAAAGATTCAACCACATCAAAGTACAAGCAATGCGATGTCCAAGTTAGTGCAAGTCCACTGTACATGTCCATATGTATGTCTGCATGTAAGCGTGTAAATATGTCAACTCAAGTTTGCTTTTAACCCATCTACAATTTTCTTCGATATGTGGTTAGTTATTTTTTGCTGAGCGTTGTGTTGCTTGCTCGATGCAATTTTTATACCCGAGCGCACTTGTGCACAAGGGTATTATAACTTTGTTCACATAACGGTTGTTTGTAACAGGCAAAACGAATCGAGATAGATATAGACAAATGTATACATAAATGATCAGAATGAAAAGAGAAATCGATTAAGCGGTGACTGTCTGTCCGTCCGTCCGTCCGTCTGTGCACACGATAACTCGAGTAAAAATTGAGATATCTTAACGAAACTTGGTACGTGAACTTCTTTTGGGCGTGGGACAGATGGTATTGAAAATGGGCGAAATCGGATAATAACCACGCCTACCTCCTATATAACGGTAATTTTAAGAAATACGAAAACTGCGATATTTTAGTAACTACTGAAGCTAATTCACTCAAAATTGATACTTACAATGAGTTTCAGACGGAAAACATGAATATTATAAATTTTTGGAAAATGGGCGTAGCCACGCCCACTTATGGTTACATGTGTATATCTTGGTAACCGCTGCACCAATTTCTTCCAAACTTAGCACAGTTGTTGGCCTTAGTACAGCTTACTAAATGGCTGAAATTTTTAAAAATCGGACAATAACCACGCCTACCTCCCATATAACGGTACTTTTCAGAAAAACGAAAACTGCGATATTTTAGTAACTACTGAAGATAATTCACTCAAAATTGATATTTGCAATGAGTTTTAGACGAAAAATAAGAATATTACAAAATTTTGGCAAATGGGCGTAGCCACGCCCACTTATGGTTACATGTGTATATCTTGGTAACCGCTACACCAATTTCTTCCAAACTTGGCACAGTTGTTGGTCCTGATACAGCATACCAACTGGCCGAAAATTTCTAAAATCGGACAATAACCACGCCCACATCCCATATAACGGTAATTTCGAGAAATACAAAATCTTCGATAAATCAGTAAATATTGAAGCTAATTTATTCAAAATTGATGTTTGCAACAATTCTTTACCAAGAAATACGTTTATGACAAAATTTTGGAAAATGGGCGTAGCACCGCCCACTTGTGATCACATATATGTATCTCGCTAACCGTTCTAGCAATTTGTACCAAGCTCGGTATGGTTATTGTGCTTGCCACATAAAGGCAAACCGTTGAAATCGGACTAAAATTGAGGCCGCTTTTCATATAACGGTAAATTTCAGATATGCTTGAAACTGCAATATTTCGAAATTTAAGGACGCTAATTTACTTAAAATGTATACACCCCGGCTTATCATGTAGCGGTAGCTTTCGGAAAGGTGGAAAACATATATTTAATACTTGCGCCGGGTATTTAATGTTCGGCTCCGCCCGAACTTAGACTTTCTTACTTGTTTCTGGTAGTGTTGTCACCGCTACACAAAACTACCGTACAATTTATCAAATTAATCCAACTTTTTTAGTCTGACTTTATACACGGCAAACTTATCAAAAGTTACCAAAATAAAAAAAAGTGGCCAAGTTACCAAGGACTCAAAAAGTTACCTATTTTGGTCACAAGTGACCAAATGTGGCAACCGTGGCCACAACATTGAAAGTTTATAAAAGCGTTGTAAAATTAGAAAAATTCTGCCTATTTTCGCCAAAATTTCAAACTTTTTAATCAAAATTTTGGTATGCAGTTTTGTAGACCATTTAATTCTAGTATAATGAAATGCAAGTTTCAAGCTGCTATAAAATCCGGTCAATTTTTGGGGAATTTTTTTGCTGGCAGTTCTCCATATAAAAGAAAATTGTCGAACATACTTTTGTATGGAAAAAAGTGAAACGCCTTCAACCAAAAAAGGATTCATTTATGTGAGCTGTCTGCAAATGTTGTTTGATGTTGGCTGTCGCTTCACCTCAACATATGAAAAGAAATTCCAAAGAAACGGCAAAGAATCGGCGAAAAAAGGCCGATGCCGATGCTCAATTTTGTGCCGATGCCGATTAATCGGTCGTACTCTAAACACTACTAAACGCGGGACAAACGGGCACGCTTATCTGCATAAACAGCCTTTATTTGCATTAACGCATGCACTCTTTTAAATGTGCATAAGCAGTCAAACAAATGCATACAAATTTCGTGCATTTGTTCAAGCGCTTACTGAATTTGCCAATGTGATGCTGGCAACTGTTTGCATTCGCGGGATTTTCACAACTGCAAAGGAGGTATTTTAATAAGAAAACATTTTTATGGTTTGTTTAATCTTTGCGAGTTTTCATGACATATTTCCAAGAAACAAGTCATAATGACTAAATATACATAAATCATACATAAATGTACATAAATCTTTTTTTTTTTTTGTATATTTTACATCGTTTATAATTATGATTCCTTATTAACTTATATTTTTAGTTATTATTTCTTACTTTTAATTTCCTCTCAAAAAAAAAGTTTTATTTAAACAAAGATCTTTTTTTTTCGAAGGACTCACCCTTGAGTTGCAGCAGGCCTTGGTGGGGCACCGCTGTTGTTGTTGTTTATGTCGCCGGTGGTGTATCGTTGCTGCTGCTGTTGTTGTTGTTAGGCGGTATGTCGCCTTTAAGTTGCTGTTAGGCGGTCGCTGCTGTTGTGGCCGCCTTGCCGTTGTGGCTGCTTCGTTGCAACGTCGTTTTTGTTATGTTGCTGTTGCCTCATTGTCGCAACGTGGTTGCTGTTTGTTGTTGTTGCGGTAACTTGCTGTAATTGTTGTTGGTGAAGGGTTGCTTCCTTGCAACCGGTGTTGCTATGGGGTTGCTTTATTGCAACCGCTGTTGTTGTTGCCGCTCTGTGGCGGTTACGCTGTCGTTGCGGCTACGCTGGGGCAGCCGTCGCTTCGTTGCTCGGTGTGTTAACTCCCGGTGTGCAGCCGTTGTTTGTGTAGTTGCTTCGCTGCAACCGTTGTTGCTGTTGCCGCTCTGCGGCGGTTACGCTGCCGTTGTTATTGCTGCACGGCTATCTGTATGGGTTTAATGTGATAGATTTAGTCCGTACAATACAAGGCATAGTATAGGGTAATATAAAGTAGTATACTATAAGGTATGTAATTGTAACCAACCAAAGTGCAGCGAGGCAGACGGGTAGGTATTCCACGGGGTTATGCGGGCTAATGGCTCTGTGGCGCGTTGGTTCCGACCTGGTGGCGACAATTCTTCTGGCGAATGCAGGCGATAAGTTAATACTTATGTTTTGTATGTTGTCTGGACTGTGTGGAGCTTCCTTTTTTTTTTGCTCACGTGATTATCCGTGCCACTTACTTTCTGGAGATAGCACTTTACACCACGGAGTATGCTGGCTTTTAATTCCAAATTCCAATACGGTACAATTGCATTTTAATATTTATTGCATAAAAGTATGGTTTTATATTCATGCATGTAAATGTATTTAGGTATGTTTATATATGCATTGGCGTTGATTATTAGATAGCGGTGCGTTAATTTGTTGTTTGTTTACATGTAGAACGAGAACACAATACGCATATGCTTTTAGAAAAGGTGGAAGCAAGTCGAATTTATATAAGGTGGCGTTTTTTCATCAGCTGAGAGCAGCGTTTGATTGTCAAAATTTTGTATTTCGCTAGTGAGTGAGTGAAAACGTGAGAGTGTTTGTATTTTCTGTCCCCCTTTTTCCTTCGGGGAAGAATAGCCGAAATTTGACAATAGCCCGCTAAAAGCAAAAACAAAATACAAGTAATTGTTTGTATTTGTTGAATCGATACCACCTTATATATATTCGCCTTGGGTGGAAGCTAAAGTAAGAACGTTTTAGTCGAGGAAAAAATTACATACCTATCTAACTCTCTCATATGTGCAGCGTTGCCATTTTAGCCGTTTTCCGGCTAGATTTAGCCGGTTTTGATAGCAACTAGCCGGAGAAAATTCGATCTAGCCGGCAGCCGATTTGTTAGCCGGTTTGTAAAAAAAAGTAAGCCGTTTTTAGCCGATTTTACTATTTGCCTAATTTTCAGGTGCAAAAAGTAAACAAGTTGTTCTAAAGCAATAATGCAGACCCAATGAAGATTTTTAATGAACTCAATGTTTTACTTTCGCATCTATGCTCCCTAGTGGTTATTAGCGCGGACACATTTGATCCTATATGCTCCCCGTTGGAACCATACCTTGCTCCATTTCCTCAGTTTTATCACAGTTTTGAAGAGTATTTAAAAACAAAAGTAAGCACAAACGCTTTTGACCACGAAGCCGAGAAAATAATTCGAGAAAATGGTCGCTATTTTATTATCACTTTAATAAAGGAATTACGCCAACGCCTCCCTACAAATATTGCCACACTAAAAAAATTGACTTTTTTCGGTTGGAAATGCATTAAGAGTAATTAAACCAAAAGTATTTGTTCAACTACAGCAACAAAAACACAAATATAATGCCGACGAAATAACATCCATAGAGATGCAATGGCAACGGTTAACGTTACATACCTGGAGTAATTTAGACTCAACTGTAAAATTTTGGGCCGAAGTTTATCAATTTCGAAATGCCCTAGGAGAAAACCCTTTTGCTGACCTTTCCAACCTAGTTTTTAGTTTTCTTGTTTTGCCTATAAGTAATGCAGAAGTAGAGCGAATATTTAGTTCAATGAATATAATAAAAACTAAGCAAAGAAATCCAATGTGCGTTAAAACGTTAAACGCTATTTTATATATAAGATACGGTTTAAAAGTGAAGAAAAATGCTGCCATAATTTTACTGTAGATGACGATCTCTTAAAATTAATGAATTCAGGTGATATATACAATAGTGATTCATTTGATGATGAGGAATAAACACTCGATATAAATTAATGGTGTTAACTAGTCTTTCGTTTCTTGCGATTTATTTAAATAAAGCATGTGAATTTTCACTAAAACATTTTAGCCGCTTTTTTTGCCAATCTAGCCGGTCGGCCCAAAAAGTTCTGGCAACACTGCACATGTGACGCATCTAGCACTTTAATTTGAATTTTCCAGTCTTTCCTTTTTTTGTTGTTGAAATACTTATTGTTTTGCGGAATAAACCTATGGCGACAATAGCAATCAGTTCTAAACTAGTCTTTTACATTTATTACTTGCGTATTATTTCGATATTTCACTCATTCCTTCTATTAAAGGCACACGAACCAGCCTGCAGTTCCGGATTTTACGCTCAAAAATTTCAGTTCACTCTGACATTTACTTTAATTTTGTTGTTATTGCATAAATATGTATGTATTTATTTGTTTTATAAAATGTTTCCTGCCGGTAGATATTTGCTGTAATTCGAGCAAGTAAAGTACTTGTTTGCTAAGTTGTGGAAGTTTTTTGTTGGTTTTATTAAGTTTTTGCACCACCCAATATTTGTGTATTTGTAACTTTGTACATAGGCCAAAATGCAAGATAGAATTTCGGTTTGCCTTGCGAAGTTTTCGCCAGCAAATTGCACTACTCAATAATTTCTGCTTTTTTCGCGGTCGAATTTTCTTTTTGTAGGTATATTTCAAAATTATTGCTCTCCTCGCACAATATATTAAACACTTTCGAGTATAGAACACACTTTGCACCAATTTCAGAATTTAATGCGATTTGGACTCGCGAAATTTTCTCTGCTCCTCGCCGTGTTCTTCTGACTTTGCAAATGATGACTGTAAGGTTGCCAGCAGGTTTTTATACACTTGCATTGCGGGAATATTCCATTTGGAAGAATAACGGGCACTGCGTCATTTGGACTAGTTCCGTTACTCTTCCAAATGGAATTTGGCGCAGTGCAAGGGGGAATATCAAAAAAAAATCCGGGATTGCCGTGACTACTTTGCGAGTATTTTTATTTGACTTAACCGCTAAAAAAAAATCTTTTAAAATTGCTAGTTTACAAATTTGACAGTTTTGTGGTGAATACAAACGTCAGAACTTTATCTAGCTCATGTGCTAGGTAAAATTTGACAGCTTCTAGGTGTAATCAGCCCTATCATGAGTTTCGTTTTTTTTCGAACCGGTTCACTTTTTCAACTTTTGGTTTCCATGTATTTACTATGGGCGGATGAGCAATTTTGGGCGAAACTCAGGATAAGGCAGAATATTGTGGGCGGTAATAAAAAATGAAAATCAAAATAGAATGGATAAAACAAAAGAACGTACATTACTTGCAAGTTATAAAAATAGATGTAAATTTAACAATTTCAGCAACACACCAAATAGAGCTTCTGCACAAGCGTTTGTGTGGGTTTTTTTTCCAACTGTCAAAATTTTTCCTTGCGTTTTGCCCAGCAAAACTCAATTTATTCGTACGCCATGCAGAAAAGTTACCGATGGGCAATGGCTCTATAACAGAATATTGATAATGTTGCCGCCAGAATGTTTTAGTACAAAGGAAGACCTAGCTGTCAAACTACCAAGGCACCGCAGTAGATGCCAAAATACAAGCCCTGATATATATTTTACTCTCTATATTCTAACATATGTGTCAAGATATAAACTCCATCCTGTGAAGACACCAGTTACAGACAGCTGTCACAACTATCACTAGCCTCCGCTGGAAAGCGTTTATTAACCGAAAAAAAGTAGGCGAACAAACCTGCAGGAACTAGTGACAATCAGCGACTCTGTCCGCAAGGAACACAGCTATCGCAAAATGTCAGACATTCCTTGCAGTTTTGGTGTTGCCATACGCTCTAGAAAAATTATTAGATGGTGAAATTTATGGCACGCTACCGGGTGCGCTATACGCCGAAGAATAAAGTATTTATATTTTGTGCGGCGAACAGTAATCCATAATAAAATTACCAAATAAGTGTACCTAAATATAATCTCATTGCTAACTGGCACACTTTATATTATTTTACTATGCTTATGTCGCCACTTCAGTACCTTCCGAACATTTTTTCGAAAGCTTCTCAAAAGAGCAAAGCCAACTGGGATTTGTAACTATTTGAATCAATAAATGAGTGAGTGAGTTAATACTTAAATTTTTATCGAAGCTCCGATTGTTTCATCTTCCTGTTGTATATTTTAAATTGAAAGTAACTGTTGATATTTTCATTCGATTCATCGAAAATATCGATGTTTTTATACGATATATCGATATGAACCGATGCTATATTTCGATGCATCAAATGGAAAAAAACATGTATTTTTTAGACTTGCGAAATTGTATTTTTTTTCTTCTTTTTTATGTGAATTGTTACCCAGCTTGAGAAGAAGAGAGGAGACAATAAACAAACAACGAATCCATAGAATATCCAGGTCTAAAACGCATGCCATACAAACATACATATGTATGTATGTAATAGAGAGCTGCACGATTACATAAAAAGGAAACATGTTAATAATCGGCGATGCGGCGAGTACGCGCTACATAATAGGGAATTTACATGAGGCGGCTTTTCAGGCGATTTTTAGTTGAAAGCAACAATCGCCTGGTGTAAACGGCTTTTCAACTAATCGCTTTCAATGAAGTTGGTCTGCTGTCTACTTTCGTTCAACTTTTGGTTCAACTAATCGCCTGTGAAAGTTGAATCATGTAAATTCCCTATAACTGAAAATTTGACATCGCAGAATCGCCGCATCGTTGGCATCGTCAAGATAGCAGTGGGATTCATGAAACGTCGCAAAGTTGTTGCAAATGTCGCATTTTTCGCAAATTTTTTTTTAATTTTTACATTTGCAATGCGGAGTTGCGATAGGTCATTCGTACAACTTTGTTCGCAAAATTGCCATTTCGCCAAAATGCCACTTTACGACGTTTTATGAATCGCACTAGTAACATGTTAATAACATGTCATTTTTCATGAAATCGTGGATAGAGTGAGCAGAAAGAGCGTGAACACCATGTGTATGTATCAGTGTTGCCAGAGATGGGCTTTTCCTACCAAAACTGGTAGGTTTTTTTCCCCTTGGGAGGAAACATTTTAGTAACCATGTTTACACGAATATTTCACCGGTGCGTTCGTATGACGGCTACCGCAAACATGTAAATATACCTAATTCGTAAGTACAAACGTATACCCTTATTATTGTCAATATATAACATGAACATCCATATATACTCTATGGAGTACTTGAACCAAGATTGCAGAAATGTCTGCCAATGGGCTCGTATCCAGCCATATTCCAGGGGGATGCCTTTGCTCGAAGTCTATGTTCGCGAATGTCTCGTAGAAGGACAAATGGTGCCAGAATAAATATTGTGTCGGATAGTCAAGTAGTGTAAAAGCCATAGATTCTTTTAAACGGCATCAAGGCTTGTGGACTATTGAACCACCTGGGAGCCCACAATAGCGTAACGCTATGATGGGTTCCGGGACATGAACGGTTTGAAGGCAACGAAAGGGCTCACTGTAGCTTTGTGGGCTGATGGAGGCGACCCCAGGGTATATTCTAAATATGATTTTGTATATTTGTGAGTTTTTGAATGGCTATTTTTGATTTGATTTCTAAGATCGAATATAATCTGAGAATATGATATATAGGCCTTTACAATGGTATATAATAATCTATTGTCCGACTTGGTTTTATGCGATTTTTTATCGGGTAAAATAATTCAAAATTTATATGTACAATTGCTCTTTAGCAAAAAAGCGGTTTTATCAAAAATTTTAGGAAAATGGGAGCGGCACCACCCACTTATATGATATATTTGTATCTCAAAAACTTATTGACCGATCTCGACCAAATTTGGTATACAAAACATGTATCGTGTATACATACACCTTGGAGAACGACTGTCTTCTCAATCTAAAATTTGGAGTTTAAACGGTGCCAAAATGCTCAGATTTTTGAACAGCCTAAAGGCTGGTATGCAGCTCTCAAGAAAACGGTCAAGAAAAAAATTGCCATTATTTCGTGTGTGTGTCCAAGGAATTTCGACAACTGATACTTCCGCAGCCTGTTGGCTCGCTCTTTCCTCAAGAAATAATGGAACGGACATATATTTCTGTTGCAAGCATGGGTTCCCTTGTGCTCTTTTTTCACAAAAAAACTTTAGAAAAATGTAATAGAAAGCGTAGCAAAGTTCTCAAGAACTGCGTACTGCCTCAAGAAAATTTTACATAAGAAAAATTCTTAGGCATTTATTATACGTCAGTTTGTATTGAATTTTTGCTTTTCTTGAGAACTGCATACAGGACTTAAAGTTGGAGTGATTACAAATAGGGTTTAGCACAACAGATCTTCTTAGGTCGCATAAGTATGTAGAGTAAAATGAATTGTTATCCGCAGTTAATTTGTTTTTATTGTACTAGCTGTGATTTAGTATTACTAAATGTTAAGTTATCTACATTTTTAATAAACTTGACATTTAAAAAAAATATTAGAATCTCGAAAAAAATTAGGTAGATCTTGGTTGATTTTGGTAGGAAAACATTTTTTTCTGTGGCAACACTGGTAAGTATACGAAGCGAGAGTGCACGCTAACTATGCTGGCCAGTGTTGCCATTTTAGACGTTTTCCGGCTAGATTTAGCCGGTTGCGATAACAAACAGTCGGAGAAATTTCGGTTTAGCCGGAAGCCGATTTGTTAGCCGTTTTGTAAAAAAATTTGCCGTTTTTAGCCGATTTTGCTATTTACCTTGTTTTCTTAAAATTCAAATATATACATATGTTTTAATTTTTGGCTAAGCGATCCAAAATCTGTTAGAAATGGCTACTAGCCTTATCGCGGAGAAAATTTTCATGTCAGGCAGGGTTATATAAAATTGGGCCGATTTCGCTTATTTTTATTTTAAACGAGTATATTTTTTCTAAAGAAGGCCATCTTCTTCATAAAATGTTTGTTGTATGTAAAGCAAAACTCTCTGGGAAGACGATGGGTTTGTTCGTCGAAAATCCAGTGAGAATCATCACCCAAAAATATCAGTAAGAAAAAATGCACCCAAATTCTCTCTGAAGTAGAGAAACTTGCAAATTTCTGCACGAACGCAAATTTGCAGGAATTTGCAAGGTTTTCTTTCAGCTAGTGTCCACGGTTGCATTTCAAACATAAGAAATTTGTATAAACATTTTAATATTCTTTCAGAGAGGATCCTCAAGTATATTTCTTGTTAGTTCGACTTTCTTCAACATACGTTTCAATTTCTTTGTCGGAGTAACTCAAAATCAAAAATTCAAATCATTGGAATTAACTAAATTATTAAAGTAAACAAGTAGTTGCTTACGTTTTTTCATTTTAAAATCGCTCATGTTTGTAATTTTTTAAATTTAACGACCTTGTTTATTCAAATTATGGTCGACAAAAATACCAACCATGTGCCACAATCATATGGTTTTCCTCATTGCAAATTCTTGCTGGCAAACTTTTTTCTTTTCTGTCTTTACGACAAGTGTGTAGATAGCCTAACTGTGCTACCTTCGCATCGTGGTAATCGTCAGATGTGCGAGTTAATAACGTACTCTACGATACTAACATAGTCGTGCAGGCCCATGGTATGTATATTCAAATGAACTCTGTACCAAATAAAGAACTAAAATTTTACGCTTGAAAATAAATTGCGACAGTTTTACGTACATATACACGTACATACATTCGTATGCATCCATCAAGGCTTTTTAAACGTTTAACACAAGGCAAATCCGTCTGAAGAACCAGCAGTAACAATAATTTAAGAAGACAAAACGGCAGCTGCATATGGATGACCTAATGACAATAAGGGTGTCTTCTTATCGAATACGAATGACATATGCACAAACTCACAATATCCATAATTTTGTCGCCTAAAAAAAGTTATAAAAGCCGCTTTCGATTCGCCACTTCTCTGCTTCCTACGTTCTTTTGTGAAAGCAACAACGAAGTTAGCTAGTAGCGATGAACGATGACGAGTTTGGTTGTACCTCATTGATCTCGTTCGTTTCGCCACTCGTTAACTGTTGGCGAATCGATGGACGCTAAAGCCCCATATTTCCGCATGAAAAACATACTAATACAGAATGGAAATACATTTGTACATACATACATATTTGCATAAAATGTAGAAAAAACACTGATTTGGATAGTTTAATAGACGATGCCTCAGTCAAAGGAATCACAAATGGCAGACAATTTATAGATACCGGATTGGTAAAGCTATTGCCATCTGTGTATCAATTTCTCCAAAGTATGCATGCCAATAGTCTTTGCTAACTGAGACTCTTTAAAGCTAACGTATTTCTTTTTTTAACGTAAGCCTTGGGTAATAAGACTTGCATTTCAATGTCGACCAACCCCCAGTCGATGTTCTGAAGTTGACAGGACAAAAAGTTCCTCTATACATATGTATACATTAGGGCGGGTGGAAAATCTAATTTTTCTCAAATCCCTTGGTAATAGTGAAAATGTATTGTATCATGAAGTCAACAAGCCTGTAAAATATTAGTGTTTTATTTTAATTGTAAGAGCCCGCGCTTCGACCGCCAAGTGACGCACAGCACACTAGTCGAATAAGACCGATTCTTGTTAAAAATACTAGGTTCCGCAAAAAGGTTTGGTACATATTATTAGATAATAAAACCGTTAACGGAAAAGGTAAAGTCAAATATCATTTCTCGCAGCCCTTTAGCTTATCGCTAACGTCAAACTTATCTTTTTCCAATAAAATTTTAATTGTTCTCTTGATAATTGCACTGGCCTATAGTCAAAAGATGTTAAGAACAGCATTAATATGTATTTCTGGGGTGCATTTAGATTGCTGGTTCCGAATATTCTAATCTTTTTTTAATATTGGCTATAGTTTGCGAATTTTTCCAAATTTAGAAAAGCCATTATTTTCCATCACCGTGGAAAAATTTTGTTTATGCAAATGAGTGTGCAAACCAGCGTTGCCAGGTTGACGTCTTTGACGTCTTTTTGACGATTTTTGGTTCTCATGACGTCGGGACGATTTCAGTCGATAAATGACGTTTTTCACTCCCTTTATACCTTTAACAACTAAATTTTCACAATCACAAATACAATTCCTACCAATATCAAAATCGACTGCCAACAGTAAAAACTACTACTAAGTAATATAACGTTGTATTGATTAACCTACACACACTATTAATAGTTATCGATTTTCTGCAGGTATATCTCTAAACATATGTATGTATATACAGATCTGGATAACTATGTAGATAGAGCCAAGGTATTACCATATACATAAGTTTTGTGTAATTTCAAAATTGTTTGAAGCTAAATTTTATCTTTTATTTTATTTTACGCAATCCTCAATTCGAACAAATTTACAGTTACCTGTGTGTAATATGTGACGAAGGATATGAAAGGGCATACTAGGAAAATAAATGCCGTGAAAGTGTTATTTGTATCACTTCACAATAACGCAGTATGGTAATTGAAACTCTGGCTCTATTTAGTTGGCCACATTTGATTTTATTATTTGTTCCTATTATATGTATTGATACACTTATGCATACTTTTAAATCGTTCCTTTTATAAATAAAATATGTACATACATATGTGTAATGTATCTGGCATATAAAAACTCAAGTTGTTTACTAAATTTTTTGGTATTAGTTGATTTTTCCGACAGGGCGACCAACCGGTTTTGGCGTTGCACCATCTTATGTGTAATTAAGAGAAAGTTAGGTTCAACTTTTTTTTTTATTTTTTAATATTTTTTTAGAATCTGAACGATTTGCATCGTATTATTATCATAGAGCAGTAACACTAAGTCTCGCCTTCAATTTCGTAATTCTCACGTAACGATCGTGTAATATTTACCAAAGTTATGTACATATATCGAAAGACTTAGGTGGATCTCTAGTTTTTTCCTGCAAAAATGTTTCTTCATTTGGATAAATAATTTTTAAATCAAGGAACAGGATTACAGAAAAGTGTGCCAAGGAGTGACTTTGTTCGTTCAAGCTGAATGCAAAGCAGTGTCGTTCAATTGCATGATGCAGTAATACAAGGTGTTATCAGTTGGCAACTTCTCGCTCTAATTCCACCATATTAACTGCCTTACGTGAAACAGTGTTACTTCTTTAACTATTATTTGCCCATTAATAAAGTTGAATGTTTTTTATTTTTTCTCAGTATACACACTTTGTTTTCTTAAAAAGGTATTTTATCTTATTTTATTTCATTTTATAACGAATATACTATATATTTTGTTTAGGAGAAAATGTGAAATTTTATATTTTTCCCTCATATGGGGATTAATTTCTTCCCGTTTTGCTTCTCATTCTACTGAGCTAAGGCTCGAGCTGTCACAACTGATACCACCTTGTATTATTGCATCATGGTTAAATTGGAGAGCCCTCAGAAGGATTTCCCTGGACTATTGCATTTACCTACACTGACGTTTTCCCATAATCGAAGTAACTAATATATTTATACCTAAAGACTTATTGCACGTTTCCTACTTTCATATAACGGCAAATTTAAAAGCCGCGAAAAATGGTCTTCTGCGTTGGCCGCAAAAGGTTGTTTTCTGTAAGAAGCGCCAGAAATAGTTTCTGACGTTTCTTCCTCATTCTCGAAGAAATATGGGCCGATAACTTTTTCGGCCATAACACCGCACCAAACAGTGCATATCGATGGGTGTAACAGGTGCTGGTGTGTTGCCCTTCGATTTTCAGAGCCCCACAATCTACAGTTTTGCTTGGAAATGCGCTACATGCGACTTCAAAACTATACCTAAACAAGTAAGAAAGTTTAAGTTCGGGCGGAGCCGAACATTAAATACCCGGCACTGGTATTAAATATATATTTTTCACCTTACCGAAAGCTACCGCTACATGGTAAGCCGGGGTGTATCAATTTTGAGTAAATTAGCATCCTTAAATTTCGAGATATTGAAGTTTCAAGCATTTCAGAAATTTACCGTTGTATGAAAAGCGGCCATAAGTTTAGTCCGATTCAATAATTTTCAGGGCTTTGCTTTTATGTGGCAAGCACAATAACCATACCGAATTTGGTACAAATTGATAGAACGGTTACCGAGATACATATATGTGATCAAAAGTGGGCGGTGCCACGCCCATTTTCCAAAATTTTATCATAAACGTATTTCTTGGTAAAGAATTGTTGCAAGCATCAATTTTGAATAAATTAGCTTTGATATTTACTGATTTATCGAAGATTTCGTATTTCTCTAAATTACCGTGATATGGGATGTGGGCGTGGTTATTGTCCGATTTTAAAAATTTTCGGCCATTTGGTGTGTTGTGCCATGGCAAACAACTGCGCCAAGTTTGGAAGAAATTGGTGCAGCGGCTACCAAGATATACATATGTAACCATAAGTGGGCGTGGCTACGCCCATTTTTCAAAAATTTATAATATTCTTGTTTTTCGTCTAAATAATCGTCGTGAATAATCTTCAGTAGTTACTAAAAAATTGCAGTTTTCGTATTTCTGAAAATTACCGTTATATGGGAGGTAGGCGTGGTTATTGTCCGATTTTGCCCATTTTCAATACCATCCGTTCTACGCCAGAAAGAGTGCACGTACCAAGTTTCGTTAAGATATCTAAATTTTTACTCGAGTTATCGTGTGCACAGACGGACGGACAGACAGTCACCGCTTAATCGATTTCTCTTTTCATTCTGATCATTTATGTATACATTTATCTATATCTATCTCGATTCGTTTCGCCTGTTACAAACAACCGTTATGTGAACAAAGTTATAATACCCTTGTGCACAAGTGCGCTCGGGTATAAAAATCAATTTGTTTGGCTAATTGTGTAAAACGAATAGCGTATTGTAGTCGTTGATGGTAGTCTTGTTGTAAGTATCCATTTAGATTTTCCAAGAGATTAGCTATAAGTTGCAGAAAGAAAGTAACAATAATTTATAAAAATAAATAAACTATACGTGTTAAGCATTGGTAGGTCTTATTTGGCCCACCCTGTATGTACTTATTTGCTTGAAACTACTACTAACATATCAAACGATTCCCAATCTTGGACAAACATGTATTGTCTTCTTCTTTCTTCTTTCTTCTTTCTCCTTTCTTCTTTCTTCTTTCAAACTGACCAAATCGGCGTGACCAAGTCTATGGTCGTTTTAATATTACATAAAAGTCCGAAACCACAAAAACGTTGGAAATAAATCTCGTCTCACTTTTTTAAATTTTTCACTTGGCTGCTGAAGTAATGAAGAATTGAAAATTCATAAGGGAAAATGATCGTTTTCGTAAGTTTTCTCTTAATATCTTAAAAACTTGTAGTCTTATTGAAACACTATATATGAACGGTAGATACTAAATTTAATAACCTTTAATTTGATATATCGTCCTGTTTATAACAATTAACGCTTTCCATAGTAGTAGGGGAGCCCAAGAGGAGATTCGGGGATTTACTCGAGCGCGTCAGGTAAACATATGGGACAGGGGCGCACCCAGGAATATATTTTAGGGGGGGTTTTGTATTTCTGAAAATATTTCACCGGAAAATACTGAAAATTTGCTTCATATAATACCCTCTTTAAAATACATTTATGCAAGTTTTATGTACAGTATGTAATAAATAAATAAACGTTTTAAAATTCATAAACTGCACTTTATTTACAGATTAACAGAACTCAAACGCTTTTAACCGACTTCAAAAAAAGGGAGGTTATCATCTCGCCAGAATACATAACTTTGGACCACGTGAACAGTTTTCAATAATCCTTTTTTTATTAGAAAGATAGTACCTCAAGGTTCGTCCCGTAATTTGTTTTAGAGATCCGATGATTGGATCATGAAGAAATTAACGGTACCCCTAAATTTGAATATGAGAATTGAAGTCGGTTGTGTTCTTTCCTTAAAAACTTCTTGTTTAATAAAAAGTTCTATAAACTCAAGATGCGCTCAACTTTCAAAAGTACCTAATAAAAAATTTAAAAAAAAGAGGCAGTAAAATTAAATTTATTGATTCCATGAATTTTTGCACTTCTATGTTCATTTTTTCGATTTCTGTTTTTCGATAGAGATGGTGATTTTTCACGATTGCTAAATTTTTTTAATATTTCAAATACCGAAAAAATTAACTGAATTCTCAAGAAAAACGAAAAATTCGTATAACACGACGGACGAGGAATGGAAAAGAAATTTTCTTCTACCAAAATTTCTTAAATCAGTTTGCAGCTCTCAAGAAAAAAAATGCTCGTATATTTATTCCCTCATGAAATTTTACAGCAAAAGCAAAGCGCTTTTTCAAGCAACAGAAATTATAATAAATATTTCTTATAATTTCCTTGAGAGCTGGATTCTTAGCTTTAAGATACAGATTGTATTTGAGGTTATTAGCTTTAGGGGGGGTTCGAACCCCAAAACCCACCCCTTGTGTGCGCTAATGATATGGGGGATACCCTGCATCCTGTTGAGTATATCTGCCAAATCTAAGCCATCTGTGTAGAGCCGCGCGCATAGAATAGTAAAAAAATTTATAGGTGGATTTACTCGAGCGCGTCAGATTAAAAAGTGGTGGGTTAATTACATGCTGAAAAGTATGCATTTCAATAATCTGAAGATTTGAGCGTGACGCAATTTTTTTTATTGTGAAGCAAACAGCTGAAGGAAAACGGCAAGTATATAATCTGACGATTTCCACAAGCCGGAGTAACGAAAACCGTCAACAAAGATTGTCGTGTGCACTTGCTGTTATTCAAAAGAGCTACAGATTTTTCTACGAAATTTGTTATTTTTTGATTGGTTTGCTCTTTTCCGTTCATATTATTTGCCACAATGATATGACTGTAAATCACGATCCAGAAAATAAAGGTCGCGCCATTCGCGGACCGCTAACAACCCTCTCTTCGTCGATTTGACAGCATCCACCCAATCGCTGACGTCATAATATACTTTTGTTTACATTCACTGTTGCCAACTTCGCACCAAATTTAGTGGGTATTCAAAATGCGAAAATTTTTGAGTTTTGTGCTTGTGTTTTTAGTTTAAAGACTTCAAATTAAAAAATCTTAAAAAAATGGAAGCAAAATTTATAGCAATTGTAAGTGTGCTAAGCAATTTTACAAAAATTTAAACAAAATCCTGGCACAGTGACAATCATAAGCGACAACGAAATATGTGGAGCACCTTCAATCATGCCAGAAGAAATCGACCGTTGTGCAAGAAACATTGAATTTTATTAATTTGAATCGGCATCCTCGACAATCGGCATCGACAATAAAATTATGTATTCATATAAAGTCCATAAAATACACCAATAAAAATTTGGTGCTTTTTCAAATTCAAAACTTGGCAATACTGCCTTTTGTTCGATGCTTCTTCTTTTTCTTGTCGGGTTCGTCTTGCTCTCTCATTCTGGTATATTTTGACGTCACGGCCAGTGGCTCTCAGCTCGATTGGCGCAATCTTGTATTCTATCATTCTTGACTGTAAATATACCCAGCGGAGCAAATGCTCGCAAATGATGCCAGTTGCGAGTGAAATGTGAGAATTAAACCAAAGAAACTCTCGCTAAAGGCTCGTGTTTTGCGCCGCTGTATATGTACATAAGTACATGCATATGTGCATTTGCGAATCAAAACCATTATCTAAATTTGAGCTGGGCGATGAAATTACATGTGTAATTAAGTGCGTCTACCATTACGATTGCTTTAATCCCAGTTTCAAATAGTTTGAATTAGGATTGAAATAATTGTAAATCGAAGGAGTATTAGATTAAAATTATATTAAGAAAAATTAGTAGTTACATCGTGAACTTTTAGCTCAACAAATATCACTAAAAAATTACTTTTTTAACTTCTGTATGTGAATTTTACTCATTTCTTAGCTAAAATCACGAGCAATGGGAATTTGTATGTAAGATAAACATGCATTTTTCAGATAATTTTGAATTCAGTAACCTTAAGTTTACTTATATATGAAGAAATTTGGAACTCCGCTCCCTTCTTGCTCACTCTTTATATAGTATCAATGGACGGTATGCCCCCTTACTCCTTTCCGTCCGCCATCACGCAATTATGGGCGATCAAAGCTCTCGTGGTGTTACATGAAACATAACCTTTGAAATTTTACTAACTAAATTTTGTGATTCATGATGAGTGGAAATGGTTTTTGTGTGTTGTGTGGATCAAATTCTTGTCGAAAAACTTGTTGGGTATTCTAGGGGATTCAGGTATAATACCTTGTAAATTCTATAAGACTTCATTTAATATGTAAAAAAAATATTGTCAATTACTTCTTGTTACAGATGGGAAAAATGTAGAAGAAATTAACGACTAAGTCGAACCGGACTTGCTGTATGATAGTTGCACGGATAAAATAATAAGTGTCTACCGTAATATATGTTTGGTTGACTGTGCATCTCAGAAACGAAATTAATTTTTAAACCGTCAGATTAATAAAACCCCTCCAGATTGATCTATTATTTTTTATTGCCTGAATAATAGACATAAGAACGATTATAAGAAATGTAAACATAACAAAACTGTCAAAGCTAAACTTCAAAATGGGGGGGGATTGCCAGATGAATGCACGTAACCAATAGTTATTCAAGACACGAACCACCATGTCGGTATAGACACGAATTGACATGGCCACTATGAAAACGCCCACACTGACATACGATAAAAGAATCGGTGGTCACATACCACGAGACTAGAAAAATATATTTTCTTTTTGGAATTGGACACGGAGCGAACCACACTCATCAGCCCTCGCAAGAACGGAATTACAACCAAGTAATTAAAGTTGATTAAAAGCTTGTATTAAAAGCTGGCGGCGTTCGGGGAGTCGATACTCACCCCTCAGTGGAAATTAATAGAGGCAAAAGGTGCCGTCACATACCTTCCGGCAAATCCCAAGCCATGTTGTTGCGTAGAATAAAGAAGTTGTGAGCATCAAATCGGGACTATTCATTTGACAGCAATTGAGTCACCATAAGCCGGTAATACAAAATCATTACAAGCAATTCAGCCACTTTCTTGCCACCATCCATTGGAAACGAGCTATCCATCAACCATAAATAAAGATTCCTGTTTGGACCGAGAAACCAAGGTCAAGCAAATCATTGGTGCGCGTGCTCAGCTGAGGGAATATAGCAATTTCATCATCGAACCAATTTAATACATCATAAAATTAGATTTAAGGAAAAATTAAAATCTTGTAGTCGTTTTTCTCATTTTGTTGGTTGGTTTTTGTTGTTGTACGTCGGTGAACCATACACATTCGAGTTTAATAGATTTTTGATAAATTTTTCGTTTAGAAATTCCGCTATTATAAATCATCATTGAGATTGAATCAAATAATTATCTTTTGAATTCACCAACCACTGTAAATCAATATCGTCCTCAGTCTTCACACGGCATGATTTAATTGATTTTTATTGGAGCTCGTTTTCAATCAAAATTTTTGTGGATATTTTGATTATTTAACTCCGCAGTCATAACCATTCTCGTTCAGTTCAGTGGATAGTCTTGATCTTTGTTGCGTACCTTGTTGGCGACAGAAGGGACCGAAGGAGATACAGGCAATACTCCCAAGTTGTCAAGGCCTTCGCTGCATCCCGGGAGCAAACAACTTGGTCCATAAAAAGATTAGAGCTAGTGCGTTAAACGCCATTCTCAGCCCACGTTCGGTATAATATTAAACAAAATTTTGGACCGAAAATCACATGAGATATACAACCAATTGAGCGTGAATTTTTTGTTAAACTAATTAGATTTAAAGCAATATTCAAATAGTGATCGCTTTATGCGGCATTATTTTTGAAAGTGGATATTCAAAACGGCATACTCATAGATTAAAATAATAATAAATGATAAACTGAAGTAAATACTGTACTGATTTAAAATCGAGTACCCTCATCTTATAACATAGACTTTAATAGTACAGACTTTACGCCTACCATTGGCAGAATTTTTTAATAATCGGAATTTACAACTTGGTATTTGAGTCTTTGAACATGGAATTGTTTCCCATTCTCGATGCAACTTATTGGACAGACGAACAGCGACAGATCGAAGGGAAGATATATAACGTATATCCAGCGCCGGTTCAATGGACCGACACCGAAATAGCCGCCCTCAATGGTAAAATATCTGCTTATGTTGGCCAACCATGGTTGATAAAATCCCATGCCATACACCAAATGAATGAGTTGGAAATATGTGAGAGAGCATATCGGGAACTGAAGGCGAATGAGGTGTTAACACCTCAGGGTCGTCTTCATCAAATGATACATTATTGTTATCGAACCGCTCGGTTGAAGTTAAAACCCGAGTCGGCGTCACGCCAGGCAGGTCTGATCGGAAAATTTCAGTCGAAGATTCGTGAGCTTCGGATGTCTTCACCGTATACGGGAATCCCGACGTGCGATCCCCAATTAAGTTTAAACTCGACCTTCCATGGTTTTGAGAACGAACGGGGAACGATGAGTTCAACTCAAAATACTATTCCATCACAATATTTACCCTTAACCATACCAGATTCGATTGCAAACCAGAATATACCGACTTCGGTTCAGGCAACTGAACCACGGTATACCCTGACCACCAGTACGGTTAATTCAAATGCTCAACCAGCCGTTCTCAATTCAGTGTCAGGCGGAACGGAACCAACACCCTCATTACACCAACTGTCTGTAATGGTGTCTGAGTTGCTGAGAGCCCAAACACAGATGCAACAGCAAATGATCCGTGATCGGATTCAGTTGCAGACACAAATTCCTGACGTTCGTGATATGAACCAAACCATGCCAACGACCTGGAATCATACCTGGATACCACCCTCGGTGGATCCTCCACATGGTTCTTTGGGTGGTCCTTCAACTTTACAAACTCAAACGATCAATACCTACCATGGTCTTAGAACGTCACATATCCAAGAACCAATTAATCAAACATCTCATTTATATCCGAATTATTCGCTATCCGGTCCACCACAATCACGACCAAATCAAGCCACTATATTCGACGAATCTGCCCAAGCGGATGCAATGGATAGGAAATTCAGAGGCTTACCATCATGGATGGGACGTGCTCAATTCGATGACGTTCATGTGAACGAAAAATTTCTATCGGTTGAAAATTATTTGGCTATTATTGGCTCATTTCGATATAAGATTGGAGTACCCGACCACGAATTGGTTACGCGTTTGGTGCCCACACTCACGGGGGCCGCTCGACAATGGTACTTCACCGAACTGAGGAACTTCAGAGATTATCAAGATTTTTGCACGAAACTTCGAGCTCGTTTCCTCAACAGACATACTCGGGCCCAAGTAATAATGTCATATGCACAGATTAAATTCGATCCACGTTCGCAAACACTGCTGAAACATATCGATGACTTGACATTCCAATTGCAGGGTAATTCCTGTGGTCTGGATGAACGGGACCACCTCGATATCACCATTGGTACCTTATCCGATCATCTGCGTGAACTCGTCCACACTCGACAAGTCCACACGTTGGAGCAAATGCGGGAGTTCGCTCAGCGAATTGCACCACATTCGTTTATTGTTGTCACACCCCGTCCGGAAAGAACTCGTTCGGATAGACAGCGATCAGTGCCACGGGAAATTTCGGCAATACATGATCCACCGGATGATTCTTCACATTCGGAATATACCGCTTCGTTTCCTAGGTCCGACTCCGATGACAGGGAATGTGCATACTTGAACAAGCAAAAGAAACCAATTAAAGCATCTCAGAAACATAGGTATTCGAAACCAGTCGAGGATTATAAAAATGACAAAAATCCAAAGGGGAATGATAAGAAAGTAGGAACTATCGCCAACCCATTTTTCGTTGTTGAGGGCGACGAAAATGTACGATGTGCAAAATGTCTCGTGTGGGGCCATCACTTCAAAAAATGTCGAACGCAACCGAATAGGGTGATCTGCTACAAATGTACATGACCAGGGGTTACGTCTGATCAATGCCCGTGCTCAAAAAACGCGCAAGGGAGTCGATTGGGAATAGTGGTCCATCGTACTCAGAATCCACAACTTTATCTAAATCCACTGTCTCTAACCATCCGCACTCTACCGAAGTCCCTCTACAAATCGACAAATCTTCAGTCCCGAATTCCAGTAATAATTCTACTCTGATTCTTAACGAGTATAATCAAACTCAAAGGGATGGCAAAGAACCATCAACCCAATGTTCTGAACGAACACCACCAATTACCAAACCTACTTCAGCTCCAGTCCCTAATCACAATCAAGACGGCGACAACAAAGTTAACCCACCACGATCGTCGCGATTATCTCACGGTTATGGTTAACAACCATTCTCATACGGTTTTACTCGATGGTGGAGCTGAAGTCACAGTCATTGCAACCTACCAAAACCTCCATTGGTCTTGCCGATAATTCGATTTCATTTAAGGCCATTGGTAAAGTGAATGTATTATATACGGTTCGTAGTCTTACCCGACTTGTGCCAACTCTTGTAGTGCCTATCTCACTGAAACACCCAATTATGGGACGTTGAGGCCATCTTATTCGAACTGGTGCAGAACCAAGAGAAAGTTCAACGATTTTTGAAACATACAAAGGTGATACTGAAGAAGTTGCATCCGCTAAAGTAGAAATGGTTACGGCGGATAAATTTATTAATTTTTGAAATCAGCCACCAGGGAGTGGGAAAGAACAAGCTCAGGTATCTTCTATGAGTAATGATCTGGAGCCAATTGACACTTACACACTCGGTTTAGAGGGTGAACTAGATACACCAAAAATAACGAGCGTCAGCCTTCGACATAATCTCACCCCAGATCACAAATCAAAGACAAATGTTGGACGCCGTTCTCAGACTTTTTAATCCAACTCCTGAGTCTGGTCCTTTAAACGTCACTAATCAGATCGAACACGTAATTGATACGGGTGATGCAAAACCCGTCGTGAAACGCCAGTATCCAGTATCGCCATACGTGGCTGAACAAGTTCAAGCCGAATTGAATAAAATGCGTAGTCGTGACATCATTATGACCATCGAAGAAAGCCCTTGGCGGTCACCAATTCTGGCTGTAAAGAAGAAAGACGGAACGTGTCGCGTGTGCTTGGACGCGAGAGAGCTGAATAAAATTACCATTCCAAATGCCTATCCAATTACGGATACTAACCAAATTTTAGCACGACTAAAGTCAGCTACATACCTAACCAGTATTGATCTGTCTCAAGCTTTCTTTCAAATTCCTTTGGCAAAATCGGGTCAACTGAAAACCGCTTTTGCATTCGGTAACAGACTATGCTTTTCGTCGCATGACGATGGGGTTGAGAAATTCACCCGCCACATTAGCCATTCTCATTGATAAAATTTTCCGTGATTTGGTTCCACATGCATTCGCATATGTCGATGATTTCATAATTTGCACTTCGACGTTTGAAGAACACGTTAAGATATTGGTTATTGTTGCAAAACGTCTGGCGGGGGGCCGGCTTAACCATCTCAACATCCAAATCGAATTTTTGTTGTAAACGATTGGAATTCCTGGGCTACGTTTTGTCTCAACAGGGTTTATCTGCGAATCCATCTCGTATTCGAGCGGTTGTTGAATTTGTTCGGCCCAAAACGGCAAAAGAAGTCAGACGGTTCGTTGGTGCAGGAGGCTGGTACCGTAAATTTATTCCAAATTTTTCGGAGATCACAGCTCCCCTCTGTGAATTGTATAAAGGAAACCGAAAAGGACCCATTGAATGGAATACCGCTGCTGAACAAGCCTTTCTCAAACTCAAAGAGTGTTTAACTACCACTCCCGTTCTGACTATGGCCGATTATTCAAAACCATTCAAGGTTTATACCGATGCCTCGCTTATCGCAGCGGGAGCTGTTCTAGTACAAGAACATGATGGGAATGAACGTGTGGTTCAGTATTTTTCTAAGAAATTCTCGAAAGCCGAACAAAATTACACATAATCTGAACGGGAATGCCTAGCCGTTCTCTTAGCGGTCGAAAAGTTCCGTCCATATTTTTAAGGTCGTGAATTGGTTGAGGTAACGGACCATGCAGCTTTGCGCTGGCTACAAACTCTCAAAGAACCAACTGGCCGATTATGCCGTTGGGCGATCCGATTATCACCATACGATCTCAAAATTATTCATAAACCAGGAAAACATTTGGAACTTCCTGACGCCTTATCTCGTTCTTTTGCTCTTCTCAACATCGTTCGTAGAAATTCAATTGACCTTCCGAGTAATTTTCACGTTAACCGTATCCCAATCGCATCCGTGATCAACATTGACCCAAACACGTGCGATAAATGGTACAACAAAATGCATGCCATGGCCTCAAAACAACCATTAGATAGATATAAAATCGAGAACGACCTTCTATATCATCGATTGAAATTTTCCAATCAAAGTGCGGAAATACTGTGGACAGTTTGTGTACCATCTTCTGACAGAGCAAAAGTCCTCGATGAAAATCATAACCAACATTCGCATCAGGGTGTTTGGAAAACTTATAGACGTATCTCACAACGCTATTACTGGCGAAACATGTATGAGTCCGTTTACCAGTACGTTCGGCAATGTGAACTATGCCACTGCATTAAACCAAGTAATGAGAGCACCAAAACACCTCACGGCGAATATAGAGAACCAAAACGACCGGGTAGGCAATTATCGATTGACTTCGTCGGTAAGCTGCCCATGTCTAAAAATCGTAACCAATGGATCTTCGTAGCCATCGACTGTTACTCGCGATATGTCTGGGCGCAGCCCATGAAAAATGCAAACGCCATATCCGTACTCAATTATCTTCGACATATATTCACGGTGAATGGCTGCCCCGAACTCATTATATCAGATAATAGGTGCGTTCGCGTAGCTGTTAATTGTTCAAGTTTAACCAAAACTTACAGGTTTTTGCGTTCGCGTACGCAAAAAACTTGCAAAGTAGGGGAAATTGAGAGAGCAAAGTGACATTTCATTTTGAGGGGAAGCTGTTAGTTTCTGTTGGAAAAATTGTTGTGAGCTCTCTGAGAAACAAAAAATTGTCAGGTAAAAGTGTTACCGTTTATAAAATATTTACATTTTTTAGAATTAAAAAAAACATGCCTTTTCATGTATTTTCTTTAACTGCATCTACAAACCAGACTATACTTAGTAAATTTTTTATGTAAAATACTTCCATTTTTTCAAATTATTGTTGCTTTTCCACAATAAGTTTTCACTAGAAACGGCCTCAAGCTCATAAAAATTGTTGAATAAAATACTTCCAGATAGTTGCTTCTCCATACTCAAATGCAATGTAGCTAAAATATATTAAGGAACCATCATAAAATTAGGACTATTTTGGGATTTTTAACTTTTTGATATTTTCTTCCCCAACTTTGACTATCTCTGGTGAAAAAAATGTACTGAGCTATAACTTTACATTACATAAAAAAATTGCTCATTTAATAAAGATTTCAGAAAGGTGCCACTCTTACTGTTTTGAATAGAAAAAAAGTTATAGCCGCTTTTGTGGGCAAAGTACTGAGACACCCTAGAATGTATTTTATAGATTTAAATTTAAGTTGGTCTTGTTACCGACCAATGACATGCTAAATAGTACAAAGGTACATTATTACCTGCTCCTGACATTATTTTATGTTAGTTACCGAAATAAGTGAAATTAGACCCTTCGAACATTGTCTATGACAGAGAACACGCAGTAAACGTCGCATGAATATGCAGATATTCACCTAATTTACGGTGAAGCTTGCTGTAATGCCAGAGCTGCTCAAAGACTCTATGCATAGCGATACCCTAATCGTCGGCATCCGGGTCGTGAAGTATTCGCCCGGACCCATAGAGAAATATATGAAGGTAAGTGATTTTTACACCTTTCTTGTTTGCTTGCTTGTTAACTATCATTTTCCACTTTTTTAAGGTCGCATACCTGGAAGGCGTGGCGACGAAACAGGACGTCCTGCAACGGTAGATGTTGAAGTTGTGTTAGAGGAAGTGGAACTAGGTCCATCGACTTCAGTGAGAATGATGGAAAGACGGACGGGAATACCAAAAACTCAAGTTCACAAAGGTTTAAAAGACCATCGATTCATCCCTACCACATTCAACGTGTTCAGGCTCTATAAGAAAGAGATTGCCTGTCGAGGGTTAGATTTTGCCGTGAAATGTTGCGAATGCATGAATCAGGCCCCAACTTTTTTAATAAAATAATTTGGAGCGATGAATCATCATGCAAACGTGACAGTGATTTTAATTTACATAACCTGCACAGTTGGCAGATAGACAATCCTCACGAAATGAGAGAAGATCGTTCGCAGTACCGGTACAAAATAAATTTATGGTGCAGTATTTTTAATTGTCAGATATTGGGACCTGGGGAACTGCCGCCAACGCTCAACTCTCACAGTTATTTAGAGTTCCTTCAGGAACGGCTTCCAACTCTTTTAGAAAATGTACCCTTAAACCTGCGCCGAAGACTATGGCTGCAAAATGACGGGTGCCCTGCTCACTACGGGCGTGAAGTAAGAGCTCATTTAGACGAATCTTATCCTCGCCGATGGATTGGACGATACGGGCCAATCACGTGGCCCGCTCAATAGCCAGACCTGAATCCATTAGATTTTTTCTACTGGGGCTGTCTTAAGTACAAAATTTATTCAAAAACAATTCAAAACGAAGAGCATTTGCGGGAACAAATAAATGGAGCTGCTGCTGAGATAGCCCAATTGAGTTTAAGATCTCTAAAAGCGTATTTTCTTAAAAGGTGCCGAGCTTGTATTATAGTAGCAGGTCGCCAATTTGAGCATATTTTATCAATAAATGAATAAACTCTTCTTCAAACAACTCATGTATATTTTATTTCACGTGAACCCATCCTTCACAAAAAATATTGATAGATATAGCCCTTGTTATAGACTCTAGTCCGAATGCCGGTAAGTAACATAAAATAATGTCAGGAGCTTATAATAATGTACCTGTGTACTATTTAGCATGTCATTGGTCGGTAACAAGAGCAACCTAAATTTAAATCTATTAAATACATTATGGCGTGTCTCAGTCCTTTGCCCACAAAAGCGGCTATAACTTTTTTTCTATGCGAAACAGTAAGAGTGGCACCTTTCTGAAATCTTTATCAAATGAGCAATTTTTTATGTAATGTAAAGTTATAGCTCAGTACATTTTTTTTCGGCAGAGATAGTCAAAGTTGGGGAAGAAAATATCATTAAATAAATAAATAGTTTAAAAAACTAAAAACTCCCTATTATAATTGCCATTCGTACTGTCATCAGGTATGTAACTTGAGAATAGAAATCGCTGCATCTTTTAGGCGCATCAATATTACATAGTTACATCCCGAGCTACTAAAAGGAAGGTAAAAAGGTAAAAATCCCAAAATAGTCCTAATTTTATGATGGTTCCTCAATATATTTTAACTACATTGCATTTGAGTATGGAGAAGCAACTATCTGGAAGTATTTTACATAAAAAAGTTACTAAGTATAGCCTGGTTTGTAGATGCAGTTAAAGAAAATGCATGAAAAGGCACGATTTTAATTCAAAAAATGTAAATATTTCAAAAATTGTGACACTTTTACCTGAAATTTTTTGTTTATCAGAGAGAGCACTTAAGCGAATTTTCTTTACTACTTCAAAGAGGAAGGTATCCGAATCCCTATGAAACCAAATATTGGCGGAGCACTTACCATGTAGAAATTACTGCAAGCGAAATTTTTACCGAATGTTATCTAATTATCTATATAACTACATAAGTTGATAGCCATTTTCGTTGTTCTGCGAGATAAGCAAAATAAATAAAAGGTTGTAAAATTAGGTAATGTAGGGCCAGTGCAGGTAAACGTAATACTTTCATTGATAATTGATACTAGTCGCACAATTTTTAAGGCAGGTATCGCCAATGTGCAGGTATGTTGAATGCATCTATCGGAGCAGTTTCCTTATAAATGTTAAAAATAATGCTTTTGATGCGCATTTTGGGGTAGGTATCTTAAATGTGCACTTAAGCATAGAGGTAGCAAAGCAAAATATACTGTACCAAGTTTGGTCGAGATCGGTAAAGTAGTTTTTGAGATACACATATATGATATAAGTGGGCGGTGCCACCCCCATTTTCCTAAAATTTCTTGGAAACCCCTTTTTTTGCTAAAGAGCGATTATATGTATCAATTTTGAATAAATATTGACGAACTTCTTAGCCACACTGCTCAAAAAAATCAGAAATTCCGGTACATCTTTTATATAAAAAAAGAGTTGCTGTTCGCGTGTTATCGCAACACTCAAGAACTGCTCAACGGATTTGCTTAATTTTTATTTCATTTTTTGTCTTTCTGTCTGTAGAAGGTTTGTAAAGAGAAAATTGGAAAAATGGTTTTGCCAGATATCTGCAATATCAGAAGAAAAAAAGAATTATAAATAAGCCGCAATAATGCTATTTCACTGAGAACGCATAAAAATAATAATTCGGAAAAAAATTTGGATAGGGTGGCCACCATTCGAAAAAAAAGTTTGTATATAAAAATGCATTGCTTTCATGTGTTATCGCATCACTTAAGAACGGCGCAACAGATTTGCTTCGTATTTATTTCATTTTGTGTCTTTCTGTCTGAAGAAAGTTTGTAAGGGGAAAATGGGAAAAAATGATGTTGCCAGATATCTCCAATACCAGAAAAAAAATTATTATAAATGAGTCGCAATAATGCTATTTCACTGAGAATGTATGAAAAAAATGAATTCAGAAAAAAATTCGGTAGGGTTGCCACCATTCGAAAAAATGTATATGTAAAAATCGATTGCTTTTGTGTTATCGCATAACTCAAGAACGGCTCAACGGATTTGCTTCGTTTTTATTTAATTTTGTTTCTCTTTGTCTGTAGAAGGTTTGTAACGAAAAAAATTAAATACCGGTGTTGCCAGATATCTGAATTATCAAAAAATAATTGTAATGTAAATAAGCCGCAATAATGCTATTTCACTGTGAATGTATTAAAACACTTAAAGCAGAAAAAAATTGCATAAGGTTGCCACCATTCGAATAAAATCTCATGTCACGGTGTTTGTGGTCAACTCCTCCGAAACGGCTTGGTCGATTTGTATGAAATTTTTTGTGTATATTTGGAAATATATGAAATCAATCGCATACTCATGGAAAAAATGGATATTATTGGAAAATCGAATTTTTCATGCCGCATATCTCTGGAAGCGTTCATGGTAGGGTACTGGAACTTGGTATGGTGATATATAAAATCAATTTAGAAAATGGGCGCGGGGAACAGGTCGTAAAGTGTATTTCACAGCGCTAAGTGAAGAGGGCATGGCACCTCCAAAAAAAAAAAACAAATTTTTCATACTGCATATCTCTGGAAGTGTTATTGGTAGAGTACTGGAGCTTCGTAGGGATATATATGAAATCAATCGCATACTCTTGAAGAAAAATTGGAGCTATTGGAAAAGGGGGCGTAGCACCTCCCATACGAAATTAAGCGCATACTCATGAAAAATTGATGTTATTGGAAAAGCGGCGAGGCACCTCTCATACAAATCGAGTTTTTCATACTGCATATTTCTGGATGTGTTCATTGCAGTCAAGTACTCTACTCTACTCAAATAAACCGAATTTTTTATACTGGAAGTGTTCATGGTTGAGTCGAACATATAGTAGTATAGAGATATACGAAATTAGTCGCATACTCTTAGAGAAAATTGGTGATATTTAAGATGGCGCGGCATCTTCTAAATGTACTGAAACTATGATCTATCTTTGGATGTGTAAGTATACATATTATACTTCTGTTTGTGAGTGAATAGATTTTAACGAAATTTTTTGTGTGTGCTTGAGTAAGGTCTCTGGATAGTTCAAATTCCAAGTTTGATGTGCCAGGTGGCGTCGGAGTCGTGTTGTTATTAAAAATCTTATTTATGATCCTATCTGGCTTATATTCTAGATACTTATGTATTGCTAACGGTAAGGACAAAACTATTGCAAAAAAACAGCCGTCGGGTGACGCTGGGGTCGAGTTATTACTAAAAATCTTCAAGTGAGAAAAAGTGCCGTGAATGTTCGATTACATCGACGTGCTGAACCCCCGAGTATGCCCAGCTCCCGCGTGTTCCGATTGGCCCAATGAACGTGATTTGCGAGCTTCATTCGGATACACCAGGATTGAGTTGTCCAGGGGTCAATCTCAAATGACCAGCATTAAATCTACCATCAGAACCATTGCACTCCTTGATAAGAGCTTTAAGGTATTTCGACTGAAATAAGTCTGTGTATATTGAATTTCTGTAGAACAACGATTCTCATCAATTTTGAAATTGCCACCAACTATACCAGACAGTTTTAAGGACAGATTCATCATCGAACCGGATGCTGCCAGGCAATGAATGGGAAAAAAATCTTCAAATTTATTTCGTTTTGCGATGCCTTCTGACAACCACCAAACCGTAATATTAGCAGATAAATGTATAACTGGAAATCGTGAACGTGAATTGTTGGTGAAAATTTTGAACCAAAATATTTCAGAAAAAAAATTTATTTTGGTCGGGACGAAGTTCGCCGGGTATGCTAGTACACACATATAAATTCAAGGCTGTATTTAAGAAAAGTCGCCTAACTACGACGATTTTTATGCGATTGCAATAAATGAGGTATCAGTTTATTTGAAAATTGATTTAATTTTAGATAGTACTCTATAATTTAAAATTGTAGAAAATATCGATGGTCAAAATTTAAAAAATTAAGAGAAATATTGGTATTTTTTTAGTTTACCCGATGAAAAATCCCAACAAGCCTAGTCCGACAAAAGATTATTATATACGATTTTAAAAGCCGATATATCCTCATCTGAGATCATAATCGATCTTAGGGGGTAGGGTCCTGAAACTTCCAAAAAAAAAACTTTTTCGATGGGCATTCTAATACATATATATGTGTATGTGTCGTTTAATTAAAGTAAGTGTTTTGACCGACATGGAAAACATGTTTTCGTTGCTAAAACTGGTTTTCGACCTAAAACTTGTGTTTTCGTCCATGTAAAATCTGTCAAACAAAAACCAGTTTTCGCTGGAAACTACTAGGTAGATCGGTGTCTGCACTAGTTTTTTCGACTATTTATTTTTATCATCTTTAATACGCCATTTCGGATTTATTGTTAATTGGCTGGCGAAAAGAAAATAAGAATGAAAATAAAAGGTTGTTAATGAAAAGAAAATGAAGGAAAAGCATTTTAGTTTTGTTTTTGTGTAGCAAAATTGTAATCAAAGGATTTAAGAAATGTGAACGAAAACACTAACAACCGGTGTGAACAGCCTTCAGCCCACAATCGCAAAACTCGTTTTCAAAGTGTTTTCGTTGTCGGTCAGAACATGGTATTAAGTGACTTTAGAACAATGCCCGCTAAACCGGTGTTGCCAGAAAAAAAAATTCGTTCGCTAAAACGGCAAAAAAAGCTAAAAACAGCTAAATAATACTAATAGTACCTAAAATGAAGAGCTATTTTTTTAATTTGAGCATTTATTGACGTAATGTTGTTTTTACATTTTCCACAATTTTAATAAAAACAACGAATTAATTTAAGTGCTGAAAAAACTTTTAAAACCCAAATTAGGTGCATATATTTCGAATTCGAATCTACGGCACTTATAACACTTACCAACATATATATATATATATATACATACTTATATAAACTAGACAATGATCTAAAAATACTTTACAAATTGTTAAGATTTGCATTTTATGATATTTGAATTGACCCTAAAAACTCGGGTTGCGAATCATTTGTATGCAAAATTTGTTTGAAAAGTTTTATTTCCTTCTCTAAAATAAGTAGGCTAAAAAAAAACACGCGATCAGAAAAATTATTTTCTTCTAATTAATTTTTGAATTCTTTAATCCAAGAGTTTATTGTGGAGTCAGTATTTTCCCGTGGATACAAATGTATGTTTTTCCACTGCACTTCGGAATTTGTAATTTTATCAACTCTTAAGTTTTGGCTTTCCTTTTCTACTGCGGCCGTCTGAGAGAAAATACACCGTCTGAGCTTATCGGAGCTTGATTTGGTTTGTGTGCTCCCGAGCGAAATAGAATAACAAGAAGGTATCGAAAATAAGCTGATATCACCAAAGCAAAATAAATATTAGTCAACGCTTGTGCAATGAAATTACAGATTTGTAATTCTAATATATTATATATGGATATATATATGGAGTTAAAAGAGCTAAAGAAAGAGCTAGGAGCTAAAGCCCAATTTTCGGAGCTAAATAGAAAACAAAGCGTTGTAATAAAGAGCTAAATCTAGCTCCAAACGTACCAAAATGGCAACACTGCGCCAAACACTTTACTGGGAAACGAACTATATTCGGCTTTTCACATGTACACAATCGGCTTCTTACCAGGGATGATAAATGAATTTGTCGAAATTGTACCAAACGTCAGAAAAAAATTTACCAAATCAAATAAAAGTCTGCCAACAAAAAATTTTAACGCTTTCACAAAAACAACGAATGCGCAAAACAAATATACATTTATTTAATACCTTTTAAACAAACATCTTGAAAAAATATACATATGTATGTATATGTAACTGTGTTCGTATGGAATAGTGGCCTATGTCGGGAAGCTGGCATTGGTATAATGCGGCACTCTCTGTATTCTTTCAACGACAAGAAATTTTTTGATGAGACTTAATAAGAATATTGGCTTGCTAGTATCGGAACTATTTCTTGCCCGTTTATTTGGCAAAAGTTCTTCAACGGCTCAGCGAAACTGAGTCATTCGCAATAGTATGCTGCGAATGCCGCATTATACTAAAGCCAGCGTTTCGACATAAGCTACTGTTCCATACGAACACATATATATATAGGCCAATCCAGCGAAGACGACACCTCAGATAAAAAAATAAATTACATAAATCGTGTTCAAATCTATAAAAACAGTAAAGCAGGTAGCACAAATCTTTAGAATAGATTTTTATTCATTTATTTTTCACCATTTTCTCTTTTTTATTGTTACAAATGTATATATAATATACTGTAATATGTTTTCATTAAGGCATTCCTCATCTACTAAAGGTGTCAATGCAAAAAATAATTATCCAAAAATGAAGAACAATTCATGAGCTTTGGAATGGTAGTAAGTTATTAGAAAATGTTATTAAAGAACCAACCGAGTGTTTTACTTGTAATCTATTTCTACGTTTAGTTTTTATCACATTCTGAACAGAAAATACACGTTCAACAACGGAGGAATGTGGAATAGACAATATTCCTTGAGCTATTTTAAAAATGTTTGCAAACATCGGGTCGCTCAGTTCGTTCTTAATTAATTTAATTAGTCCGGTAGAAAAGGTGAGGTAAAAAGCACAAAACCATTTCTATAAGAGATCAGAATTGCCAACCTTGTAATGTAAAACAAATTTAGTCGAAACAACATCAAGGCTTGTAAAACTCTTTTGAACCACCTGGGAGCCTACAATAGCGTAAGGATGTGGTGGGTTCCGGGACATAAAAAGTTTGAAGGCAACGAAAGGGCTAACTGTCTCGCAAAGCATGCAGCCCAAATGTGCTTGCATGGTGCCGAGCCTTTTGTGGGCTGGTGGAGGAAACTCCACGTATCACGAATAGCAGACTGATACACCTTGGGGGACGATTGTCTTCTCCATCTAAAATTTGGAACATGGCACCCTCCAAAGTGCTTAACTTCTTAAATATCATAAGGTGGGAGTAATTACAATTACGGTTTATCACAATAGATCTTCTTAGGTCGCAGTGGGAGTATTCCCGAAGTAATAACAATAATAATATGTATATGTATTAGAGTAGCCTTTTTGTTGTATGAAAAATTTGAAATGCATGAATCCAAAAGTTTTCGCACAGAATAATGTGAGGTCGGGATTTTAAATAAATACGTAATTAATTTAAAAGCCTTCAGGTGATTCCTAGAGGTTCAGGGTTGAGCTTTTTCGACCAAAAATGTCGAAATTATACTAATTTCTTTTATTTTGCATTTCTTTTTTTAAGTATATAATTATTAGAAAAATTCTACATTATGCGTTATTTAAAATGATATTAAATTTTATTATTATTACATATTAAATGATATATTGATATAAATGATGATTTCATATTTTTCTCAGCTTTAACATTATCGTGTACCATGGTTTTTCAATCAATGTCAGACTTTTTGAGCACTTTAAAAAGGTAAATGTATTCAATTTTCAATAAATAGCAGTTCAGGAATAAAAAATTGGGTTTCATGGTCGTAAAAGCTGAAAATTTAAAATAATAATTTCAATTTCAACATATTTCCTATTAAAAAATCAGAATGATCAATCTGGAACCACTCGGAAGTTCCGGATCCGGAAAAAACAAATTTCATATTTATTTTCCTTGCCAACCTCATGTTTTTTCGTGCGAAAACTTTCGGTTTTTGAAAATCGACCAAAAGAGGCCACTCTACTCTAATGTGTAAAAGTCTTTACAGTAAACTGAATTGTTATACGCAGTTAATTAGTTTTTATTGTACTAGCTCTGGTTTATTTTTACTAAATGCTATGTTATCTACATTTTTAATAAACTTGGCATTGAAAACTCAAACAAATTTTTGGCAGGGTTTGGCTGTTTTCGGTAGGAACTTTTGATAGGAAAAATAATTTGTCCGTGGCAACACTACTCGCTCCGAGTGTACTATACAACACATGCTTTTTGTGCATAAAAATGTGTGAATGTATGTCAATAGATTATGTACGAAAGTATCTTAATATATCGTCGTTTAAAGTGCAAAACCGCGTATCAACAAAATGCAAAACCGCGTATGTGAAGTTGTAGATTTCATTTCCTAGAGCGTAAAAACACTCATATTTCAAAATAGTTCTCTTTTTTATAAAGCAATCGCATTTCTGGCTAGTATATTTCAGGACGAATGGATAAGGATTGAGCCAAGAGCTTGTGTGAGCAAATCCAATTTTTGGCAGCCAATGTCAGTTACGCGGTTTTGCAGAATGACGATACGCGGTTTTGTACTTTAAACGACGATATGTATGTATGTGAGACATTCTTTTTCATATCGGACACCAAATTTGGTGTCACACTTTCGATTGGCTTACAATTTTTTTTATGGGTTCTATGCATGCAATAAGTTAACACGCGTTCGAGGATTTTTTTTTGCTTTTTTCTTTGGAGATATCGAGCCCTAACCGCCAAAATAACGTAAGCGACATTTCTTTTTTTCAAAATTTTCTTTTTGATGCAGAAATGCATCTAGATGCTCTAGGAATATTTCTGCATCAAAAAGAAAATTTTGAAAAACATGTCGCTTACGCAATTTTGGCGGTTAGGGCTCGATATGATCTGTCAAAGTTTGCATTTTTTCGTGATTCTAACTAATCATGTACTCCTTCAAATCGTTATATCTTGGGTTCTGCCCATCGTAGAGACTTCATCTTAACGCCATTTTAAAGCTAAAGAAACGGGCTTAATATTCCTATATATAAGATGGTCAAGATTGTCCTAAAGCTAACTTGAACTTTTTGAAGTTGATTTGGTCTTCACAAGTAAATTAGGGATTTAAAATTATACCATCGTAATCCTTGTTTAATTCTCTATAAAAAGCCTGGTTAAAAAATAGGGGTTTTTCAAGAACTATTTTTAAAATATATTTCTTTATGAGGAGATGGTTTATTTTGTGAGAATCAACAATTATTTGTAATTTGAAGCGAATCGGAGACATGACGTAACTTTTTTACGAAATCCGTCCTACTTAAAAAGAATGGCTCATGTATGGATGTACATATGCATATAAATATTTGAATATTATATTGAGGCAGCTTTAAATCAACAAATAAAATTTATTTACATACATAAGCATAGATTATTTAATACAATATTTTTTAGAGTTATATACATAAATATGTACACACATAACATGCGTATTTATATATGTACGTATGTTCTAAGTTCGCCTTATAAACTGTTGTTGCTGACAGTGCGTAGGCAACTGGCCGAGTCAGCTGGGTCGCACAGTGGGACGTCCCCATATAAGCTGCGGCAAAAAGTAGTAACCGTACTAGAAATTCGCTGAAATTTCGTATATGTGCTATTCGGCACTTAGGAATGAAGAAATGTGGAAAATGGTAAAACTCAACGCGCTACCACGCCCACAGCTCTTGTGGGCGGAAATAGTGAATGTTATCCGATTTTGATGAAATTCAAAGCTGGTCTTAGCGAGAAAAGCATTCATGCGAAAGAACGTCAAAATCGGTTTACATTATCGTCCAGTAATTCTAGGAAAACAGGTGCAAATTTAAAAAGCCTGTTTTGATCAAATTCGGTGTTCCCTGCTCGTTTAAGCCAAAATTTTCCAACTTGGAAGATAATAAACAATTTCTTATTACGGCACCCACCTCCTACACAACTCCAAGTACTAAATTTTATGAATTTTGCTTTTTTTGCAACAGAAGCTGAGCTAAGGCAAGCAGGACCCTTGCCACAGAAAACAGATCTCGTCCAGCGAAGTGTCCATTTTTGGCTACATGTTGAATGTGATTAATAGATTTGCGGGTCATTAATATATGCACCTTCTTCAATTTCCTTTTTATATTGCATATTATTTATTTTATGTACAGCGCGGCACGAATAACTGTTACCCCGGTTTTTTTTTTTTAGAAATAAAAGGGTCCTTTATAGAGTTTACGAAAAATGTATTTTATTGTTAATTTTCCACAGATTTTACTTTAGTTGTATTAATTAGTTTTTAAATTTTAATCCTTATTTACATTTGCCAGCAGTTTAAACTTTGAGAGAAAAGTTCATTTGGCACGCAAGTCTTTTTCAGGTGTATTTTTTCTCAGGCTTTGTATAAAAAAAAAAATACAAGAAAGAAAAAAACTGTATAAGGTTGGTCGAATGAATGGCCGTCCTAGTCACCAGTTCCGAGTCTATTCGATTTATGAGTATGAGGCCTTATGTTGGATAAATAGGGGAGTAAAGGGGCTCAAAATGGAGAAAATTTCCCTATGGTTACAGAAGATATGGAATAAATTAACTGAAGAAGACTGCGTGCCAAATGAACTTTTCTCTCAAAGTTTACTCTGCTGGCAAATGTAAACAAGGATTAAAATTTAAGAACTAATTAATACAACTAAAGTAAAATCTGTGGAAAATTAACAATAAAATACTTTTTTCGTAAAATCTATAAAGGACCCTTTTATTTTTCAAAAAAAACTGGGTAACAGTTATTCGCCGCCACGCTGTACATATCAGAGTCTTTCCCTTCAGCTCTACAAAAAAAATTCAATAAATTTTACAGGAGGTGGGTTATAGACCAGAAGGAAGAATAGAAGCTAAACTCGCAGTAAATCGCAGCTGGAACTATTTGAGATATGACACGAATATTTAATTTTCACTTCTCCTAAGTATAATTTAGCTTTAAATATCCCTTTTTAAAGTGAGCACTCGAAAAGTTGTATACTCACAAAATTATGTAGAATTTCAAGGTAAACTGTTTTATATATTTCAAAAGATTTATAAAAATTTAAAGCAATGCTTGACCACAGATATATTCAAAAACTGCCCATCAATCAGATTGGCTTTTTATATATCCGCACAAGTGGAAAAATTAATTCAAATTACTTGCGCCAAATCAAAATTTTTTCTTACAAATTTATTTTTTCGCATTGTTCCTATTTTAAGCTCGTATCATGACTGCAAATATGAATTTTTATCAAAAATTATTTTTGGTTTGTGTTATCTGGATATATTGCTATGCATCTGCGTAATTACTTTTTTTAGAATTCGCTAATCCGTTTTTACTACTTTTGGCCGTTGTAGTCCCAGTGTGGGTCGTCGGTTCGAGTTCTTCTGAAGAAGTCTGATGAGGAGATGTGGTGATCTCCGAAATAGCTATCACATCTACCATTTATAAATTGTTGTTAATTTTTCCACAATAGTTTTCATTAAAAAAAACGGTCTCAAGCTCAATAAAATTGTTGAATATAATTGTTATAAGGCCATAAATAACAAAAAACTTACGGACGAGCACACCTAAAAAAAATCCAAACTTTCACATATCATATCTCCGAAGAAATAAATAAATCCTGGGATAAGTGTCAAATTATTTTATATAAAGAACCCGTAAACCGAGTTTGAAGCAAATCGGAAGTGTGGTGTCAAATTGGGTGTTCAATTTGAAAAAGAACACCCCATATGTATATATCTAACGCTCGTATCTTTTTTCGGACAAAAATCTCTATTAGTCTAAGATCCAACAAGGGCACGACCTTCACCCATCTGTTTAATGGATGAAATCTATTTTGTATGATATTTAACGTGTAATATATATTTCGTGAGTGGGTTGGCTGAAAAAATCCTGGACACGATATTTTTAATTATATACTCAAAAAATATAATTTTTTTAAATTTTGTACTCATTTGCTTAATCAACAAGTTATATACCAATCGAAAGTATGAACAGGTAGGTAAAACTTATAATTTTCACTCATCTGTAGGGTAACTGGCGAGGCCTAGTCTCCAGTCTACCTTTATGTCCAGCAGGCTGAAAGGCGTTGATCATGGTCGGAAAAGCCGAGTTTCCGATCCATGTTCTTTTCGTCATTACGTTGCTGTGAATCAGGCGGAAAGTTTTCCTCTCCGAACTGTGAACGAGCTGTTGGGCATGGTCGGAAAGGCCGAGTTTCCGATCCATGCTCGTAACGTCTCTAATAGTTTTTTGGAAGGATGGAGAGGCCCAATGGCAGTCCCCTATAACAACAATGTTCTTACCATTTCGGGCTGTATGTGTTTTTTTAGCAATGGTGGTGTAATCGACTTTTGAATTTTTGTAAGCTATTGCAGCTTCCTATATCTGCCGGCAGTTCATTATACATTTTTAAACCTTTATAGCAGAAATTTCGCTTTTGATTTCCTGTTTAAAGTTGTTGTTGTTGTTGTTGTAGCGGCTACAACAACCCCGCCCAGGACGGTTGGTATCTCAGTCGTTGTCGTCAAGTTCCACTAACGGCAACCCTAGGAAGCGTGCAGCTTCTGTGGGGTTTGTCCACAGGGACAAGGCCGTTAGGGTTGTCGGGTTTTCCGGGCATGCGAAGAGATGTTTCGAGTCATGTGGGGTCTCTCCGCATGCCGGACACTCATTCGGCACATCCTCATTCAACCTACTCAAGTAGGAGTTCAACCTGCTGCAGTAGCCGGAGCGAGGTTGTGCGAGTGTTGTGCGTGTCTCCCGGGGCAGATGAAGCTCCGTTTCGTCTATGTCCGGGGGTGGTATGCCTAGAACGGCATTCACAGGTCTAGAGTCTACATAACTCGAGACTGAGTCCCTGTGAATGCCGTTCAGGGCATGTCTGTAAGCTGTCGGGTCCAGAGGTTGCTTAATGAACCTCTGGACTTCGTCCGTCAGTTCATATAGATGCCTCCTGACGTGCCTAGGCGAGGGCTCCTCTGCAAGCAGCTGTCTGATTGGGTGGCCACTTCTGTGGCTCCCGATCAGGAACTGCTTGCAGAGCATTATATTATGCTCCTTCACAGGGAGCATTTGCGCCTCGCCGTGCAGGTGGTGTTCAGGCGACATCAAGAGGCATCCTGTCGCTGTCCTGAGTGCGGTGTTCTGTACAGTCTGTAGCTTCGTCCACTGCGTCCTACTAGTCCCTGGCGACCACACTGGAGCTGCGTAGTTCAAAACCGGCCGGCCTATTGCCTTGTATGTTGCCAGCAACGTTTCTTTGTCTTTGCCCCAAGTACTGCCGGCTAGCGACTTGAGGACCTTGTTGCGGCTCTGTACTTTATTGACAATAGCGGTTGAGTGCGCAGAGAAGGAGAGCAGGCTGTCGAATGTTACTCCGAGTATTTTGGGGTTATTCACCGTCGGAATTGGTGTGTCATCGACGTGAATCCCCAGCGGTAGCCTGACCTCCTTCGTCCAGGTTGTGAACAGGGTCGCGGAGGATTTCGTAGGGGAGAGGGCTAGACACTTTGCAGTGAATAAGCGAGAAAGTTCGGAGAGATAGCCGTTTACTTTCGAACACAGGTCATCAATTCCATTCCCAGTCGCCATGATCGAGCAATCGTCGGCATAAGAGACAATCGAGACTCCCTCTGGTGGTTGAGGGAGCTTTGAAATGTAAAAGTTAAACAGTAGCGGGGAAAGGGAAAGGACACCACCCTGAGGAACCCCCTGTTTTATTTTTCGCTGCTTACTCGTTTTGTCTCTAAACATTACCGACGAATGTCGACCACTCAGATAATTTGCCGACCACCGTTTGAGCCTCTGTGGGAGAGAGGAGGCCTCTATATCTTCTAGTAGCGTGGAATGGCAGACGGTGTCAAACGCCTTTGACAAGTCCAACGCTACTAAAATCGTTCTCTCACAGGGACGGTTACGGTTAAGGCCACGAGTTATCTGAGTGTTTATGGCGTTAAGTGCTGTTGTTGTACTGTGCACTTTACGGAAACCGTGCTGATGCTTCGCTGGGGTCAGGTGGTTTGTGAAGTACGGGAGTAGCAAGGCCTCGAGTGTCTTCGCTACCGGGGAAAGGAGTGTAATCGGACGATACCAATCTCCTTTGTTGGCAGGTTTCCCCGGTTTGAGCAGTGGGACCACTCTCCCCACCTTCCAGATGTCTGGGATGATGAGAGTGGCCATTGACAAGTTGAGGACCTCCGTTAGGTACGCTACCCCCGCAGGACCCAAATTTTTCAGCATCAGCATGCATATTCCGTCGGGACCCATGGCTTTGGAGGCTTTCGCCTTCCCGATGGCCACCTGAACTTCACCGCAAGTGAAAGCAAGGGGGGCACAAGTTGTTGGCAGTTTTTGCAGCCTTCTGGTCACTCGACGCTTGGCTTTGTCCACCGGAGGATGCAGTATGAACTGCCGGCTAAAATAGCTCGCGCATCGCTCCGGGTCCGACGAAGCATGGTCGCCGAAGGAAATTTCGACTCTGTCGTCGTGCTTCGTCGGATTAGACAATGACCTCACGGTTGACCAAAGCTTGCTCACACCAGAGGTGAAATTACAAGTCTTCAGATGCTCTCCCACTTCTTCCGCTTACGTACATACGTTTACAAGTTGCCGAATCTCCGCGTTGAGATCCCTGATAAGGGGATCTCCGGGATCGGCCTGACGAAGGCTATCACGCTCATTGGCTAGAACAGCCGCTTCGGCAGGGAAGTTTGGACATGGGTCCGATATACATCCTGCCGGTATGAAGCGAGCTGCAGCAGCAGTGATAGCCCTGCGGAACTTACGTTCACCGAGATGGACGTCGGTTGGTGTGGGGAGCGCTGCGAAGGTGTTTTCGGTAAACTCCGCGTAACCTTTCCAATCAGCTTTAGAAAAGTTGATATAGGTCCGGTGTTTGGCGGAGGCAAAGTCGGTTGGTTTATCTATCGAGATGACTATGGGTAGATGGTCTGATGCTAGAGTCAGCATAGGTCGCCACGTTATGCTGTTTATCAGACCAGCGCTGACTATTGTGATGTCTGGCGAGCTACTGCAGTTACCCATAATCCTGGTGGGTGCGTCGTCGTTCATTGTGCAGAATGTCGAATCGTCTATCTGCTCAGCCAAGTCTGTTCCCCTACGATCGTTTGACAGGCTTGAGTGCCAAAGATCGTGGTGCGCATTAAAGTCACCTACTACCATACGGTTTTCACCTCTGAGAAGCGCACCTATATCAGGGCGATATCCTGCCGGGCAGCAGGTGACAGGGGGTATGTATATGTTAAATATTTCGAGCTCGACATCGCCTGACCGGATAGCGATGCCCTGACATTCTAGGGTGGTATCCTGCGGTCGATGTCTGCTTCGATAATACGATTCTGCACGGTATGGTGCGTGATGAACGCTAAGCCACCACCATTATCTCGCTCGCGATCTCGACGGTGCACGTTGTACCCGGCGCAATTCAACAAAGTTGAATTGCTGTGCAACTTCGTCTCTTGGACCGCAGCTATCAATATACCATGCCGACACATGAAGACGGTTATCTCCTCAATCTTGCTCTGTAGCCCGTTGCAGTTAAATTGAAGGAGCTTCATGTGGTTCGGGAGACGTGTCAAAACAACAGCCCTTGGTCGGGTGAAACCCGAGTCATTCCGGTACGTAGAACCGGCTGTCGTGGGAACGTGTTTAAAGTTGTCCTTGACTCTGGTTTCATAGGTGTTAGTGTCACTTCTCAACCTAAAGTTATCACTCAAGTATTTCTGAAGGGCGCCATTCTTTATATTAAACACTGAGAAAAAGGATGAGGGTATGCTTATGCATACTTCGCATAACTTCGCACAACCATTTGTAACAGTGCAATAAAAATTTAACTTAAGGAAATGTGAAGCAAAATCTAAACTGAACAGATCGCTAAGTTTTTAAAAGTTCTGCTAATTTCTGAGTAATGGAATACATACAAATTAGATACAGAGTACATACGAAATTACAGTTTAAAGTTTATGCGAAGTTGTGCGAAGTTATGCGAAGTATGCATAATCAGACCATTAGTTTGGACAACTAAAGATATTTAGTTTCCGAATTTTGACAATAATTGGGAACTGTTACCAAGGATTTCGGAACTATTACCGTGGGTCGGTAATTATAACTAAATATATTAAAGCTTCTAATATTCATCTAGGTTGTACCAAATCGTTAATTTAATTGAGGGGTTTGGTAAATACTAATAAATATTTCTACAAATTCCATTCAACTTAACGTATGGTTCATAAAAGGATGTTATTAATCTTTGCTAATGCAGATGAGCTTTCTTTCAACAAATGGTTTAGTCATAGTTACCAAATCTTAGCTGAGGCAACCACGATTTGGTTTGAGAGCGGAACATATTCATGCTTGTGATCCACCTCCAGTGTGCAAACCTCTACCACATATGTATGTATGTGGTAGATCTACCACATATCTTTTAAAATTTGTGTGTCTACCACATCTACCACACAAGGCTTATAATCTACCTCATTTTTAGGCAGAATATTTGTTCACAATTTTCACATAACTCTAAAATTACAACTCAATTCTTATACGAAATATAAAAATTAATCCATAAATTTTTAAAAGGGTACATCATAAATTTTGCTTTAAATATATCTGTACCTTAGGAGCCAAATTCTTAGTGCGTAGTTTATTCAGAATCGGCAGTTAACTACAGATTTTTGTACTGAAAATCTGTAGTTAACTGCCGATTCCGAGTTAACTACGCACTGTGAATTTGGCCCTTAACTTTTTAATATTTCAAAAATTCGCATATTTATATTTGCTAAAGCATAAGCACATATGTTAGTGTTTGGCCGAACTTCTCCTCCGACTTGTGGCGTGCGCCTTGATGTTGGCACACAAAACGGAGGGACCAACAGTTTTACGCCGACTCCGAACGGCGATTGTATTTTTATGAGAAGCTGTTTTTTTCATGGCAGAAATACACTCGGAGGTTTGCCATTGCCTGCCGACGGACGACCGCTGTTAAGAAAAAAACCTTTTTTCTATATTTTTTGGGGATGTTGCTTTGATCAGGGCTTGAACCCAGGTGTTGTGGAGTGGAAGCGCGCACTGCTTACCACTACACCACAGCGGCTAAAGCATTATGCAATGGAAAAATAACTTGGTAAATTTTTTTTGCATAAATCAATCTGTAGGACTTTTCTCAAATTAACGAAAATATTTTTTTTCTTCATGAATCATGATTATATTCTCTAACTAGAAAACTAATGTCATACTTGTTTTTGCATCAATTGCGTTGAATCTGTACGATCGCACTTATATTTCCCGATCTAATTTTTGAGTTGTGCCTCTTTTGACGACGGTGTGCGATATGTATACCCAATAAAAATATGAATTGGAAAGTCTACCACATCTTATTAAAATCTACCACATTTTTTGCCGATTCTGCCACACTAAAATAAAAATCGGTTTGCACACTGGCCACCAGTGTTGCCGTTTTAGCTCTTTGGATGCTAGATACATACTTTTTTTGGCCACATAAATTTAAAATTGGCCCTAGCCCTTTTTTAGCCCTTTGGAGAATTTATTCATACTTGGCTTGAAAAAGTTGTATATGCTTAATTTTATGTCATATTTTTTTATTTTTATTTATATAAGAGATGAATTTTTAAACTAAGAAAGACTGATATATATACATATATGTATTGTATCTTCCTTACGTTTTTATGCATACATACCATAAAAGTGTTATGGCTGTTAACTTATATATTAACGATTTAACTGTAGTTTAAAATAGATAAGTTTACGGCCCTTAATATGCTTAATTTGTTAAATGGCCTATCAAGTCGATTGACCGTGTATGTTCTTGTGGTGTGATTGTACCAGCTGCTGGTGCGACATCAAAAACTATTTGAAAATTTTATGATTGTACCAGCATGCTGGTGTCGTGAGTGGTGAAATTAGCTCAATTTTCTAAGTAAAAAGTATTTTGGCGGAAATTTCTTCACTATATGAGTCAAAGTTGTAAAAAAAATAAATATTGTACCAGCATGCTGCTTATATACTTCGAGCCTGATCACTTGATGGAGCCAGCAAGCTGGTGGCGTATATTTCCCCCTTTATACAAAAAGGTTTTTGGTTGGATAAAATATAAGCTCTTTTCCAGAGTTCATTGTTTTTCTATACCATCACTTATTGAAAATGTTTACGTGTATACTTATATACGTATATGTGTTAAAAATTTTAGCTACCATTTTTAGCCACAACGACTTTTTTAGCTCGTTTTTAGCCCTTTTTTTTAAAGGAACAAGGCGATGTCATAGGAATTGGAAATTGTCCCCCGCTGCATTACCTTTTCTATAGTTCAGAACCAGTCCTAAATTGGACATATGGAATCTATTTCGCTTTGCACCCCATTTTCTATAGTTCCGAACCAGTTGTAAACGAAAAAATTAACAAGATGTTGTCTTTTTGGGTTACCATGGTAGCAATTTTTAATTATTTGCAGAGAAATGTATTTTCAATCTGAAATCAAATTTGTTGCATTAAAACGATCGTTTCAATGAATGAGACTGTGTGCGTGGAAATCATTGCACCCAGTGTTGCCACAAAAAAAAAAATACCAAATTTTTAATAGAGCTTTGTACATTCTTTAAACAAATTAGTTTTAAAAACATTCGTATTCTTTTCAGGAAGCTATCAAGGATTCTGGTAAATGTGTCACAAAGCAACATTAGCATTCTGAATATACATAATATCGGTGTAGAATTGGGGAATAGTGAAACCTCAAGTGAAAAGAAGTGTTTTATGAAGGTTAACTGCCTCCTCCTCAAGGTATATCTGCGGGACATGTAGTAAATGATTTTTTTTTTTTAATTAACGAATTTCGATAATGCCATAATCGCTATAAGAAGCCACTTACGTACATATGAACATATTTATTTTATTATGTAGCTCATTTTAAGGGGGAGGGATGGTAAGAAAATAACTTATCTCAAAACCAAGCTAATTGGACAATGTTTTCGAGAAATACCTAAACACATATACTCATCATTTGAACATAAAAAAGTCTGTTTTACGAAAGTGAAGTCATGTTTTCACATTTTATTTACTGACTTTACACTTTGTTTCACGTGTTTTAGCTGCTATTAATTTCGCACAGAAATGGTAATCATTTGACCTAATGTGCATAGGTAAGCAATGAATATAAAATACAAAACCTCCACTAACATCAAATCGCAGTTTAAGGAATTTGAACTTTCGCTAACGCTTTGCATTACTCCTAACATTGCCTATCAGCCAGACCCAGAAATCGATGTTTCATCTTGGAATATCCCAAACAATCAGGCTTATTGCGAGAGTCGTGTCGAATGCGAATCGTTTTTCGTAAGTCGAATCGTATCGAAAATTTCATGTCATTGCATAAAATTTCGACTCGACTAGTGTTGTAAAACGGAAAAACTTGGCAGCACTGCATAGTTTTCGAGAATTTTCGTCGTTTACTTATTTCAGCACGACAGTAGACAATGCCAATGTTGTCGAGTCGTACAATTTAGCCTAATTAACGAGTTACGCAATGAGGGTGAATATTGCCCTTGCTGACGACGAATTTTACAATCAAAGAAAATTTACCTATTGTTGGGTACGGAGACTTTCTTCAGCCTTTTGGCAGTCGGCTAAATTAAATTTGGAACTAATTTACCAATTTTGCAAAAAACTCTATTAGGATGGGTTGTATCGGGACGTTACCAATCAAACAAGTTATCTCAATGTTCGTATTTATTTACAGCCAATGAATCGTTGGATGCCAAACTGCAGAAGCTGTGGAAAATTGAAGAAGTTTCCGAATCCAACTGGCAGAATAATTGTGAAGCTTCCCTTCAAAGATGATCCCTCTTGCCTAGCTGATTCATATACCACAGCATTGAGACGTTTTAACCCACAAGAACGCCGCTTAGCAAAATCGCCACAGTTGAGAGAGCAATATGTGAGCTTTATGGATGAATACGAGCGCCTGAGACACATGAGCGTCATACAGAATCCAAACCTGAACGAACCGCATTACTATATCCCCCACCACTGTGTGTTGAAGCCCTCAAGTACAACAACAAAACTTCGTGTCGTCTTTGATGCTTATTTCCGCACTAACACACAAAAATCGACCAACGACATTCGAATGGTTGGCCCCACAGTTCCAAATTAGTTAATTATTCTACTTCTTCGTTTCCGCCTGCACAAATTTGCGTTGACCACGGATATATGTAGTTAAAATGTGCTCCATATTTAGCTATTCAAAGCTTGGTTTACTTGGCTAAACAACATCAGGATCAGTTTTCAGTTGGATCGAGTATCGTCAAGTCATCGTTTTATGTCGATGACTGGTTGTGTGGTGCAGAGACCTTGGTCGACCTTTTACAGATAAAGCATGAGGTAACACAATTGTTAACTTTAGGAGGATTCGAGCTCTCGAAATGGCATTCAACTATCATCGACTGAACTTGGACGAATCTATTACAAGTGCACTGGGATCAAGTAAACGATAATCTTCTCTTCTCCTTCGAACCAAGGATAGGATCCACGAGTCGCACAACCAAGCCGTCCATCCTTTCAATTGCATTATCTTTATTTGATCCTCTTGGTTTATTGGCTCCTGTTATTGTTACATCTAAAATCTTGTTGCAGTAATTATGGCTGCTGGGACGAATCAGTACCTCAGAATATTCACTCCGCTTGGAAAAGTTTTCTCAACAATGTATGGGATTTGTCTTCACTAAAATTGCAAAGGTATTGTCTTTCAACAGATATCCAGTCGTTTCAACTACGTGGCTTCTGCGATGCTTCCATCCGAGCATATGGGTGTGCACTATACGCACGCACAGTCACCAAGTCCGGAAGCACAATCGTTCGTTTGCTCACCGCCAAGACCAGAGTAGCCCCCAGCAAGAAACAGTCGCTGCCAAAGCTGGAACTTTGTGGCGCCCTACTTTTAGCTCAGCTTTTTGCAAATGTCAAATCAAGTTTTTCTAATAATTCTTTTACTGTTTTTCTCTGTTCAGATTCACAAGTAGTCTTGCACTGGATGAAGATGCACTCAATAACGCTTTCAGCGTTGGTTGGAAATCGGGTTCGGAAATTCGGAGGTACGTGCCAACACACAACAATTCTGCAGACATAGTTTCCAGAGGATGTACGGTGGATGAACTCGGCAAATCAATTTGGTACACTGGCCTTCGTGAAAACGTGGCCTAAGAACGCAAGCAATGATGTTGATATGGAAGTCATAGAAATGGAAAAGCGAAAATCAGCCTTCACAGCAATTGTAAACAGCAAATATATTCTTGAAGCTATCAATCAACGAAGTTCGTACACTGGCAGCCTTCGATTAATCGGGTGGATGTTTCGATTTGTAAATAAATTACGGCATGACGGCAAATCCAATGACTCAGGACCACTCTCACCACCAGAACTACACCCCGATCTGCTTAATTTGGAACTTGCAACAAATTTATTTCGCTAATGATATTCATCTTTTACAGAAGAATTTAACTACAAATGGACCATTGCGTTATTTGAACCCCTTTCTCGAGTCGGTCGAAGGATTTCAATTACTAAGGGTTGGTGGACGGTCGCATCTAGCGGACATCCCAGAAGAACGGAAACATCCACATAAAGCACTGGTAGCATTTATAAGGTTATAATTTTGGATCGTCAACGCGCGACGTGGAAAGGCGAGTAGTTAGATCGTGCATACATTGCGTGCGCTACAAGCCGAATCACGGGAAGCCTACCAGTTGAGCCATTGACGCCACCACGCCCTTTCGCCCGCTGCGATGTTGATTTTTGCGGACCAGTTGATGTGTACCTACGAATTAGAGGCAAGGCGCCCTACAAGGCATACATCGCAATTTTCGTTTGTTTAGCGTCAAAGGCAATACACATTGAAATCGTTTCCAAGCTATCTACAGACGCGTTCTTGGCATCATTGAAGCGAATGATCGGAGAGGCTTACCATCAGACATATTTTGCGACAACGCGACAAATTTCGTTGGCGCGTGTAATAAACTTGCAATTTTATTTAATCGTGAAAATCGAGATACCATTGTGGCGTATTGTGCTAACGAATTCGTAAATTTCAGTTTTATTCCTCCTAGATCACCTCATTTCGGCGGTATTTGGGAAGCGGCCGTGAAATCAGCAAAGGGGCATCTAAATCGCAGCACTGCGAACTCACGACTTACCTATGAAGAGCTCTCGACATTGTCATCCGAACCGAACGACTACAAAGCTTTAACTCTAGGCCACGTTTCTCCAAATCTAAGCAATCTACATCAATGGGCACAAATAACAGGCATCAAACAAAAATTTTGGTAGCGGTGGTCACATGAGTACATCAACGAATTGCAAGAACACTCAAAATGGTTTTCAGATCGGCCAAACATCGACAACAACACCTTGGTTATCATCCATGAAGATAACATACCACCCCAGAAATGACTTATGGGAAGAATCGTCAAATGCATACCAGGAAAGGATTCAAGAATTCGTGTGGTTGACGTTCGGAATTATTCGGCGCCCCATCCACAAGCTAGAAATTTTACCCGTTTGAAATGTCTTTCAACGGGGCCGGGATGTTGGGTCACCGATTGGCAACCGCTGCATTTTAAATCATATGTTATTTTATATTTTATTATATGCTTACAACATTCAAGGTCAAGTATGCTTAGTTCATTCACCTCAATGCAATTAAAATTTGTGTTTGCTTTAAATATTGCCTTGACCTGCTTAGTGATATTCTCCCACTATATTGCGTGCCTACATTTTCGTATATATGAACTTACATATGTGCATCAGACTGCATCACTCCCCATACAAAAAAAAAATCGGTACTGTGTTTCCATTGGAATTATAAAATCTATTATATTTTAAGACGTCCACCAAAATATTTCGCAAAAAATATTAAAATTTAAGTTAGCTGGACCGATTGAAAATACCTCCAAAAATAGAGTTTTTTATGAATAAAAATAGTTTCTTAAAGATTTTTTTTTTTAAATCCCCTCAAATGACAAAACGGTTTAAGCTTAAAAAATTCGCATACAAATATTTAAAGAAAAAAAATTTAACGGAATCTTAATAATGAGATTTTTAACGCTGATTTTTAACTTTTTTCAAAGATTAATTTACGAAAAACTTGTGAGGTATCATTGGAAAGGTCTTTTCTCACCCTTTTTATTTCTTTGCTAATAAACTCATTCAAAGGATGCAAGAGAAAGGTAGGCTGAAAGAACGTCATTCAAAGTTGAATTAAGATGTGTTGGTATTTGAGAAAAAATAAATACAAAATTGGGACACGAATGACTTTTTTTGCACATAAATAAAAATAGTGGACAATACCTTTCTAGTGAGATCCCATAAATCTAAATCAGAATAGTTTCGTAAATCACTCTTTGAAAAAAGCAAAAAACAGCATAAAAAATCTCATTATTACGATTGCGTAAAGATTTTTAAATATTTTCATGCAGATTTTTTAAGCTTAACATGTTTTGTCATCTGAGGGGACTTTCTTCAAAAAGTTCTTTATGAAACTATTTGTATTCATAAAAATAAATTAATTTTTGGAGGCCCAGCTCACGTAAATCTTAATATTTGTCTGAAATATTTTGGTGAACGTCTTAAAATATAATACATTTTGTAATCCCGGCGGAAAACTGCAACTTTTTTTGGTGATGCAGTCAAATGTACATATATTGTCTCTATACACGCGTGCATTATCTTTTTCGAGCTTTCTCACCGACAGCCTCACACCGACAGTAAAAAGATTTCTTGCACAGCAAGAAAAAATATTTATTTGCTTTGCTTGCCAGTCGAAGTTTAGCTGCTGAGTAGAGCTGTAAAATTACGAAAATATGGATACCCGTATGAATTCGTTACTAATCTAATCAATACCCGTATCTTTCGTATCGTTACTTTACTCGTTACTTTTTATACAAGCACTTGTACCTCACACGAATCTTGCAGCGTAAGGAAATGTTCGTTCGTACCAGGGATGTTGCGAATGTGGAATTTGAGACATCCGCGGATGCGAATGCGGATGCGGATGTTCAAACGCTAACATCCGCGGATGCTGATGCGAATGCGGAAGCCAAAACGAATCGAGATAGATATAGACAAATGTATACATAAATGCCCAGAATGAAAAGAGTAACGGTATGTGCACACGATAACTCGAGTACAAATTGAGATATCTTAACGAAACTTGTTATGTGAACTTATTTTGAGCGTAGGACGGACGGTGTTGGCAAAATAGGACGATAAACACGCCTACCTCCCATATAACGGTATTTTTCAGAAATACGAAAACTGCGACATTTTAGTAACTACTGAAGCTTACTCAATCAAAATTGATATGTACAATCATTTTTAAACGAAAAATAAGAATATTATAAATTTTTGCAAAATCGGCGTAAGCACGCCCACTTATGATTACAGGTGTATATCTTGGGTACAGTGTTGGCCTTCACAAAACATACCAAACGGCGGAAAATTAAAAAATTCCCAAATAACGGTAATTTAGAGAAATACGAAAGATAAATCAGTAAATACTGAAGCTAATTTATTCAAAATTGATGTTTGCAATAATTCTTTAGCAAAAAGTACGCTTATAATAAAATGTTGGAAAATGGGCGTGACCCCGCCTACTTAAAACCACATATGTGTATCTCGGTAACCGTTCGATCAATGTGTACCAAACTCGGTATAATTATAGTGGTTGCCCCATAAAGGCAAAACGTTGAAAGTTATTGAAATCTAACTAAAATTACGACCACCTTTTTATAACGCTAATTTTACCCAAAATTGATACTAACAACAATCCCTTGAAATGAATTAACATTATTATGGAATTTTGGAAAATGTTCGTGATGCACATATATCTATATAAGTTTATCTCATTATGTCTAACTGAACGTTCTATCGAAGATGTTTGAAATAGACGTAAAACCACCACTGCTTACCATGTAGCGGTAGTTTTCGGAAAGGTGAAAAAACTATATTGAATACTTGCGCCGGGTATTTAATGTTCGGCTCCGCCCGAACTTGGAGTTTTTTACTTGTTAGGAAATAATTTAGGTGAATAGGTGATTTAGTTAAATAAAAAATGGAAAGGTTAGTAGTTTTTAATAAATTTGATTACTTGAATTTAAAAATTGGAACATTGTATTCTATAAAAAGTTTTTAAAGAGTCGTAAATCAAACCTGCGCCACTAAAAACTACTCGCTCGCTGCGAAAAACTTGAAAAACATGAAACTTGACAAATTGTAAATTCTTTTCGATAGACGCTGCACCAGTCGAGAGGACTTTCAGTTATATTTATTTTTTTTTATTGCGGTGCAATATTCTTTTTTGGGAATTGCATCGGTCTGCAAATGTCGTATGTATCCTCCTGACTTTCATCTTCACAATCTAGTATCATGGCAAGATCTTTGATTAAACACCGTTGTTTTCCAACGAATTCTTCATTCTCATTCTTTTGATTGTTTCTGATTGTGGAGAACCAGGTACGTCAACAGCGTTTTTCGATTTTAGTTTTTGTAATTCATTGTTGATCCTTTCTTCTGTGACTGGTCAGATATACGTTTTATCATTGCACTTGCATAATATTCCAGGGACCGATAATAACAGTTATTTTTTTACCAGTTAAACTTGGCCTAATATTTTTTATTCCGATAGTTTTTTCTGGATAATAAACAAACAGCTTATCAAAATTAAACAAATTTAGTATCATGTGAAAGAGGACTGAAATAGCTTTTAAACAGAAATAACGAACGAAGGTTACCACTTCTATTTATATTTTTTTTTTTATATCACTTAATACTAAAGAAATTCATATACCTGACCTAAGGTTTGTTCTATGGTAATTAATTATCATTTTTTATTGAAATATTTTTTTATTACATATGTATACAAGCAACATCCCTGTAGTTCTGCTAGAGTTTTGCTGGTGACTGGTGCTAGTAATTCCATGCATCAGCGATTGTTAGGCAATTCGCTAGCGACAGGTTATGCGACGCTCGTAAGAAAAGTGGATGAAACGCGGACTAGGCCTACAAAAGTACCGAAAATGGTTGTGAAAAGGGTACTGTGGTGTAGTTAAAAGAATTTTATTTTTATAAAATGATAGCAAACAATCAGCCTTCTCGAACTAAAAATACTTCAGTCGCTTTTGGTCTCTCAGATTTGACGATAGTTGAGTAGGTACTTTGGTCGCACTTATCTTAAGCGTGAAATCGGTGCGCTTCTTGAAATCAGTCTAGGATGTTCTCACTGATGCACAGTGGTAGAAATGGCCAATCTAGCTCCGATTAAATCAAATTTCAAAATCTATTTTAACGGAAAAACAGATTTGTATTTGATTACTAATACATCAGATAGATCACTGACATTTTTCATTTTGTTTTGCTCTCAATATTCGCACAGCTGTAAAGCTTCAAACACAGCATATGTTGCACCAGATGCAGCCAAAAACCTTTCCGCCTTTTTTAACAAGCAGCTGCAATTATTCATTAAATTTCTCAAAGTGATTCTAAAATTCTTTTGAATTTTTTTATTTAAAGTTAAAGGTGTATATTAACGAAAAAAAAATGTGTTTGTGTCCAGTGTTTGTGTTTCGTGTTTTAGATTTGTTGTTGTTTAAAGTGCTAGTAAGAATTATAATGTTTTCCAATAAATTCACCTGTTGTAGAGGTAAACTTCTGTGATTCGAATGCAATCGATCTAATTTTATTTTTTTTAAATTAATGTAGAGTGTTGTTATGTGAAATGTTTAAAATGAGATGCACGTTTTTGCAGCTTTTTTATAAATTAATTTTTTTAGTTACAATGTCAGTATCTAAGCGAGCGCTATTTTTGGTATGGTATGCGGAACATGACGCTTCTAAAAAATTTTCTGCCGTGGAATCCTATGTTTTCGACATCATAGATAAAAGCAAATATAATGAGGATCAATGCATTGAAATATCCAACAGGGTAAAAAATTTCACCACAAAAATAAGCATGAAATGGAGACAAAGCCACCGGGCTCGGATGATTTTTGAGAGAAATAACAAGGTCTGGTTAGATAGTGAAATTTTATTGGTAGACCCAACCCCAAGTACTGGGCGACCCAAAATAAGCTTCACGGACAGCCAGGAAAAAAGAAAAAAGTGTCTGATATCGCAAAAGAAATCCCGTGCGATGAGCTCATGTCTGCGGCCAGCACTAGTTTATACAAGGCTGGCAAGAAGACTGCATCAGTAGTCGTATCAATGTTGAACTCCGATGAAAATTTGCCAAAAAGATTAAAATCTGCCATATTAACCAATAATATATAAAATAGTCATAAAATACACAGCAGAGGAAGCTTTAGCATTATATATTGATGGCGGTTATACAAAAAGGGTTTACATGGACTTGCAGAATGGAACTAAAAAGAGAAATGCTAATATATTTCCCACTTATGATGTTTTACTGTCTGCGAAAAAAATTTGCTACCCTGATGGGCTACAAGTTACTGATCATTCTTTTGAGGTGCCTTTACAATGTTTGGTTAATCACACAGTGGCCAGAATATTTGCTGCGCATTCCCAAGATTTCACAAACTCTGAGAGTAATAACGCTCTTAAGATAACTGCCATTTACAAATGGGGTTGTGATGGAAGTAGTGGCCACTCAACTTATCGACAAAATTTTGATAATGTTGACGCTTGTATGATTGACCAACATATGTTTACGGTGTGCTTGGTACCATTACAAATAGTTTTCGGTTCAACCATACTCTGGAATGCCAAACCTTCATCAACTCGTTATTGCAGACCACTAAAATTACTTTGTCAAAAGGAAACAGCAGAATTAATCCGTGATGAAGTGAACAATGTCGAATCTCAAATAGCCAAAATTCAGCCAACGAAACTTCAAAATTATGAAGTTCATCATCAGTTCCATATGACCATGATAGATGGGAAGGTATTTAGTGTTGTGGCAGAAACATCATCCCAAAAGTGTGGAATTTGTGATGCATCACCAAAAAATATGAACAACCTTTAAATGGTGAAAAATTTGCCGTACAAAGAAAACTTATACGAATGTGGATTATCAACTTTACATGCGTGGATTCGCTTCTTTGAGTGTATTCTGCATATCGCTTACAGAATTCCAATTAAAAAATGGCAGATTCGCAGTTGTGATATGGCGACTGTTGATAAAAAGAAAACTGAAATACAAACAAATCTGAGAAAAGAAATGGGTATACTGGTTGATATCCCAATGCCTGGATCAGGCACAACTAATAATGGCAACACATCCAGAAGATTTTTCCAACAATCAAAATTGGCTGCTCAAATAACTGGTGTTAGCAGTTTATTAATATATCGTTTCAGCGTTATTTTACGGACAATGGCTTCTGGATATGAAATCAATACGGACGCCTTTCAGCAGTACGCATACCAAACAGCAACTATTTTTGTTGATTTTTATCCCTGGTTTTATATGCCCTCATCGGTCCATAAAATTTTAATACATGGTGCAGATATTATTAAATATGCTTTCCTTCCAATAGGTATGATGTCAGAAGAAGCTCTCGAGGCCAGAAATAAAGACCTTAGAAAATATCGCCTACATCACACTCGAAAAAATTCACGGAAAAACTCAATGGAAGACTTGGCACATACACTATTTGTTTCATCAGATCCTTTCATTACCATGTTATCGAAAAGTTCATTGCCCTCTTCAAAAAAGGATGATATTATAGATAAGGATATTATTAGTCTTCTTTGTAATACAGGTGAAGAAAATAATATGTCATATGATAGCTTATCAGATACTGAGTAGAGCATTTTAATCTGAAAATTAAAAAAAAAAATTATAAATAAAAAGCTTATTGGAAACATATGTTTTGCATTAATTTTGATTTATTCCAATGTTATCAATATACAAAAAATTTGCAGCTTCACAATATCAGCCTTTTTTTATGAAATATATGATGACTGAATAAGGCCTAAAATAGTTATTTCAACAGAAAAAAAAATTTAAAAAAAATATAAAAAAATAAAAAATTCAAATAAAAAAAAATTTAATATTAAAGTTTACTATATTTTTAGCCCAAAAGAATAAGAAACATTAAATATATTAACTTCATCATGTTTTTTCTGAAGAAAAGAAATAATGTCTAAAATATAAAAAAAAGGTTCAACTTTCACAAAAAAAATAAAATATAAATATATTTTTAAAAGATTTTTTTTTGTTTACCATTGTAGATTAATCTGTTTTCAACTAAAAAAAAATATTACACAAACAAAAAAAAAACTCCCTAAGCGCTATTAATTAAACGCCGCTAAATAAGTGTTTTCGACCACTGTGTGATGTCGTTCAAAAAATTCAACTGAACTACTGGTGTGTTCATCGGAACCCACTTATTGCAACGACCGTTGTGATTGTCGCCCAGAAATAGAAACCTGTCCAAAACCTTTTCTAATAGCAGGACTCAGCAAATATGTGATCGCAATACATATATACATATGTATAAGTCTAATAGAAACATCAAGCTCGAAGTTTTGTTGTCCCTCCTCCGGAGATTAACTCAGTGTGAGGGCAGGACCAGGATGAATGTATTTGCATAAAAATTTATTAAAGCAAAAATGTTTTGGGTAGGCGTCGAAGCCAATGATAACCATCAGTTACCACCTCTGCATGGTTGTAAGTCATGCAGAGTCCCTACGGCTTGTAGCGCGGTGGCTTTGCCGCTTAAACTCTGTAAGAGTTTTTGGGGGTGTGCGTCAAGCGGAGTGTTGAGCACCGGTTATTTATTTACGTTCAAAAATTGGGTAGGGGCGCTGTGGCCAATGGTAGCTCTTGTACCACCTCTGTATGCTGAAAGTCATACAGAGCCCCAACAGCTTGTAGCGGCTTTGGCTTTTGCTGTTTAAAACCACTCCGGAGGAGTGGTGATGCATCAAGCGGAATTGTTGAGCATGATTTGGAGTGCCAGCAATTAACTACTTTAGTAGGTTTTGTTCTGCGGCAGTTGAGAAGTGCATTAAAAAATTCATACCCAATGAAGAACGAACGAATTATTTTTAAGCACAAGTGCGTGTGTTTATTCGCTGCACTTGGTTTTGGGCGGGAGTGCAATATACAAGTGCGTGTAGGTGTTCGCTGTTCTTTGTTTATGCGGGAAATGCATAAGTCGCTTAAACATCCTTAAACTTGTCGTCTAGTGGATGTAAAATAAGCCGCGAGTATCCGGCTCGAAGGACCATGATTAACTCAGTGTGTGGGCAGGACCAGGATGAATGTATTTGCATAAAAATTTATTAAAGCAAAAATGTTTTGGGTAGGCGTCGGAGCCAATGATAACCATCAGTTACCACCTCTGCATGGTTGTAAGTCATGCAGAGTCCCTACGGCTTGCAGCGCGGGGGCTTTGCAGCTTAAACTCTGTAAGAGTTTTTGGGGGTGTGCGTCAAGCGGAGTGTTGAGCACCGGTTATTTATTTACGTTCAAAAATTGGGTAGGCGCTGTGGCCAATGGTAGCTCTTGTACCACCTCTGTATGCTGAAAGTCATACAGAGCCCCAACAGCTTGTAGCGGCTTTGGCTTTTGCTGTTTAAAACCACTCCGGAGGAGTGGTGATGCATCAAGCGGAATTGTTGAGCATGATTTGGAGTGCCAGCAATTAACTACTTTAGTAGGTTTTGTTCTGCGGCATTTGAGAAGTGCATTAAAAAATGCATACCCAATGAAGAACGAATGAATTATTTTTAAGCACAAGTGCGTGTGTTTATTCGCTGCACTTGGTTTTGGGCGGGAGGGCAATATACAAGTGCGTGTGTGTGTTCGCTGTTCTTTGTTTATGCGGGAAATGCATAAGTCGCTTAAACACAGGTCGATCTTCAAATCTTTGTTCTGAATGCTTAAATATTGCGTACGTAGGACTTGGAATGGAGGACAAAACCGTTGAGCTCCAGATGCAGCTAGGAATAAAGACCTCTTGCTGTGATTTTCGAGATAAATTTGTATTTACAGGAGATAGATTTTTTAACAGCTTTTTCCTCCTGGCAGGATCGCCAATTGTGGTGTAGTTAAACGAATTTTATTTTTATAAAATTTTAATTTTAATTTAATGTATTTTAAGTTTCAAAGAAGAAAAAATTCTGAAGTATCAAAAATTTTCTCTTTGATTTACATTAATTGAAAAAGAACTTAATTCAATAATTTCAAATTTTGTCGCTAGTACCCGTCCGGGTACCACTAACGCTTTCGGTGACCCGCCAGTAGTGAGTACCGGTCACCCGATATGAGCGATACCAATTCCTTTGCCTAACGAATTTAACATGGCAATGTCATTGAAGCGTACGGAAAGGGTGCACGTGGATTGTCCTTTCGCTAGCGATTACCTGGTGCACAAGTGACGATTACTAATCGCTAGCGTATTGCCTAACGACCAGTAATGCATAAAATCGCTAGTATGTGATATTTTCAATACGAGCGTCGCATAAACTGTCGCTAGCGAATTGCTTAACAATCGCTGATGCATGGAATCACTAGCACCAGTCACCAGCAAAACTCCAGCAGAAGTACAGGGATACTTTTGTATCGATCCGAACAATTTGATACAATCAAGCACATGTACCTCACACGATTCATCGCAACGAATCTCCTAGCGCATGCTTTCCCAAAGTGGGTGCCGCGGCACCCTGGGGTGGCGCTAGTAGATAGAGTATACTAGTGGTGCGGGCAAATTCTTTAAACTTTCCATACACAACGCAAGCGGTTTGATCAAACTTCAACATGGCGGCCAGAAAATCAAAAAATTTTGATTTTTATTAAAATTACCTTCAGCGGCTCGTCAAACCACATACACAACACAAATGGCTTGTAGCAAAGCGATATTTCGCCTGGTTTGTCAAGCCGCTTGTGTGGTGTATTGCGCCATTAAGCGTAGTTCCCCAGTACGTTTTGCCAACGAAAAATTTAATCAGAAAATGTTCAGAAAAATTGCCGAGAACGTACCCTTTTCACAACCATTTTCGGTACTTTTGTAGGCCTAGTCCGCGTTTCATTCACTTTTCTTCCCGTTTGGGTTCTCGTACCAAGCGCAGCAGCTTCTCGCACGTGCATATGTTACTTATTCTTTAGAACTTCACAATCACACTGTGAAAGAGCGAATCAACACGATTTTAGAGGCAGTCGAAAACGAACTTATAAAAAGTTTGAAAACTTGTGAATTTTTTAGTTTGCAACTTGACGAAAGTATCGACGTAGAGGGACTTAATATTATTCTCGTGCAGAGCTGGGTAAATGCAACTACATTACAATTACAATTACATTCCTCAGTAATTGTAATTAGGAAACAACTCCTTCAGTTCATAGCAAAGGAATTGATTACTTTCTCAATTCCAAGAAATTTCATATTGTAATTGGAATAAATTACGTGCTAGTAATGTATTTTTTTTTTTTAATTCCTTTGAAAGGAATTGAAAATGTAATTGATTTTTTTCAATTCAATTCAAAGGAATTAAAAATTTTATTTTGCAATTCCATTCCTCAAAGTAATTTAAAAAGTAATCGAAAAATTTGTTAAAAAAATTGTGTACTGTTGAATTGCAAAAGCTTTGTTAAATTTCTTGGTTGCTAACTGCCTTGAATAAATAACTTATACATAAGTAGTATTACTAATTTGACTTTAAGAAAGATGAATAACTTAAACTGTAGCTGTTCAGTTTATGGGGTAACCGTTAAATTTTCAGGATCATACCGCGAACGCGCTTCGCTGCATATGAGACCCGTATATGTCCAAGCAGGCATAACTAGCCCGAATACTTTCATGCTGGCCTTTCGGTGAAGGACAGTCCCGACTGTTGCTGCGTCGGGCACTGCTGTTCTCTTGAACTAATCCCTGCGTATCTATAAAATTGCACTGACGTAATTGTGTATATTAATGCTACCCAAAATGGCGTGCCCCACTGAAAACTCTTGGACCATCATATTTTTTCATGCCAACGTAGACCCCCGCCAAGTTTCCCGTGGACCCCTGGGAGTCCACCTGGACCAATTTAGGAATAACTGTTTTAGACTTATGAGCACGGAACGACCTTGGACTATTTCCTATTAAATCCTGCAGTACAGCAACAGACTAACTGTCGTCAAGTTGGTTGCAGGTTTGGATTTTCAAAAGCACAAACCGAATTCGGTAAAAAAGGGTTGCATTCGCGTAAACTCCAAATGAAAGTGGTGTTTAAGGAGAGTTCAACGAAATTTTTTGTATGATAAACTACGGGTTCAAGAGTAGAGTTTAGCGTTAAACTCCAAAATGGCCCATAAACTCGAGTTTGTGGCTCAATGAGAACGTTATATTACTTTAAGATAGGTGATAATCCTATTGAAAATATTTCCAAATAAAGATTTCTCAAATACCTTTCCGTTTGTACCCATACCGTTATATTTCATTTATTTTCTCAATTTAATTGTGTTAAATTTGCAAACAGGTGGCAACCCCCTTCGAAAATATTTTTTATTGTAAGCCTTTTTAAAACTATCTAGTTTGACACCCACATTGCGATATTTCCTTTATTTTATCAATTTAACTGAGTTAAAATTTTCAAATAGGTGGCAACACTCCTCAAGAATATCTCCAATGGTTATCTTTTTTAAACTTCTTTAATTTGATACCCAGATTGCAATATTTCATTAATTTAATTGAGTTTAAAATTTTCAAACAGGTGGCAACCCTCGAAACTTTTGTACCACAAATCCTGGTATTGTACCAAACAATTAAAAAAGAAATTATTCAAATCGGTTCTGCCGTTCTCGAGTTTTGAGGCCTCGCACAAACGAACATAACATTTTTATTTATACAACATATACATAGATATTAAACTCCTGCGCAATTTCATTTAAACGGCCTTACAATCCGATCGCCGCGCAAATACTTTCCCTCCTTTACTCTCATCGTTCGGGTCAAGTGTGAGTAAGCATAAACCAGTTTCTGCAAGCGTACGTATACTACCGATCAATAGCAAGACGCGTAGAGTATTTACTTTGCCTTCCGCAAATACTGCGAGGAAAATGTTTTTGACAGTAGTGTACTCTACTGGTAGTACTTGAGTATTTTCGAAGAAAACATACATTTGTGGTATCTGAATAAAACTAAGGACAGGAATGTAGTGGAGCGATGAAGAGAGCGACGACCAAAACGTACTTTCTACTAAAATGCTGATATACATACCTAAGCACAGTATATACAGTAATAAACCTTTTCGCAGTTTTTCACCATTTGGTCCCCGAGGAGTACTTTTGGGTTGTGTGCAGCAGGGATGGCGTTTTTGAATGAATTATTATTCAAATAAAAAATAAGTTTTCATTCATCATTTCAACATTTTTGAATGACGAATAAATTTTTATTCTTCATTCAAGCACTTTCGAATGATGAATAAATTTTCATTCATCATTCAAATAATTTCAAATAAGAAAAAATTTGTATTCTTCATTCAAGCACTTTCGAATGATGAATAAATTTTTATTCATCATTCAAGTAATTTCAAATAATGAATAAATTTTTATTCTTCACTCAAGCACTTTCGAATGATGAATACATTTTTATTCATCATTCAAGTAATTTCAAATAAGAATAATTTTTTTTTCTTCATTCAAGCACTTTCGAATGATGAATAAATTGTTAAAAATTATTACAAATAAGCCGCAATAATGCCATTTCACTGAGAACGCATAACAAAATTAATTCGGAAAAAAATTTGGATAGGGTTACCACCATTCGAAAAAAAAGTTTATATATAAAAATGGATTGCTTTTATGTGTTATCTATTTTTTATTTATTTATTTATTACGGCTCAAAGCCTAATTCAAAATACAATTTACACTATCCTATCTTATAGGTAAAGTTTTACAAAATTCATATAATTTTGCCTTAAAAACTAAGATTTCATTGCAGTTTTTAATTTCCAATGGGAGCTCGTTGTAGCCTTTTAGGCCTTTGTAGAAAATATTTTGCTTATCTATTTCTGTTCGAAACAATGGCAATTTGAAATTATGTCTATTCCTAGTATTTATATTGTGTGTTTGCTCCACTAAAACTACGTTGTTACTTAAATACTCAGGTACATTTCCATGTTTTATATTAAATATCAACTTCATGGTGTGAAAGTAAATTTTTTGTTTGACACTCAACCAGTTCAACTTTTTTAACATATCACCCGTTCTAGCATCTCTACGTTTTTTAAGAATAAACCTCATGCATCTGTTTTGAAGCTTTTGTAGTTTATCAATTTCTTTGTCTGCTATTATGAATAGGATCGATGGGCAATACACAAAGTGTGGTTCAATGACCGATTTATAAATAATTATTTTATATTTTTCTTGTATATACTTGGTAGTTCTCTGCACAACCCCAATCTTTTTCGCGACTTTCTCCACTATGTAGTTTATATGTTCTTCAAATTTAAGTTTGTTATCAATTATAATTCCTAAATATTTTATGCTATTAACTTTTTGTATGCTTTCATTATTTATTTTTAGCCCACTTAAGTCTTCATCATTAATATTTTTCCTAGTTATCACCATATATTTCGTTTTATTTATGTTAAGCTTTAGCCTATTCGCGCATAGCCATGTGTATAAGTTATTAAGATCATTTTGCATTTTTGTTACCGCAGTAGTAATATTATCATCACTGATCATAAGTAATGCATCATCTGCAAATAGTTTGATCTCACAGTCTTGTATTACATTTATTATATCATTTATATATATGAGGAACAGTATTGGTGCTAGCACCGAGCCTTGTGGTAAGCCTATGGGCACTTCCAATTCGTCCGATATCGCTGTTTTTATAACTGTTCGCTGTTTCCTATGCTTTAAATAACTGCGAAACCACGCAAGCTCTATGTCTTTAATACCGATTTGTTGAAGCTTTTTGATAAGTATTTCCCTGTCTACCGTTTCGAAGGCTCTTTTAAGGTCAAGAAAGACAGCAACCACCACTTTCTTATTATTTAGGTCGTCTTTCCACTCCGATATCACAAAGTTAAGAGCTGTTTCGCACGAATGTTTTTTCCTAAAACCCGACTGTTGACTGACAAGTATTTTGTTTGAATCTAGATGTTTTACCAATTGATTCTTAACATACACCTCAAGAATTTTAGCATCACTTGGTATGGTATTTATGGGTCTGAGCTCTTCTGGTTGTATTGTCTTTTTGACTTTTTCAACTGGGATCACCGTTGACATTTTCCACTTTTCTGGTACAATACCATCTTCCAAACTGCTATTTATTATTTGGGCGTAGAAATACCCTGTATACATTATAGTCTTTTATTACACCGTCAGACAGAATTTTTCTACCGCCTATTTTGTATTTAAAATCTTGCAGGATTTTTATAACTTCATCGGTTGTAATTTTTGCAAACTTAAATTCGGAATTGGCGTGACTACCACTTAGTGTTATATCGAAATATTCTATAATATTATTTATTTCTATCACACTATTTATAAAAAACTTGTTAAGTCCATTTGCCAAAGCAAGATCATCTTCTACCAATATACCATCGATTACCGCTTTATTAATACCTTCCTTATCACGCGCCAAGCAGACCGTGGATTTAAGGTACTTCCACATTTCTTTGGCGTTGTTTTCATTCATTATGACTTTATTTTCCATGTATTTAATTTTCTTTATTTTAACCAGGTTTTTATACATTTTATTAATATTTTTGTATTCATCCCACAATCCTGTCTGTATAGCACATGTATATAAATAAAATTTATGTTTATTTAATTGTGCAAGCTCTCTATCGTACCACTTATTCATTAGTTTTATATGTACTTCTTTTTCATAAGTTAAATTTTCCATTGCTTGCGTTAAAATGTGGTTCACTAGTTCAACTTTATCATCAATTAATGCGTTTTCATCGATATTAAAATTAAAAGTCCTTAGTAGGTTTAATAAACTGTCACTACTATATTTATCCCAAGCAATAATTTTCTTGGACACTCTCATCTTATAAGATTTAGATGATGGAACATTGAACATTATAGTTTCATGATCGGAAATTTTGTATGCTTGCAAAGATTTACACTTTATTTCTTCTGAATTTGAATATACGAGATCAATTTTAGATTCAGTTGTATCCGTAATTCGTGTATTAAAATCCACTTTTTGAGCCATACCCATCACCGAAAATATTTCATTCAGTCTTGTACTATATGTTGATATATGATTCATGTTAATATTAAAATCACCAACTATTATATTGTGGTTACTTTTTTCATATTTATCAATTAATATTTCATTTAAATAGTCTAAGAAAGCTGCATCACTTGTGCTTGGGGAGTGATAGAGCACCCCTATTTGCCACTTTTTACCCAGTTTTTTCAATTTTATTACAATACACCACATGTTCATGTTAACACTATCATTGTATATTATATTAAAGTTTATTTCTCTATGTACGTATATTAGTACTCCGCCAGTGTGCCTGCTGTGGGAATCACATCTTATCATGTTAAAAGTTGCTATTTCCAATTCTTTATCTTCAATATCTTTTGTTGTACACGTTTCAGAGCATAATATGATCGCCGGCTTATGAACTTCCGCCATCACTTCCAATTCACTTTTATTCGAAACTATGCTATTAATATTTAAGTAAATACATTTTAATACACTGTTAGCAGCATTTGCAGACTTGCTTTTGCGGTTAACTTTTGCGGGAATATATTCCTCATGTTGATCTACAACTTCTGAGTGGTGTGTTAGTTGCTAATAACCAAGCCTATGCTTTTTTGCACTCAAGTGCTTTAAATAGACTGGACAATCTCGGCTATTACATAAGTGATTTTCGTCTAGCCCTAAGTTCAATTTTTCATTAGCCTTTATGCAATTTATACACTTGTTTTTAGGAGTTTCATTACACTCCGTGGTTTTGTGTTTTCCCAGACATTTACTGCACACTTCTTCACTTTTACAATCGGTCGCTTTATGATTGTATCCTTTGCATTTAAAACACGTTGTCACGTTAACACCCTCGTAAAATCTGCATCTTTCCCATCCTATGTTTAGCTTATCTAACTTCATAACGCTAGTAAACATACACTCATCCACCTCTACAATTGCGTTATAATAGGTTTTGGTGTTATTTTTGACACTATATTGTTTAATAACTTTTATTTCGCCTTGCTCTAGGCATTTGTTTTGGTTCTTTAAACATTCTATTTGCTTCGCTTTTATTTCATTTTGTGTCTTTCTCTCTGAAAAATGAATGTAAAGAAACAATTGGAAAACCGGTGTTGCCACTTATTTCAAATATCAAAAAAAAAATTTAATTTACGTAAGCCGCAATAATGTACATTACTGAGAATGCATTAACAAATTTAATAAAAAAAAAATTTAGGAGGTTTGCCACCACTCCACTGCTGTTCGTTTGTTATCGCATAACTCACGAACGGCTCAACGGATTTGCTTCGTTTTTGTTTCATTTTGTTTCTCTTTATCTGTAGAAGGTTTCTAAAGAAAAAATTGAAAAACCGGTGTTGCCATATATCTGAATTATCAAAAAAAAAATTAATTTTAATAAGTAATAATGCTATTCCACTGCGAATGTACGAAAACACTTAAAACAGAAAAAAAATTGCATAGGGTTCCCACCATTCGAATAAAATCTTATGTCACGGTGTTTGTGGTCAACTCCTCCGAAACGGCTTGAGCGATTTGTATGAAATTTTTTTGTGTATATTTGGAAATATATGAAATCAATCGCATACTCATGGAAAAAATGGATGTTATTGGAAAACCGAATTTTTCATGCCGCATATCTCTGAAAGCGTTTATGGTAGGGTACTGGAACTCGGTATGGAGATATATAAAATCAATTTAGAAAATGAGCGCGGGGAACAGGTGGTAAAGTGAATTTCATGGCGCTAAGTGAAGAAGGCGTGGCACCTACTATGAAAACCAAATTTTTCACACTGCATATCTCTCTTCATGGTAGAGTACTGGATCTTGGTAGGGATATATATGAAATCAATCGCGGAGAAAAACTGGAGCTATTGGAAAAGGGGGCGTGGCACCTCCCATACGAAATTAAACGCATACTCATGAAAAAATTGATGTTATTGGAAAACAGGCGTGGCACCTCTCATATAAATCGAGTTTTTCATACTGCATATGGGGTTGTTCGAGTGGCAATCACAACCGCAGTGTTGCGCGCATTATTAAAGTATCACGTTCGGTGTGAAATTCCAACGTTTTATCAGTTGGGAACTTGCAACAGTTTTGCAAACTTTCATCAGTGGTGTAGTATTGCCGCTGTTATTACGTGCCTCGAACGTGGCCTATTTCTGGATGTGTTCATTGTAGTCAAGTACTCTACTCTACTCAAATAAACCGAATTTTTCATACTGCACATTCCTGGAAGTGTTCATGGTTGAGTATTCGAACATATAGTAGAATAGAGATATACGAAATCAATCGCATACTCTTAGATAAAATTGGGGATATTTAAGAAGGGGGCCCGGCGTCTTCCCAAAGGTACTGAAGGTGTATATACATATAATACTTCGTTCGTGTGTTTGTGAGTGAATCGATTTGAACGAAGTTTTTTTGTATGAGTAAGGCCTCTTCGTAGTTGTTCAGATTCCCAGTTTGACCTACCAGGTGGCGCTGGAGTCGTGTTATTGTTAAATTCTTAGTTATGATCCGATCTGGCTTATATTCGAGATACTTATGTAATGGTAACGGTAAGGGCAATACTAATGCAAAAAACAGCCGCCGGGTGACGCTGGGGTCGAATTGTTACTAAAAAGCGTCAAGTGAGAAAAAGTGCCGTGAATGTCCGATTACATCGACGTGCTGTACCACCGAGTATGCCGAGCTCCCGTGTGTTGCGATTGGCCCAATGAACGTGATTTGCGTGCTTCATTCGGATACACCAGGATTGAGTTGTCCAGGGGTGAATCTCAAATGACCAGCATTATGTCTACCATCAGAACCGTTGCGCTCCTTGATAAGAGCTTTAAGGTATTTCGACTGAAATAAGGTGTGTGGAACAACAATACTCACCAATTTTTAAATTGCCACCAACTATACCATATAGTTTCTAGGACAGATGGGAATGATGAATGGAGAAAAGTTCTTCAAATTTATTTCATTTTGCGACTAACCGTTCTGTGAAACGCCAGATCATTGGAGAATTTCAAGAACTTCTTCACGAACATACACTTTCGTTAGGTTATTAAAGACGAAAATGGAAATATGCTTTCTGACAACCACCAAACCGTAATATGTATTAGCAGATAAATGTATCACTGGAAATCGTGAACGTGAATTGTTGGTGAAAATGGTTCTACCGAAATATTTCACTAAAAAAAAATATAATTTTGGGCGGGACAAAGTTCGCCGGGTCTGCTAGTATGTATATAATACGTGAAGGGATTTTTTGTCCAGGTCACCAGATCTGCACCGTTCATTCGATTTTAAAAAATGAGGTGTCAAATGAAAGGGCTCGGGCTGTAAAAGAGCCATAAGATTTTACTTTTTCGAAAAGATTTTTCAAAAAATTTAATCACAAATTTAAAAAAAAATTAATTAATTAGTACAATATGGGTATCAATCCAAATGGTTTTGAAAAGGTTTTATTTTTTTATTACATACAAGGGGTTGCCACCTGTTTAAAAAATCAAATTTGATTTCAATTATTGAAATTAGATAAGTAAAATATTCATCACAGTGGGTATTGGGCGAGGGAGGTTTAAGGAGGTTTTAGTTTGGAAATATTTTAATGAGGGTTCTCACCTAATTTAAAAATCTGAAGTAGTTAAGTTATGCAGAAGTTACTTAGGTATGTGAAATATTAAAACATGGGTGTCAAGCAAAAGTGAGTAGAGAGCTTTACTTTGAGCAGCCAGACTATTTTTCAGTTTTTTAAAACGGGTTGCCACCTGTTTTTAATGTATGGGTGTCAAACGATAGAGGTCTAAGAACGTTTCAGTATAAAAATATTTTCAAGAGGGTAGCCACGTAATTGAAGTGTAATTTAGTTTAACTATACACAAGGTGTAAGGGAATTTTTGTGACTATTTCGATATTTTCGGGGTTCTCGGGAATATATCGAGATTTTTGGGAGTAATTCCGTATTGTTGGGATTATTTCGGGTTTTGCGGACTTTCTCGAGGTTTTCTCTCGGGGTTCTCGGGATTTTTGACTATTTCAGGATTTCCGAGAATTCTTCGGGATTTTCTGCACTATTTCGGGTTTTTCGAGACAACTTCGGTATTCTCAGGGTTATCGGGCCCATATCGTGATCTACGGAACTACTTCGGGATTTTTGGGACCAATTCGGATTTTCTGGTACTATTCGGGGTTTTCGAGACTACTTCGAGATTTTCGGTGTTCGCGGGGCTATTTCGGGATCTTAGGGATTTTTAGGACCAATTCGGAATTTTTGGGACTATTTCGGGTTTTTCGAAACAACTTCGAGATTTTCAGGATTTTTGGGCCTATTTCGTGATCTTAGTAATAATAATAATAATATCCCAACGGTTTTTACCCTCCATTCCCGCCCATCCGCACGAGGGGCGCAGTCCGCTTGACGTACGCAACCAGTATTTTAAATTTTTGCGCAGAGTCACGATAGGCAGGAGTTTGTTAAGTGTCGAGATCTAAAACTGTTCAGCTACAGAACTAAATTCATCAGCCGATTTTATGTCTTTATTTTAATGATTCATCTATTGAGAGAGGACAGTATCGATTTCTTAATTTCTTCGGGACTACTTTGGGATTTTTGGGACTATTTCGGGTTTCTCGACACCACTTCGAGATTTTCAGGATTTTTGAGACTATTTCGGGATTGCTGGACTACTTCGAGATTTCTTCAGGATTTTCAGGACTATTTCGGGTTTTTCGAAATTATTTGCAATTTTTCGGATTCTCGGCTCTAAATCGGGATCTGCGGGACTACTTCGGGATATTTGGGAGCAATTCGTAATTTTTGGGACAATTTCTGGTGTTCGAGACCACTTCCAAGGGTTTCGGGAATATATCGGGATTTTTGGGACTATATCAGGGTTTTCGAGATTTTCGGGGTTCTCGTGAATATATCGGCATCTTCCGGAATACTTCGGGATTTTTGGGAATTCTTGGGACTATTTGGGGTTTTTCGAGACTGCTTCGGGATTTTTGGGACTATCTCGGAATTTTCGGGACAACTTCGATATTTTCGGGGTTCTCAGGAATATGTCGTGATTTTCGGTACTATTTTGGGATTGTTGGGCTATTTCGAGATTTCTTCGGGATTTTCAGGACTATTCCGGGTTTTTCCAGACTACTTGGAGATTTTCGGGATTCTCGGCTCTAAATCAAGATCTTCGGGATAGTTCAGTTTTTTTGGAACTTCTTACGAGATTTTCGGGGTTCTCGGGAATATATCGGGACTTTTGGCACTATTTCGGATTTTTCGAGATTACTTCGAGATTTTCGGAATTTAGGAACTTTTGGGCTATTTTGCAAAGTTTTGGGACTGCCAGACGTCCTGATTTTCCAGGATTGGTCCTGTTTTCAGAAAAATTGTCTCTGAAATTCCGAAACACTTCCAAAAATCCAGAAGAAATCCCGGTATGGTCGAGAGAACTACGAAAGTCTCGAAAAACTCAGAACAGTTCCCAAAACACCGAATTAGTCCTGCAAATACCGAAGAAGTCACGAAAATCTTGAAATAGTCGAAAAATTCCGAAGTAGTCCTGAAGATACCGATATAAACCCGAGGACGCCGAAAATCTCGAAGTAGTCTCGAAAAACCCGGAATAGTCCCAATAATTCCGAATTGGTCCCAAAAATCCCTAAGATCCTGAAATAGCCCCGAGAACCCCCGAGAATCTCGAATTAGTTTCGAAAAACTAGGAATAGTCTCCAGAATCCCCGGAAAATCGTCAAGATCCCGAAACTTCCGATAAAGTCCCAAAAATTCCGGAATAGCCCAAAAATCCCAAAGTAGTCCCGAGGATACCGATATAAACCCGAACCCGCCGAAAATCTCGAAGTATTCTGGAAAAACCCGGAATAGTCCTGAAAATCCCGAAATAGTTCAAAAATACAGAAATAAATCCCAAAAATCCAGATATAATCCCGAGACCTCCGAAAAACTCGAAGTAGCTTCGTAAAACCCGAAATAGTCCCAAAAATTCCGAATTGGTCCCAAAAGTCCCTAAGACCCCGAAATAGCCCCGAGAACCCCGAAAAACCCGGAATAGTCCTGAAAATCCCGATACCTCAAAAATCTCGAAAAAGCCGAAATAGTCCCAAAAAATCCGAATTGGTCCTAAAAATCCCTACGATCCCGGAATAGCCCCGAGAACCCCGAAAAACTTGAAAAACCCTAAATGGTACCAAAAAATCCGAATTGGTCCCAAAAATCCCCAAGTGGTCCCGTAGATTCCGATATAGGCCCGATAACCCCGAGAATACCGAAGTTGTCTCGAAAACCCCGAAATAGTCCAGAAAATCCCGAAGAATTCTCGGAAATCCTGAAATAGTCAAAAACCCCGAGAACCTCCGGAGAAAATCTCGAGGAAGTCCGCAAAACCCTAAATAAGCCAAACAATACGGAATTACTCCCAAAAATCTCGATATATTCCCGAGAACCCCGAAAATATCGAAATAGACCTAAAAATTCACTTACACCTTGTGTATAGTTGAACTAAATTACACTTCAATTACGTGGCAATCCTCTTGAAAATATTTTTATACTGAAACGTTCTTAGACCTCTATCGTTTGACACCCATACATTAAAAACAGGTGGCAACCCGTTTTAAAAAACTCAAAAATAGTCTGGCTGCCCAAAGTAAAGCTCTCTACTCACTTTTGCTTGACACCCATGTTTTAATATTTCACATACCTAAGTAACTTCTGCATGATTTAATTACTTCAGATTTTTAAATTAGGTGAGAACCCTCATTAAAATATTTCCAAACTAAAACCTCCTTAAACCTCCCTCGCCCAATACCCACTGTGATGAATATTTTACTTATCTAATTTCAATAATTGAAATCAAATTTGATTTTTTAAACAGGTGACAACCCCTTGTATGTAATAAAAAAATAAAACCTTTTCAAAACCATTTGGATTGATACCCATATTGTACTAATTAATTTTTTTTAGTTTGTAATAAAATTTTTTTAAATGTGGCAACTCTTTTCGAAAAAGTAAAATCTTATAGCTCTTTTATAGCCCGAGCCGTTTCATTTGACACCTCATTTTTTAAAATCGAATGAACGGTGCAGATCTGGTGACCTGGACAAAAAATCTATATAGATAATTAAATAAGTACATACTTATGTTCATGCTTATGCATAAATATGTAGATTTTGATATATTTTCTAATATTTCATACACAATTAATATATATATACGACATGAACATTTACCGTGACTGTCTACCTGGTAATGTGATCAAGAAATAATAAATAAATGAAAAATTATGCGTTATTCAGTATTACTTGAATGATGAATAAAAATGTATTCATCATTCGAAAGTGCTTGAATGAAGAATAAAAATTTATTTGTTATTTGAAATAACTTGAATGATGAATAAAAATTTATTCATCATTCGAAAGTGCTTGAATGAAGAATAAAAATTTATTCTTATTTGAAATTACTTGAGTGATGAATAAAAATGTATTCATCATTCGAAAGTGGTTGAATGAAGAATAAAAATTTATTCATCATTCGAAAGTGCTTGAATGAAGAATACAAATTTTTTCTTATTTGAAATTACTTGAATGATGAATGAAAATTTATTCATCATTCGAAAGTGCTTGAATGAAGAATAAAAATTTATTCGTCATTCAAAAATGTTGAAATGATGAATGAAAACTTATTCTTATTTTTGTTTTATTCAATCATTCATTTTCCTGATTACGCCCATCCCTGGCCAGTAGGTTCGCCAGATGCCGTGCAAGCCATCGTTGGAAATACGTTTGTTGATGACTGGCTTCAGAGTGTTGACTCGGAAGATGAATTGTCTACCCTTGCAACTACTGTTCATTGGATTCACCATGAAGGAGGTTTCCAAATGAGAAACTGGGTGTCGAATTCTAAAAGGGTACTGTCTTCATTACACGCCGTGCATGCTGCTGATGCCAAACGTTTTGAGGAGCCGGAAGCCGTTATTGAGAAGATGCTAGGCATGTGGTGGCAGCCGGTCTCAGATGAGTTAACGGTCTTTGAAAGATTTCCAAAAGAAATCGAAGAAAGAAAGCGGCAAATATTGCGCACAATAATGACGATTTTTGATCCATTGGGTTTGCTGGGCTTCGCTATTATCCAAGCAAAAATTATTTTACAAGACGTTTGGCGTTCCGGTGTCAGTTGGGATCAATCTATTAAAGAAGTGGAACGCAACAACTGATTTAAATGGGTTCGACGAATGCCTTCTATTACCGGTATACGAATCGCTAGTTTTCAGAAGCTAAATCAATGAACAGCACATATTTGGGGACACCAGTATAAAAGCTTACGCAGCATGGGTTACGTGCGTTCAGAGGTAGATACGCAAATATGCTGTACGCTTCTAGCATCGAAAACTCGCGTTGCGCCTTTAAAACCTATGTCAGTGCCGCGGCTTGAGCTATTAGCTGGACAGATTCTAAAAACGTTTTATTTTGGTTACGCTCAGACTCAAGAAAGTTTAATCAGTTTATAGCACTGAGAGTAGCAGAAATTCTTGAAGGCTCAGGCATTCAATTTTCAGATGCGGATGATGATACCGTGGAGGACCTGCATCACACTTACTTCGACGACACCACAACCCTGAAAACTTCTGTTATAACGCCTGATGCAAATGGATTTAGCTGCTGGGAGAAGCTACGCACTACTCATCGATTCATACTTCGTTTCATACGATTGATAACAAAAGGTAAACAATGCTTGAAATCATTGGAAGCGTTACTTGGAACGGACGATTTGGATTCAGCGGAGCTCGCAATAATGATTAATTGTCAAGTCGAAGTGTTCCAAGGAGAAATTAGTTGGCTGCCTAATGGTGAGCACATTAAGCGGAAATCAATTTCCAGTCAACTGGCAGACCAATTCGGGAGACGCTGGATTTGAGAATATCTACATTGTCTTACCAGACGCGCAAAATGGTACCAGCCACCAGCGACTCTAATAAAACTGAATGACGTAGTAATCATCGTGGATGAAAACTCCAAGCGAAATTCGTGGCCTAAGGGAGTAGTGACTGACCTTCGTTTTGGTAAGGACGGGCAAGCCCGTAGCGCAGTAGTGAAGACAGTGAACGGATTATGTACGCGGCCAATAGTGAAGTTGGCGAAATTGGACATCGAGGCTGAGACAAGTGTAGTAAACGTGATGCACGTTCCCGCATGAGATTTACGGAGGGGGATATTGCGAAAGGTCGGGTTGGCAACCCATTTCGCAGTTTTTCACATCCTCTTTTATCTTGTCTGCCAATCGACACCTGTCAAATATCAGCAAATTTAGTTCTTTTCGATTTTGACTGTTAACAAAAGCGCATGGGCATAGCAGATATAAAAAGTGTAAGTTTATTGTAAATCGAGAATCTCATATGAATTGTAACACTTATTAAATTCGATGAAGTTTCCAGCTTCAGATACTTTCAAATATACATAATTCGTGAAGCCTTTGCGTGTTATTTATTAGAAGTTTAAGAAAACGCGTCCGCTGCACGCCGCACTGCCGTCGTTTAACACTTATGTATTCTTTGAAAATGGATTTAAAGAGAAGAATTTGTCAAATAAATTTAGTCTAACAGCTGACCACCAAAGCGTTTACACCTGCCCATCGTTCCTGCTTGGCCCCTTCTCTGTGTCGTTCAATCATTCGCTATTTTGGTTTTCTGCGCGGTT
>NW_023458557.1:35120612-35140961 GCF_013731165.1 Rhagoletis pomonella
CTGCGCGGTTACAAAAAAGGATCTGCCCACCGCATTTAACTTGTCTCCAACTGTACTTTAGAAGTTTCTTTGTGTTTTTTGACGATGAATGGACTTTCTGGAAAAAGACATATCAAATTTAAGGTTATTAGTTAATACTAAGGCTCGTTACCCTTAGGAGGACTAATTCATTAAACACTTTTGAACGCTTTGTTAATACCTCAACATCTTCTATCATGCAATATGACATCATTACGAAAAAATGTACCTTCAAATTACTTTCAGTTAATCAACCAAAAAGTTTTACAATATTATTTGAAAGATTTAGCTCGTTTGAAATCACTTTTGCGAATCCCGAGAAGCAAAACTCACAAAGTAGCCCATACAGCCGGTCGCTTAAGAATGTAGTTTTACGCAGACTACCAGAAGTTTACTGTTGTTTCAATTAATAACACAGGCCTGCGAAATTAAAATTTTGTTTACCCTCCAGCGTTCGGAAACTCGATTCGGGAGTAAATGACTCGAAAACTCGGAGCGAAAACGACATTTTCGGAGCAGATTAACATTTTTTTATTAAATGGTATAAGGAAACATTTTTACATCCATAGGTACTTTTTCAATTCATTAAATTTTGTTCTATACTAACGCATTATTTTGCATATGTACATTAGAGTGGTTCATAAAAACACTCTTTTTGGAAATTCATAAACGTTACATCAGAATATTGTTATTTGTGATAAAAAAAAGAGACACGTATTTTTTTATTTTGAAAAAAAAAGTTTTATAGAGGTCGCGCTGGTCGGTTTTTTATAAAAACGCTGATGTTCTCAATTTTTTTATTTTCTTGACATGTTAACATGCAGCTAAAAATGTGCTTTTTACATATAATTACTCTGGTATTATTGGGGAACTTTCCCTTAATTACACACCTGTCTTGGGCAATTAGAATGGGTCTAGTTCCCGAAAATATGCTCTCGCAAAGACACTAGTAAAATTAAAACGTTGATACTGAACGACTTACGCATTGTCATGGGTTGGAATTTGTTACCAGGAGGTTTCTGGGGTTGCTAATTAGGAATCTGAAGACAGTTTTTCGAAATTCAAAATGGCGGATCCAAAATGGCGGTCCATTTTTTAAAAAATGATTGGATTTGTTCGAAACCCGGCACTCGAGAGTTTTTGGGGTCGCCGATTACGAATATGAAGTCAATTTTTTTAAATTCAAAATGGCGGATCTAATATGGCGATCAATTAAAAAAAAGTACTAAAATTAAAACGTTGATACTGAACGTTTTAAACATTGTCAAGGGTTAAAACACGTTTCCAGTAGGTTTCTGGGGTTGCTGATTACGAATCTGATGTCAGATTTTCAAAATTCAAAATTGCGGATCCAAAATGGCGACCAACTTTAAAAAAATTATTGGATTTGTTTGAAACTCTTAACCGCCATTTTGAATTTTGAAAATCTGACTCAGATTCGTAATCAGCAACCCCAGAAATCTACTGGAAACGCGTTTTAACCCTTGACAATGTTTAAAACATTCAGTATGAACGTTTTAATTTTAGTACTTGTTTTTAATTTGATCGCCATATTAGATCCGCCATTTTGAATTTAAAAAAATTGACTTCACATTCGTAGTCGGCGACCCCAAAAACTCTCGAATGCCGGGTTTCGAACAATCCAATCATTAAAAAAAAATGGACCGCCATTTTGGATCCGCCATTTCGAATTTCGAAAAACTGACTTCAGATTCGTAATTAGCAACCCCAGAAACACCCTGGTAACAAGTTCCAACCCATGACAATGCGTAAATCGTTCAGCATCAAGGTTTTAATTTTACTAGTCTCTTTTCCAGAGCATGTTTTCGGGCACTAGACCCATTCTAACTGCCCAAGACAGGTATGTAATTAAGGGAATGTTCCCCAATAATACCAGAGTAATTATATGTAAAAAACAAATTTTTAGCTGCATTTTAACATATCAAGAATATAAAAAAATTGAGAACATCAGCGTTTTTATAAAAAACCGACAACCGCGACCTCTACGAAAACTTTGTTTTTCAAAATAAAAAACCCCGTTTCTCTTTTTTTATCACAAATAACAATAACTTGAGGTAGCTTTTATGAATTTCCAAAAAAAAATTTTTTTAACCACTCTAATGTACATTAAGGAGGTCCTAATTTTTTTGTTTTCGATTTTCCACAATAGGAGCCAGTTTTGTGTGAGGTTAGGGTAAAAAAAAATTTACAAAAATTTGAGCTCGATCGGTTAAGAATGCCGTTCCCAACGGGCATTGAAGTTTGTGAGAACGAAATTGGGGCACAATGGAAAGAAAACGCTCGTAACTACTCAAGAGTCGCGCCTAGGGAGGTAAATTGTACGAACAACCCCCATTATTTTTGTATTTCCAATATTTTTGTACAACAAACTTATCCTCTATCGTCCCCATACAAAAATAACTGAATTTTTACGAAAATTTACAAAAATATAGAACAATGAAATTACAGCAAGTCTGAACGCAAATCAATAGTAATACGAACAAGTAGAAAAGTATTAGTTCGGGCGAAATCGAACTTTATATACCCGACGCATGTGTTAAATATCGTTTTTTCAGCTTTCAGTAAACAATGATAAGAAAGAGTAGACGTCAAACATTTTCGATAATATGCTATGATATATAGAAATAATTGGAGCAAGTTTGGTGGAAATCTATAAGGGGGTTATCGATACACACTTATGTAGTCATAAGTGCGTGGTGACACGCCCATTTTACGAAAGTCAATAATCTTGTGTCTTGTTAAGAGATTGATGTAAGTTGGCGTCTTTAGTTATTGAAATATCAAAATTTGCATATTTCTGAAATTTACCGTCATATGGTAAGTGGCGGTAATTTTAGTCCGATTTCAAAAATTTTCAACATAGTGATTTTTGGCGTCAAGGTTGTTAATGTGCCGAGTTTGGTTAGAAATTGATAAACCGGTTACCGAGATATATGTATGTACATATCGTCATTCAAAGTACATAACCGCGTATCAACAAAATGCAAAACCGCGTATCAAGATATTGAGAGTCAAACACTCATACTTCAAAATGGTTCTTTTTTATAAAGCAATCGCATTTCTGGCTTGTATTTTTCAGGACGAATGGATAAGGATTGAGACCACAGCTTGTGTGTGAGCAAATCCAATTTTTGGCAGCAAATGTCAGTTAAGCGGTTTTGCAGAATGACGATACGCGGTTTTGTACTTTAAACGACGAAATGTAGCCGAAAAAATTTCATTGTCTATATCGCAGTTTTCGTATTTCTGTAAATTACCGTTATATGAGAGGTGGGTGTGGTTCTTGCCTGATTTCAAAAATTTTCAAAGGGTTTCTTTTAAAGGGGTTCGTAGTAAGTAGGTGGGCAGTACCACGCTCATTTAAAAAAAAAATCATAACTTATTTTATGCCAAAGCTCTACAATTTGGATCCAGTAGTTGTGGAAATTTCGTTGGAAGTTGGATAAAAGCAACTTACCTACCGAATTTCGTTGACATATTTCAATTTTTTCTCGAGTTATCGTGTACATGGACGGACAGACGGACGAACAGACATGGCTTAATCGATTTCTTTTTTTCATTCTGAGCATTTATGTATTCATTTGTCTATATCTATCCCGATTGGTTTAGGCTTTTACAAATAGCCGTTATGCGAACAAAGTTATAATCCCCTTGTGCCCAAGTGCGCTCGGGTATAAAAAAGAAAACTGCAATGCCGTCTACGTTTTCTTCAAATCTACATAAAAGTAATATATTAGGGGTATTATGGAGGTCTGACAAAGCCAGTTGCACGGTTCGGTCGTTGATTACCACAAAAAATATCCGAGTTTTGAAAAAGGCAATTTAATATAAGTCATTAATAATTATGTTATACATTAATAGCATCAATAAACCCATTTTCATTCATTGTAATAATTGTATACTTTTTTTTTGTAAATTTTTGGTCAAAATTCAGTTATTTTTTTATGGACAACCCATTAAGGATTGGCGATGGAGGGTAAGTTTGTTCTAGAAAAATATTGGAGACACAAAAATAATGGGGCTGTTCATACAATTTACCTCCCTAGGCGCTACACCTGAGTAGTTACGAGAAATTTTCTTTCCATTTTGCCCCAATTTCGTTCTCACAAACTTCAAAGCCCGTGCGGCATGGCAATTTTCAACCGATCGAGCTCAAATTTTTGTAAATTTTTTTTACCATAACCTCACACAAAATTGCTCTCCGATTTTGGAACAGATGAGTTTTCAATTCTCCCATACATTGACCTTAATGTACAGCTGCGTGCACTTAATTAGAAACGAGGTTATCAGCACTTCATATATTTGAATAAATCCGCGAACTTTCTAGTTGCCTTTGATTATTAAATGTCAAAACACTTGAAATACATGCGAGAGGATTCATAGAATATGTTTTGCAGTTTACTTGAATTACAACGTTACTTGGTTAGTTTTTTCTTAGTTCGCGTCAGGAGAGCTCGTGCACGTAATTAGAAACGCGGATATTATTTTATATTATTTGAATATTTTAAACGGTAAACCATATTGTTTGATATTTTGTTATTTATCTAACATCCATCTATCATCCTTTAGAAGGAAAACATGGGAAAGAATAAGAGTTGCGACGAAAATACCCGAAAAATTATCGTACACATGCAAAATGATGGAAAATCATATGGGTCCATTGCAAACAGTTTAGGCATATCCAAAAAGATGGTTTTTAATGCTGTGCATCATTTCAAAAGATATTCCACATTTATAAATGTTCCACGAAAGCGTAGACCCAGAAAAACAACCGCTCACGAAGACAGCCTCATAATAAGAGAATCTAAAAAATTTTCGCAAAAAACAGCATATGAAATAAGAGCATCCGTATTTTGTGAAAATGAGAACAGACCTTCCAAGGATACAATAAAACGAAGATTAAGAGAGGCTGGGTTATTTGGCCGAGTTTCGTGGAAGAAGCCCCTTATAATTGAGAGAAATCGGAGAAGACGCTTGGAGTTCGCCATAAAATACAGCAATTGGACGGTTAAAGAATGGAAAGGAGTGTTGTTTTCGAACGAGACTAAAGTAAATAGAATCTCAGCTTATGGAAAAACGTATGTACGTCGCCCAAAAGATTGTGCATACAATCCCAGATACACCCGCCCTACTGTTAAGCATGGTGGTGGTAGTAAAATGTTTGGGGGGGTGTATGTCATGGCGCGGCGTTGGGCCTTTACACCCGATTGATGGTATAATGGACAAATTCCAATACATTTCCATCTTAAACAACGTTCTCCTACCGTATGCTGACGAAAATTTGCCTGTGACATGGATTTTCCAACAGGATAATGATCCGAAGCATACGGCTGGTGCAGCAAAACACTGGTTCTCTCAAAATTATATAAACGTATTGGATTGGCCTTCATGCAGCCCGGACTTAAAGCCCATAGAGAATCTATGGCAACATGTAAAAAAAGAAAATCGCAGCTCATAAAATTGGAAATTTTGAGGAACTGTATGAAAGGACCTTGGAGTCATGGAATGCTATTCCTAAAAGTGTATGTGAAGCTTACATTAGTTCAATGCCACGCAGATAGCAAGCCGTAATTCAGAATAACGGTTTCGCAACAAAATATTGACGCGTTTATGGAATTAAACAACAATTACAATATTTTCTTATAACGTTTCTAATTAGCTGCACTACTGATTTTTCTATTTATGAATATTGGTGATTTTTTTTTTTACTAAACAAATTTTAAGTTTTATTTTCTTTTTTTGCGTAATATCGTAGTGTTTATTAAAATAAACTTTGTAAATGTTTTAGTTCGGAAATAAAAAAAAATCTTTACGTAACCTACTATGCACGCAGCTATACAGACATATATGTATGTATGTACATAAGTGTATATGTATATTACATTAGGTTTTCAATTCATCACATTAGGGGTATTCTCAAAGTCGTGCACGATGCACGGATTGCACGAAATGCAAATATACTATTCCAAATTTCGAAGAGTATGAGAGCACCCCATTGCAAAGTGGTAGCATGCATGGGCAGCAAGCAGCGAAATTATAGGGGTATTCTCGAAGTCTTGCACGATGCACGGATTCCATGAAATGCAAAAATACTATTCCAAATTTCGAAGAGTACGAGAGCACCCCATTGCAAAGTGGAAGCATGCATGGGTAACAAGCAGCGAAATTATGTATCAAATACAATAACAAAAGACAGCAAAAAAAGAATGTAGTGAGCGAGATGAGAGGAATGAGAGAAATATGTAGCAATTCCAACAACAAAACAAATAGCACAGGGTCTCGTTTATCTTGCTATGCTATTTTGCAAAATACATACATGGGTTTCGACGTTGCATATTTTTCAGCGATAGGAAATGTTGTTTCCCATGTATTTTGTTGTTGTGTGTTTGGAAGTTATGCAATCCATGCAATCCGTGCTACGTGCAATGGCTTTGCAAGATTTGGAGAATACCCCTTATGTATCAAATGCAATAACAAGAGACAACAGCAAAAAAAAAATGAAGTGAGCGAAATGAGAGAAATATGTAGCAATTCCAACAACAAAACAACTAGCACAGGGTCGCATTTATCTTGCTATGCTATTTTGCAAAAATTGTACATGGGTTTCGACGTTGCATATTTTGCAGCGATAGGTAATGTTGTTTCCCATGTATTTTCTTGTTGTGTGTTTGCAAGTTATGCAATCCATGCAATCCGTGCTACGTGCAATGGCTTTGCAAGATTTGGAGAATACGCCTATTGTGTTTACATTGTAATTGTAAAGCATTGGCACGGAGTGCCTCTAAATCAGCTTAATTTTTTATTAGTATTCAAAACAAACTTTCCATCAATAAATTTATATTTTTTTAAGTAAGTAAATTATCATACGGCGTATAAATTTCTGTCCTTTTGTTAATAAGAGTTCTTGCGAACATTAATCTTTCAACTGTTTCATTATTAAGCCTGTTTCTGTATTTATTTTTAGTGAGATTTATTTCTGAAAATTTTCTTTCGGCAGCAGCACTACTGTGCGGTAAAACAGTTAACGTCAGCAAACATATTTATGTATACCCCGCCAAGTTGCTAAACATACACCTTTCCAAAACATTTTTCTGGTCCTTACCTTAAGAAGTTACCATATTATTTTGTAATAAATTCTTAATGTGAATGGAAAAAAGAAAAAAAACAGAGCATATTTTAGGTCATGAGGAGTAGAGTAGATTTTAAATTTAAAAAGTAGGGTAGGTGCACTAATCGTCGGACAGCACTAAATGTCGGATACTTTTTGGTTTTACTTGCAAAAGTAAGCAAACGAAATATCGCATGATTTACTTTGAAGTGCCGTTTTAAGCAGGCCCACTGTCGTTGTCAATAACAAAGAAAATTGTTTTGAATGAGCCATTGTTTACACAATTCAGTCTGTGATCTTATGAAAAGTTATTCGCAGTATCTATTTTGCAAATTTTTCTTTAGCTTTGGCGACTAAATCAAATGGTAAGTATTTGATAGTAAAATAGTTTCAAGTGTCAAAAGTTGTGTGATTTATTGTGTTATGTCATTAAGAACAATAATTTAAAAACCAAAGTCGAAGTAATAAAATATTTGAACAGATGAGTAAAAGATCTGTAAGCATTCCTCACAAGGAATAATAAGAGAAGGCTCTTTGCGAAATCCGAAACAGGACCCTGTGTTTGAGAGCTGTTTGATAGCCCATCTGAAGTATGTTAACTTATAGTTGCAACAATGCACTTTCAACATGGGCTGGCAGTACTTTAAGACCATCAGAAGGGGCTGGCTGTAGACATTTCATCTATTTTCAGGACAGCCAATTTGAAGTATGTTTTTTATTTACAGTTGCAACAATGCAATTTCAACATGGGCTGGCAGTACTTTAAGAGCATCAGAATTGACAGGCAACCTTGAATTCATTTTATATGCACTGTAAGTAAAATTCTATCTAAATTTCAAGTTGTCTGAAGTATGTTGAGTAATCGGTTTTCATAGACATCTTTAATCGCTAAAAACGCATAATCAAGACCGCTGTTCAGCAGCCAGCCCTCCAGATCTCGATTTATATATTAACAAGCTAAGCCCACAAAAAATTTCAATCCATCTGAAGTATGATGAGTTTTTTGGTCATGAGCTCTTCGTCTATAATGAAAAAGATAGGCAAAAAGAAGAAGAAGAAGGGAAAAACGGTTAGCAAACATAGATAAAAAAAAAAAATCCGAAAAAGACTAGTATTGCAAAATAATCGATATCAATATAATTGTATATAAGCAAATATAAAGTATATATAGGTATAAGGAACTTATCAGCGATGCTGAATATAGTTTCAAAAATATTGGATTCGATATGTGCCCTTATTTCACTCTGCTATGTATGTATATATATGAGTTATAACTAGAAATTATTTTTAACTTCAAGGTCGTTAAACAAATTAATAATGAAGGTATGAAAAAACATATTTCCGTGCAGTTTTGCTTATTTACGACAATTGTAATTAGTAATTTCTTATATGTAATAAGATTTCTTATAAGTAATATTTTATTGTATATATTAGTTAGAAGTAGAACTCATTTTTAAGTTTTTGGTCGCTTAAAAAAATTAAAATAAATTTATAAAAAATTTATTTCATGTAGTTTTGCCTATGTCCGACAATTACAGTACGCTGCGTCCGATAATTGAAAAAGCTTGTCCGACTAATAGTACAACAGCACTTTTTTTAATTTTTTTTTTAATAACAACAAGACGGAAATATGCATCAAAAAAATTCTTTTTGATCACAAGTTGTAACTAACAGAAGCGCTTTAATCAATTCACTCCTATTTGTTATTATCAGTAGGCTTAAAATGGTCGCTTAAGACAATTAAAAAAACACCTAAACTGTCCGACGATTGATGCACCTACCTAAATCGTAGTAATTCTACACCTCTCTGTAGTTGGCAGGACAACTTTTTCTCAAAGCAAAAATTCTTCTCGGATAATTTGCCGTTAATTATCCGTAAATTATCCGCGAAAAGAATAATTTTTCCGCGGACATATTTAAAAAAATATCCACGGAAGTTAGCAGGGCACCTTCTGAAAACCAATTAAGGAAACCAGCTAAACCCAAACTAACTATTTGATAATTTGCCGTAAATTATCCGTTGTTTATCCGTGGAAAGAATAATTTTGCCGCGGACATATTTCAAAAAATATCGCGTGCCCTGCTAACTTCCATGGAAGTTAGCAGGGCACCTTCTGAAAACCAATTAAGGAAACCAGCTAAACCCAAACTAACTATTTGATAATTTGCCGTAAATTATCCGTTGTTTATCCGTGAAAAGAATAATCTTGCCGTGGAAGTCAAAATCTACGGTATATTTTTTCGCAGAAGCGCAACATATACACGAACATGAAAATATTGTCAGTTAACCGTCAAAGCGAAACCGAAATCGAACATTCGGTCGAACACAACAATGGCACGCTTTAATTCAAATTGGCAGTCCTGATCAGCGACGCAAAAATTATCTCTCTCTCTCGCATGGCGTCACATGGCGAAGAATTAAACGTTGTCTCTTCTCCAAGCGCATATGTACATATGTATCTATTATTAGGGATGTTGCGAATGTGGAATTTTAGACATCCGCTGATGCGAATGCGGATGCGGATGTTTATATGCTAACATCAGCGGATGCGGGTGCGAATGCGGATGTCATGTATTTTTATGAAATAATTTAGGTGGGTAAATAAAAAATGGAAAGGTTAATAATTTTTAATATTCTGCCTTATCCTCAGTTTTGCCCGAAAACAAATTCACCCGAAAATTTGTATTCCGCCCATAGTAAATATGTACATGAAAACCAAAAGTGAAAAGTTCGGGGAAAATTAAACTCATGATAAGACTGAATGTTTTTTTAGTACTTGGATTTAAGAATTGGAACATTGTACTTAATAAAAATTTTTTGAAGGGTCGTAAATCAAACCTGCGGCACTATACAACTACTCGCTCGAGGCGACAAACTTGAAAAACTAGAGACTTGACAAAATTGTAAATTCTTTTCGATTGACACTGCAGGAGAGGACTTTCAGTTATATTTATTTATTTTTATTGCGGTGCAATAATTACTTTTTGAGAATTTTTTTCGGGGCTGCAAATGTCGGATGTATCCTCCTGACTTTCATCTTCACAATCTAGCACCATGGCACAATAGTTGTTTAAACACCGTTTTTTTCGAAAGAATTCTTCATTCTCATCCTTTTGGTTGTTTCAGAATTTGTCACGTCATCAGCGTTTTTCGATTTTAGTTTTTATAACTAATTTTTAATGCTTCCTTCTGTGACTGGTTAGATATACGTCTGTGCACTTGCACAATATTCCAGGGACCGAAAATAACAGTTATTTTTTTCCGAGTTAATATTGGCCTAATATTTTTTATTAAGAAATAAACGTCCTATCCGGATAATAAAGAAACAGCTTATCCAAATCAAACAAATTTGGTATAATATGAAAGAGGGCTGAAATATCTTTTAAACAGAAATAACGAATGAAGGTTATTACCTCTATTTATATATTTTTATAACTTGATACTAAAGAAATTCATGTAAATACATGGCCCAATGTTTGTTCTATGGTAATTAATTACCATTTTTAATTGAAATATTTTTCAATGTGTGGCTTTCCTCTTTTAGATATTTCAGTTTTAAAGCTATTCAAATCCTCTTTCATTGGATACCAAACTTTTTTAATTTGGATAAGCGGTTTGTTTATTATCCGGAAAGTACTTTTATTTCGGAATAAAAAATACTTGGCCCAGTTTAAATCGTAAAAAAATAACTGTAATTTTCGGTCCCTTTAATATTCGCATTCGCAAAAGAACCGCATTGATTTTTGCGAATGCGAATGTTAAAATTAATATGGAAGTTCCGCGGTTGCGAATGCGAATATTCGCAACAACCCTGGTACATATATTTGTAAACGTACAGTTATGTCGTCGCCTCCGACAGCTAATGTTTGGGCTCGTTAAGCACTTGCTAACTCCCTCCTGCTCACGCTTGTCTATGAGAGACGCAAACATTTCCTCTCTCTCGCGCATGGCGTCCACGGAAGTTAGCAGGGCACGCGATATTTTTTGAAATATGTCCGCGGCAAAACCATTATTTTCACGGATAAACAACGGATAATTTACGGCAAATTATCAGATAATTAGTTTGGGTTTAGCTGGTTTCCTTAATTGGTTTTCAGAAGGTGCCCTGCTAACTTCCACGGAAGTATTTTTTAAAATGTGTCCGCGGCAAGATAATTCTTTTCACGGATAAACAACGGATAATTAACGGCAAATTATCAGACAGCTAGTTTGGGTTTAGTTGGTTTCCTTAATTGGTTTTCAGAAGGTGCCCTGCTAACTTCCACGGAAGTAAGCGGGGCACACGATATTTTTTAAAATACGTCCGCGGCAAAATTATTCTTTTCACGGATAATTTACGGATAATTAACGGCAAATTATCAGATAATTAGTTTGAGTTTAGCTGGTTTCCTTAATTGGTTTTCAGAAGGTGCCCTGCTAACTTCCGTGGGCACGCGATATTTTTTAAAATATGTCCGCGGCAAAATTATTCCTTTCACGGATAAACAACGGATAATTTACGGCAAATTATCAGATAGTTAGTTTGGGTTTAGCTGGTTTCCTTAATTGGTTTTCAGAAGGTGCCCTGCTAACTTCCACGGAAGTATTTTTTAAAATATGTCCGCGACAAAATTATTCTTTTCACGGATAATTAACGGCAAATTATCTGATAGAAATTTTTGCTTTGAGAAAAAGTTGTCCTGCCAACTTCAGAGAGGTTAATTCTAGTCCGATCGGAGCAAAGTCCGGACGCTGTTCCCCTTTCCAATAATTATGTTCTATTTCTTGAATATCTAGGTATGTTAAATTACAATACATCTTTGGATTTTATCACGTCGACATTTTTTTTTGGTGGCATGTATTTACATATTCTAGGATATTTAGCAATTTGCGTGAAAAGCCAAAATTAATTAATTTAGAATTGAGTTTTCACTTAAAAACTAACAGTATTAATTAAAAATACCCACAAACAGACTAAGTAAATCATACAAACTTATGTAATTTCGAAGTTAAGACTAAGAAAATTTATAAAAGTTATTTTCTTAGCGTAGCCGCGCATTACTAGCGTTAACTTCGAAATTGCTTAAGTTTTTCTGATTTACTTACAGCCAATTTCACGAAAGCAATTTAAGTAACAAATGATTTAAATTTTTTTGAATTTGACAGAAAATAAAAAATCATTTCCGCGTAATCATACGATGTATACCTAGCCAAGGACTGTCATTTCAGCATTACATGTACATGCTATTAAACCCGCAAACATATCGAGCCCTAACCGCGAAAAAGCAAATTTTACAGGAGACGTTTTTTTGTTTTTTTCTTAATCCGTTTGGAAAGTATCTTTGAAATTATAAATGTAGTCTAAGCCCGGTTCAGTTCAAGTCATAGACTAATTTTTATCTTCATTTAACTTAATTTGTAGGCGAAATTAGTTAATTTGGCGCTTACGTTAATTTCGCTGTCACCATGGCAGGCTACTAGGAAAAAATTTTGCGCTTACGTTAATTGAATTTCCCCAAAAACTTTCAAAAAACTTATTTTATTTTATTTTTTGTACACATTGACATATATAAAAACATAAATAAACGTATAAAAATATATATTTACAGTCAGTATTTACAGGTCACTACTAACTTCATTGTCACTTACGTTATTTTTTCGGTAACTCAAAACAGCAGATGTCGCTTACGATAAAATTGAAAGTCGTATATCTCTATGACTATGACGATTGACGATAAAATTTTTTAACAGTTGACCTGTTATGGGTTTAAGAACAATTGTACATCAAAAAACTAATTTCGAAAAATATGTCGCTTACGTTAATTTCGCGGTTAGGGCTCGATATAGTATGTTCCAGTAGTAGTCCGGTTTACAGGATTTAGCCAGAACTTACAGGAAGTCGTTCCTGTAGACATAAAACCTGTAAGTGCGAACACTTTTGAGAGAGTAACTGAGCAACTGTACCTAGTCAGAAGTTACAGTATTTAGTTTGGAGTTTTTTTTCTGTAAGTTCATGAAAAGTGTCAAAGTGGGCAGGGTTGCATTTGTAAACAAAAACAGAACGCGATGAAAGCAAAGAACTTTATATTTGTTAAAAAATTGAAGTAAACAACGAAATATTTGAATACGTATAGATTTCAATAATTATTTAGTGATATTTCAGCCAAATCAGTGCTGTACCAATGACATGTAAACAAACCGACTGACGTTTTTACAGGAAATAGTGCTTTTTGCGTTCCCGTACACTTCTACATCTATTCTCCTTTTACTCTCACTTGAGAGAGTAAAATTGTAGTTTGACAGTTCCACAGGTTTTAACCGAAGTTCAAAGGAACATACTAATAGTTGACCGCGAAAATAAGTTAACGCGTCTTTCTTCGCGGTCGACTAGGTGTGGGCGCCTTCGCTGAAGTTTTTTCTATGCGTTTTTTGTTTTGGCGGTCAACTTTTGAGCTCGCGCCATTATTCGTGTCTAGTGACGATATGTAATCGAAATATTAACTTAAATTTTGATCGCTGTATGCTGCTGTCGGTTTGGCTGCTGTCATCAAAAGAACCGTAGTTCAAACCAAACGTAGCATTAAATAATCTTGAACTTCGAAAGAAGCCCACCGGTAGTTTTCCCGCCAATAACAATCTAACCAATAACAGCAAACACCTCTGCACCATCAGCTAAAGCAAAAGGTATGTACACGTGTTTTCCAATGCTCACTTTAATTAACATTAATTCAAACAAATTTGATTTCAAATTGAAAACAAATTTCTTTGAAAATGATTTTAAATGGCTACAATGGAAAAACCAAAAAGAATATGTTTTTAAAAATCATGTTTGTTAAGATAACCACTACTATTATTTTGAACAGCTGAATTCAGCACTATTGTTTTTTTTTTTTTTTTTTTTTTAAGCCCTAGTGTATAGACAAACCAATATTTTTAATATATGCAACCTTAAATATTATTGTAATAAATAAGTATGTCGAATCCACTTTTTTAAGCTTTTTATGTGCATCCTTTATGCGTAACACTTGAGTGTCTAGTTTGAGGGAAATGATCCAGCGGCACCAGTCCTTTTTTGAACTCAGCTGTACATATCGCACGTTTAATGATATTGAGAAGTTATTCAAATTTTACGTTTTAGGAAATTTCACCATACAATTAATAATGCCACTAACGTCGCACATGTGTGTCAGTTCGCCTTGAACTTCGGACAGTAAACATAAGTGGCGAAGCGGAAGATACGTTTGCGCTTTTAGTTTTATACATGTATGTATATATGCACATGTAACTATGTATAAAGTTGTCCACAAAGTAATGGGAGTGCGATATTTCGATCAGTTTTGGCTATTTGTCTTTTGTTTACAGCGCACAGAGGGGTATTTGGCCGATTTAGGCGGCCAAAAGTCGAATTTTAAAAACGCACATTTTTTCTTTTATAACTGAATATAGGGTGAAGAGAATATAATTATTGACTAGATTTCGTTATTTTTTAATCCCTCTTTGTTTTCATTCGTTCGCCCCCGCTGTCAAAGTACCGTGTTGATAATTGATTATTTGGTTTTTTAGATGTGTTTAATACAAGCCGAAGTGGTAAAGAACTGCTTTAAATCGTGTGTTAATTTTTTTTAATTATATTAAATTGGAGAATTGTAAAGCGGGTAAATACCATATAATCCACATAGTTTAATAGCTAAGGATGGGTTGAATTGAAAAGTTTGGAGAGTTACAGAGGAGAAAATACATAGTTGTCAGTACATTTAGAAAAAAAATCTCTGCTCGACGGTAAGTTCTAGTAAACATATGCAAATAAGTTTTTAAGGCAATAAAATCGTAAGAAGTTTTTGAATACTTAGTTTTTAAGGCAATAAGATCCTAAGAATTTTTTTAATACAGAGTAGGCTCGAATATTCGCGAATTGATTACATCAAAAACATTAGGCATTGCATAAAACACTTTTGACATTCATCATATAAAATACAAACGGCTTAAACACTCAAATATCAGATATTTATTTGCTACCGCGTGTGCACTTAAAAATGCTTAAAACACGAAGATATTCTAGCTTTAATAAAAATCCGCAGTGTGTCAAGTTCATAGCTCGCGGAGAAATTTTACGAGTTTCCGAATGCTGCAATATTTCTTCAATGAATGCAAAGATAGATGCGGCCCAAAAACAAGAACTGAAGTCGGAAAATTATTCCAAGAATGAAATAACTGTGGTAAAAAATAGTTTTGCGAAATTTAAAATCCAATTAAAAAAAAAGTGGACTGAAGCCCATAGAATAGCAGATACTTTTATAAAAAATAATCTTAAAAGCTCTTTCGATGTTTATCGAAGCTAATTTGGCATAATTAATTGTTCCCCTTTTAAAAATTACATAAAAAATTCACTTGTTTTCATTATTTTTTACATTTAAACACCTATAATTCAAAAGTTATGCGGCAAATTGGTCTAATTTTTTTGAGGCTTCAAGTACACGCCAATGAATTATATCCAAAAGCAACCAGCTTCATATAGTTTACAACAGTGAAGATAAAGCTAAATAACACAAAGGTTACCTGTTTTTAAGATTTGCCCATATATGATATTCATATTGTTATAATTAACTTAACCTATTATATACATTGTATTTAATTTTAAATTTAAAAGATGGCAGCCCTGGTTAAGATAGTTTCAAACTATAACCTTATAAATTAATTTTTAAACAGATGGTAAGATGGTTGGAAATAAAGCCTTTTCAAACCAATTTCGAATGTTACTCACATTGTAGTAATTCATTTAACTTAATTGCATTTAATTTTTAAGCAGGTGGCAACCCTTTTAATGTTCTATTTTAGATATAAAGCTTCTCCTCGCCGGTACGAACATGTAGGTCTCAATTTTTTCTACAATGGGACCTCGATAACATGGAGTCTATCGATGTCGAACTTTAAGCACCTTTTTTTGGTTTTTTTGGTGGAATAATTGGACATCCTCCCCCTCTATTTACTTGATTTTAAAAATTTACAGTTTTAAATATCGCAATACGTCGTTTCTAAGCATTTTGAGTTAAAATTTTCATAAAAATAATTTTGGCCGTCTAAATCGGTCAAATACCCCTATGTGCAGCGTGGCGACGAATAACTGTTACCCCGTTTTTTTTTTTTATTTTTTTTTTTTTTTTTTGAGAAATAAAAGGGTCCTTTATAGATTTTGCGAAAAAAGTATTTTATTGTTAATTTTCCACAGATTTTACTTTAGTTTTATTAATTAGTTATTAAATTTTAATCCCTATTCCCATTTGCCAGCAGTTTAAACTTTGAGAGAAAAGTTCATTTGGCACGCAAGTCTTTCTCAGGTGTATTTTTTCTTAGGCTTTGTATAAAAAAAATACAAAAAAGAAAAAACTGTATAAGGTTGGTCGAATGAATGGCCGTCCTAGTCACCAGTTCCGAGTCTATCCGATTTTTGAGTATGAGCCCTTATGTTGAACAAAAGGGGGAGTATAAGGGACTCAAAATGGAGAAAATTTGCCTATGGTTACAGAAGATATGGAATTAATTAACTGACGAAGACCTGCGGGCCAAATGAACTTTTCTCTCAAAATTTACACTGTTGGCAAATGTAAACAGGGATTAAAATTTAAAAACTAATTAATGCAACTAAAGTAAGATCTGTGGAAAATTAACAATAAAATACTTTTTTTCGCAAAATCAATCTTTTATTATCTCTTTTATGGAGGGCACTGCCAGTAAAAAAAATTGTCAAAAATCATTGGGATTTTTTAGTAGTTTGAAACCTGCACTTCATTACACTAAAATTAAATGGGCTATAAAACTGCATACCAAAATTTTTTCTAAAGAATCTGATTAGTCTGAAATTTTGGTGAAAATTTTCAAAATGTTTATATTTTTTGTACAAAGTTTGAAATATAAATTTATATGGTGTTTGTTGTAAAACCAGCTAGACTTTTATTAAAAAATAATTAACATAAAATAAACAAAAGGCAAATAGCCAAAACTGATCGAAATATTGCACTCCCATTATTTTGTGGACAACTGTATACATAGTTACATGTGCATATATACATACATGTATAAAACTAAAAGCGCAAACGTATCTTCCGCTTCGTCACTTATGTTTACTGTCCGAAGTTCAAAGCGAGCTGATACATATGTGCAATGTTAGTGGCATTATTAATTGTATGGCGAAATTTCCTAAAATGTAAAATTTGAATAACTTCCCAATATCATTAAACGTGCGATATGTACAGCTGAGTTCAAAAAGGGCTGGTGCCGCTCATTCCTATCAAACTAGACACTAAAGTGTTACGCATAAAGGATGCACATAAAAATCTTAAAAAAGTAGATTCGACATACTTATTTATTACCATAATATTTAGGGTTGCATATATTAAAAATATTGGTTTGTCTATACACTAGGGCTTAAACAAAAAAAAAACAATAGTGCTGAATTCAGCTGTTCAAAATAATAGTAGTGGTTATCCTAACGAAGTTAAAAATAAAGATATAGCTTATGGTTTGTACTTTTTTGTTTCTTTGTGTCTGATATCTTGTATTAAATCCTTTTCAGTCTAATCTGGAAGTTTCAGAGGGTCACTAAGATCCTGATAGCGTCTAAAACATTTAAGTTAATTTATCTTTCAGAATTTGTTAGATTATTGTTTTTGTTAATAGATTTGTTGCTGTTATGATTCTTTTAACCTTTGCTCGCAGACTTTCTATCCTTTTAAGGCCCACATATGGAATTCTTTTTAGCCTTATACCGATCACTTTTGGACGCAAGTACCTTTTTGCGTAGTTTACTGGTATTTTTTTTGGTCGTTACTATATCAGGTACCTTTTTTGTTGGTTCTTTTCAACATTCTTGTAGTAAATACGATTTTCTAAAAAATAAAGTACGTTTATTTATCTTTAATTGCCATTGATCATAGGGACAGGACAAATAGTAAAGTACGGAAAACATGCCAACACCGTAATGCTCTACCCACCGCACTTAACTTGTCTCAAACCACAGAATAAACAGTATACAGAATACGCACCACGTACAAATTTATTTATCTTCGGCGGACGTAATATTACAACCCGGACCAGAGCAGAGAAGTTAACATCACGTCCACTATGAATAACATGGTGACCCGGAACAGAGCAGAGGAGTTAACATCACGTCCACTATGAATAACATGAAGCTAACATCTCGCCACAAACACACATCGTGATCAGCGTTGCCGCGAGCTTGAAAACAAAAGTATTAGTTGCCAAGCAGAAAAAGTATCAAAATCAAACAAAGCTGTAAATTGCTAAACTTTTATTTAAAAAACAAATAATAAATAAAATGTTATAATTAAATCAATAGTTATAAAAAAATTGTATATTACTTTAACAAAAACAGAGCCTATGTATGCTTATTTGCATAACCTAAACCACACAAAGCATTGCGCAACCCGAGAATTGTACAAGTCAATATTGTGGAAATTACTACAGAATAAAATTGCGCAAACCTTATTTTGCAGAAACGTTGCTCAAGTAAAATGAGCAAAAAATATGAATGTGCGTTGTATATTTTGACAGCTTCAGCTTTAAAACGCAAAAAAAGAATATTAAAAAAAATTAATTTTTTTCTACGTTCTTATCCATATTTTACAGCACGATCTGGACACCGAAATCAAAACTAGACTATAAATTTCACAGTTGTCACCATACGCAGCACAAATTATTGTACAATAACACAAGCCAGTATTGCCAGTTTGCGGGATTTTATGACTAAAAAGGGCGAATGGGATTTTCTGTCTTAAAACGGGATTTTTTGCATACCATACCAAGCAATAGAATTTAGTGAGTAATGGATAAATATGAAACAGCTCATTCACTTGAAGTTAATTTTAATAGCAAGTTTTTTAGTTATACAGAAAGTAATTTGGAAATATGTAAAGTGCTTGAAGTTAGGAAAACGTGTGGGAAGTTGTGTATTTTGAAAATATTAGAAAAATTTCGAATCAATAAGGCAGCTCACTCTTTGATGCGAAGATGCGAAAAGCAAAAATTACACAGGCCAACAAAAATGAAAAAAAAAAATGTTGGTGCGACATATGTTAAAGCTATTTTTGATAGACTTTTTTGAGCTGATTACGAATCCGTAATCTAATCCGGGTTCTAGCTTTAAGTTAAGCCTAAGTGGAAGGTTCTACCACATTTTTACTCTTTGCTCGAGCTTCTCAAATATTGAAAAAAAACCCGATTTTTTGACACTTTGACCACGATTTTCTCAAAACCTGTACGTGATGGAATCTTTATAATAACGGATTCGTAACCAGCTCAAAAAAGTCTATCAAAAACAGATTTAACATTTGCCGCACCAAAATCAGTGTTGCCCTGTGTTAGCGTTGGTTTTGTTGCTTTGCTGTGCGCTTGTGCGGAACGACGCCATAACGGTGCCATATGGCTGCTGTAAAAAACTGCCGATTTTTGCTTAAATGCTTTTTCAAATATCTTGAGTTTCTAGATTCTGAGTCCTTTTATAATACAAAAAAAAGTTAAATTAGCGACGTACAAACCTTTGGGAGGTAGTCGTTAAAAGGACAGTAAATGGAGATTTCTTATATCGAAATTTAATGGATATATATAGTTTTGCAATATCTTTCCATTATTCTTATGCTAACTGCCAACGAATTTTTTCATTGCTTACTAAGATCAAAACGAAAAAGATAATCAGAATAAGCGAAATAAAGATAATCGAAGGAGGAAGGAATCGTCAACAAGTAAATCAATCTCCCAAGATCGATTCATATATTTTGTCAAGTAACGTATTTTACTTTATTTTTATAAAGACACAAAATACAGCGATCTGACCAAACTTTTATGTACATAAGTAAAACATACATACATACATTGCTCATAACGGTTTCAATATTTGAAAACAGACAATGATATGATCATTCAACAGAAACTTCATAAATTCTTAAACCAAATTTCCGTCAGGCAACGAAATGACAAAAAATGTATGCCATTTTAAAAATGCTATGTGGAAACAAACACAATGGCACGGGTAGTGTTTAATGCCCAACGGAATGGTTCAAATTTTTTCATTTAATGCCTTGTTTTGTTTTTTTAACACAAATGAGAAAAAGTTTACGTTTTACTTCAAAATTAACTTCTATTTTAAGAAGTTTAATGCCGATTTTCCACTAGGCATTGAAATTACAAAAAACGTAAGCCATTTAAAAAA
>NW_023458557.1:35140971-35151115 GCF_013731165.1 Rhagoletis pomonella
ATATTTGCCTTTAAGCTAGTAATATTATTCATAGTTTTCAAAAATTCATTTCTGCCAGCTGAAAGTATCAAAATAGGGCATTTGTAACAAAAAAAAGTATTAAAGTATCAAATCTTACAATTTCGAAAAAAAAGTATCAAAAATTATGCAATTGCATCTAAACGGCAACGCTGATCGTGATGGAAAACGAAGTTAGTTAACATCTTGTCGTCATAGCGACGATGGAATTTACAGCGTCAGCCGAGTGAAAATACTGCCAAAGTAACAGAGGTAGCGCCGCACTATGGGCAAAACACGAGTTTTTATTCAAAATCGTAGATCTTTGGTTAGAAAAGAGATAATGGAATGAAAATTTTTATTATCGTGAAGATAAATGATCATATAATATAGGAAAACTATAGAGAAGTTACAACAACAATAACTTAACCCTCAAAATACCGTCATTTTTTTTAAATTTTGGATTGTGGCTCCCATTCCACTAGAAAACACTATATTTAATACACTATTAGCATTGTTTCTGAAAGATTTCTGTTTATTTTATCTCAAGACCTGATTTTTGGGGCATTGGATGCTTTACCCGATTCGCCAGATTGGAAAAAAGAAAAGCTTCCTTTAAACTCTAATAACTCGTAAACTATCAGCTTTCACAAAAAAATTTATGTAACAAAACTGGTTATACTGGTGCATTACGAAAGTGCAACATTTAACCCTTCAATGCAGAGTCTGTCATCTATGAAACGCTTTTAACCCTTTCATGGCAGAGGCAAAATGGTTCTCAATATGCTTTCAACGTTCTTTTTCTCATGTTGTTCGGGAGGAGTGCGAATTTTGGATAATTCGCTTAGATTTCAAATAATTACTTTACCTTTTAAGAACTATGGTCCTATAATCCTATCTATCATAAAAATTCCATATGAATCATAATCGTTCAAGAAATAAACTTCAAATAAAAAAATTTAAATAATGCTAAATTTTATAATTTTCGTGTTGCTTAGTTTCTATGCATACGGCCCAATATTTTCGTTTACTTTAGTATTAACCCTTTAACGGCCTTAGTGATCTAGAAGACTTAAATAAAGTTTGCATATGGTTTTCGGATATTATTTTATACATACATAAATGAAAAAAATTAAAAAGACTTAATTGTAGAAATTATTTTTTTTTTATTATTTTACTATGGAAAAATTTGCTACGATTACTGTTTACGTCAACATGAGAAAAATCACGTTCAAACGCATATTGAGAATCATATACTTTGCCTTGAAAGGGTTAAAAAGCGTTTCATATATGACAGACTCTGCATTAAAGAGTTAAATGTTGCACTTTCGTAAAGATATCGACCAGTATAACCATTTTTGTTATACACATTTGTTTGTGAAAGCTGAAAATTTACGAGTTATTAGAGTTTAAAGGAAGCTTTTCTTTTTCCATTATAGCGACTCGGGTACAGCATCCAATGGTCCAAAAATCGGGTATTGAGATAAAATAAAGAGAAATCTTTCAGAAACAATGCTAATGGTGTATTAAACAGTATTTTCTAGTGGAATGGGAGCCAAAATCCAAAATTTCAAAATTGTGACACTTTGAACGGTATTTTAAGGGTTAAGTTATTGTTTTTTTTTTTTTTTATTACGGTCTTTAAGACCTAGTTGATGTTAAGTTAACATTTGTTTCATTAAATATTCAGTGTTTTACAATATAAAAATAGTTTTATTTTAAACTTATTAATATTTTCACAATCTTTTATCGCAGTAGGTAGTTCATTGTACATTTTGTACCCTGTGTATTCCAAAGTATTCTTTGCAAACTCTGTTCTTACTAAAGGCAGTCTTATATTATTGCAGGATCTAGTTCCATAATTATGTATCTCGTGATTATATAGTATTTTATTGCTCAGGTAACTCGGTAGCATTCCTAATCTTACATGATGTATAAATTTCAAAGTGAAGTAGCTTATTGACTGTTTTATACTCAGCCAGTTTAACCGATTCAGCATTATAGTTTTAGATGTTCTTGGGGGACATTTTAATATAAATCGCATTGCCTTGTTTTGTTGTATTTGTAGTCTTTTAATTTGCGTATCACTCGCTATCAACAGAATTGTAGGACAATATATAAAGTGCGGTTCAATAATTTAACGATACACAAGTATTTTATGATGTTGACTAATATGTTTGCATGTTCTGTACATGAATCCTATTTTCTGCGCAATTTTTCTTTCAAGATAATTTATATGTTCTCCAAAATTCAAGTCTTCATCAATTAAAACTCCTAAGTACTTCATTGTATTTACTCTTTGAATTATATTGTTTTTTATCTTCAGGGTTATATTGTTTAAATCGTTATTACGTATGATGTTCTGGTTTTTGCAAAATACCATGAACTTAGTCTTATCTACATTTAACTTCAATTTTTTAAGGCACAACCAGTTGTATAGTGAGTCAAGATCTTCTTGTGCTTTCTGCATTGCACTGTGGGCATATTTCTCACTAATGATAAGCAGTGCATCATCCGCAAATAGACGTATATTGCAATATTTTAAGCATTTTTAATATCATTTATGTACAATGTAAATAGTATCGGTGCCAGTACTGAACCTTGTGGCAACCCAATATCTACATCCACAACAGATGAAACTGTTTTTCCAATTACCGTCCTTTGCTCTCTGTCACTCAGATAACTTCGGAACCATTCCAAAGTCGTTCCTCTGACACCAGTTCTGAACAAGACATTCAACAATTCCCGTCTATCAACTGTTTCAAAGGCCCGCTTCAAGTCTAAGAAGACAGACACCACAACTTTTTTATCTGATATATCTTCTTTCCATTCTGCAATAACCATGTTTAGTGCTGTTTCACAAGAATGGCTCTTCCTGAATCCAGACTGTTCAGGTATGATAACTTTGTGCTTTTCTAGGTATGCCACCAATTGATTTTTCACCACTATTTCCACAATTTTCTCATCTGCGGGTAACGTATTGATTGGCCGTAGCTCCTCAGGTTTGACTGTATTTTTTACTTTTTCCCCGGGTACTATTGTTGACACTTTCCAACAGTTTGGGACAATGCCATTATTTAGGGACTCATTTATTATGTCTTTGTAAAAGTTACCAATGTACGTCATGGAATCCTTAAAAACACCCTCAGATAAAAGCTTTTCTCCGCCATATTTGTTTTTAAATGCTTTTGTGATATTCATTATGTCATCCAACACAATGTCAGTGAAAAGAAATGGTTCTATTGCGATCGAGCGGTCAACGTTTAGTCCGGATGTAGTAGGCATTTCTTCGATACTATCATTAATTTCGACTATGCTCTGAACAAAAAAATTGTTTAGGGCATTAGCTATATGATACTCATTATCAAGGCATGCGCCATTAATTACTATCTTAGTGATATGTTTTTTGTTATCTGTAAGCTCTGCGAGGTCTTTCAGACACATCCGCTTCATGTTTCCGTTATTGCTGTAAACTCTGCCTTCCATATACATCTTCTTCTTATACGTAATAGTACTTTTGTATAGTTTCTTTATTTCATTAAATTCATCCCAGTATCCTGTTTCTGTGGCAATATTATAAAGCTCAAGTTTACTTTTATGGAGAGCTACAAGCTCGCGGTCATACCACTTATTTCTCAGTCGTATTTTTGTTTTTTTCACATATGTCAGTGCTTGCATTACTTCAGTAAGAATATCGTTCAGGGCTATAGTCTTATTTTCTACTCCCGCATTACGCATAAAGCTAAAATCGCTTGTTCTTAGCTTATTTAAAAGGTTTTCGGAACTATAGTTTTCCCATGAGGTAAAAGTAGAGTAACGTCTCATTTTGCAAAACTTTGTTGTTGGCACTTTAAAATTAATTGTTTCATGATCCGAAATTCTATATTCAACTATATTTTCCGATCTGACTTGATCATTATTACTAAAGAGCAAGTCAATTTTGGTAGACGAGTTCTCTGTTATTCTCGTATTGAAATTAATTCTTTGTATCATTGCCCTTTGTGCGAATAAACTTAATAGGTGTTTCGAGTATGTTGATGATACATTCATATTGATGTTAAAATCTCCAATTATGATATTATTGTTTGATTCCTTGAGGTTTTCGGTCAGGATTTCGTCTAAAAACGTTATAAAGTCGGCGTCACTGCTACTTGGCGAGTGATACAGTACACCGATTTGCCATTTTAACGCACATTTTTTTATATTTATAATAATGCACCATATATTCATGTTAATGGTTAAATTGCAGGCTATGCTAAACTCTAAATTTTCATGAACATACATAAAAACACCACCCGTATGTCTACTATGGGAATCACAACGAATACATTTGTATGTAGGAATATTTAATTCTGTATCCATTATAAGATCAGTTGTGCATGTTTCTGCGCATAGTACAATGTTTGGTTTTCTTATTTCGACAAGCCTCTCCAGTTCAGTTTTGTTTGCTGTTATACTACAAATATTGAGATATATACATTCTAAGCTATGCAGCCCCCTACTTCGATTTTTGTACTTTTTATGCTTTGATTGCTAATAAACAATCTTTTTTTTCCTTGCGGATAATTTTTGCTGATATACAGGACATGCTCTATCCATAGTATCATGGTTGTCATTAAGCCCAAGATTCAGTTCCTTATTTGCCCTTATACAGTTGATACATTTCTTGATTGGTTCCTTATCGCATTGCGTATGTTTGTGTTCACCCAGACATTTTGTGCACACTTCCCTTTCTTGACAGCCACTGGCCTTATGATGAAAGCCTTTGCATTTAAAACAACAAAGTACTTGGACTGCATCATACACTCTGCACCGTTCCCAGCCTACATTTATCCTTTCTCCAGCTAGTATATTCGTGAAAGCTTCTACGTCCACTTCTAGTACTGCGTTGTAATACACATTCGAACCCTTTTTCTTTTCATACTGTTTTATAATTTTAATGTCCGTTTCAGTAAGACACGCATTTTGTCGTTTAATTCTCTGCGCCAGTTCATCATTATCATATTTAAAGTTTATACCCGATACAACAACTGTCGGTTTCACTTTCTTAGGGATCTTAACCTCATAGGCATTTCCAAGATTAGTCTCATTTTATCTCGTTCTTGATCATTTTTACTTTCAACTATCACTACCCCGCTTTGCGTAGTTACTATATTCGTTATTTGCAGCTCTTTAGGGTCTACTTTTGAATTGAGGTCATTTTTTGCCATTTCCGCATCTTGTTTTTTGCTCGGTTTCACTATTAATGGATGATTTTTTTTTATCTCTGGCAACGCTTCTTTTTTTTGTTTACTACTTTTTGTTATATTCGCATACGATATTTTAGCTTCAACATTATTGACATTCTCCTTCAGTTCGTTGCACATTTTTTTGTTTTCGTTGCTTATTGCTTCGATCATTTTCTTATTGTCATCTTTGTTAGTTTTTAATTCGACACATACCTGTTCGCTGCTAGCCTTAAAGCCTTCAGCTATTTCCCGTATTTTATTAACCTCTTTTACACTTTTTTCGCACGATTCTTGCGCTTTTTGCATAGCTCTAATTCTTTCACTGAAGGCTGTTTCCACCGCTTGAAGAAGATGCTTTATTTCTTGTTCATTCTTTCTAAGTGCATTATCAAATTCACTTCTATACTCTTGTAGTTGTTGTCCATTTTGCTTCACTACCATTTGCATGTCTTTTAATATATCATCTACATTATTTACGTAATGTACACAGTCAGCGCCGCGCCAACACCAGTAAATGGAAAGCGCCAGCGTCATTAGCACCAAGCAGCACATGAGGCACACACAAAATTCGCCTTAATTCTTTGAAACTTTACACATACTTTGTTTTTGCTTTTGAGTGTTGAGAACGCAAATTTAAAGCTTTTACTCAAGAATGATGAGAATATCGCCGCATTTACTACAATTAATTCGGTTGGCGGTACGAGCGTTGCTCAGCGTCGAAAATTATAGAATAATAGACATGACACCACTATATGGTGTACTACACTGTATGACGATGGGTACTGTGGTGACACTCAGATGGTGCCGTGTTCAATTCAGTACACTGCGCTATTGCGCTGAGTTAGTGCGCTGACACCACAGGTGGAGCTGGCGTTATTGAGCTAGCGCCAAAAAAATTGCGCTATTACCCATGGTTACATTGCATGTAACTCTGTAAGAGAAATATAGCTAAAAATTACCATTGATTTTTTAGAATTTTTTTGTGGAGGGTGTTTCCCTCCACAATCAATGGTAATTTTTAGTGACTTGAAACTTACACTTTATTATTCCAAAGTTGAATGCGCTATAAAGCTACTAGAAATCTTTCTAGGAAATCTAATTAAACACATCAAAATTTTGATGAACATTTTTTTAAGTTTAATTAGTTTTTGTGAACTTTGTGCAGGCTTTGAAACTTTTATGAGGTATCTTGTAAAGATCGACCCATATTTTAAACGCAAATTATTAACAATAAATAAAAAAAGATTTGCCAACTGCATAATTTTGAACTTTGCTGCTATTATTTTGTTTTTTATGGTTTTGTCAATTATATGTCTACGTACATACATATTACATACATATTTTTGTATAAATTAAAAAGATGGATCACCTTTGCTAATATATGGGCTTTTAAAGCAAAGCATTTATTTCTCATTGTCCCGTTAAATTCTTGTAAATCCCGTATTTTTGGTACCAATTATGCATTTGCCACGTACGGCTGGAAATAAATCTGGCAACACTAGTCGACAAGCGTCTTCTGTATACTATTTATTCTGTGCACAAACTGTACTTTAGAAGATTTTTTTGTGTCTTCTTGACCATAAATGGACTTTCTGGAAAGACATATCCAATTTGAGATTATTAGTTAATACTAACGCTCGTTACCCTTAGGTGGACTAATTCATTAAACACTTTTGAACGTTTTGTTAATACCTCAGCATCTCCTATCATGCAATATGACATCATTACGAAAAATTTTACCTTCAAATTACTTTCAATTAATCAGCCACAAAGTTTTATAACATTATTTGAAAGATTCAGCTCATTTGTAATCACTTTTGCGAATCCCGAGAAGCAAAACTCACAAAGTTGCCCATACAGCCGGTCGCTTAAGAATGTAGTTTTACGCAGACTTTCAGAAGTTTACTGTTGTTTCAATTAATAACACTGCGAAATTGAAATTTTGTTTCCCCTCCAGCGTTCGGACTACTGAAACTCGATTCGTAAATGACTCGAAAACTCGGGGCGAAAACGACATTTTCGGAGCAGATTAACATTTTTTTATTAAATAGTATAAGGAAAACTTATTACATCTTCTTTTTCAATTCATCAAATCTTTTTCTATAATAACGCATTATTTTGCATATGTACATACATATGTATGTATATAAGAGTATGTATATGTATATTACACGAAGTTTTTCAATTCATCACATTTGTTTACATACATTGTAATTGTAAAGTGCTTGTAAATCAGCTTAATATCTTAACAGAATTCAAAACAAACATTCCATCAATAAATGTATATATTTTTTTCATAATTACGGCGTATAAATTTCTGTCCTTTTGTTAATAAGAGTTCTTGCGAACATTAACCTTCCAACTGTTTCATTATTAAGCCTGTTCCTGTATTTATTTTTAGATTTATGTCTGAATATTTTCTTTCGGCAGCAGCACTACTGTGCGATAAAACAGTTAACGTCAGCATACATATTTATATATACTCCGCCAAGTTGCTAAACATACACCTTTCCAAAACATATTTCTGGTCCGTAATCAATCCCCTGCTTTGGTAAATGACAAATAATTCCACAGGAATGTTGAAGAGTAAAAGACACAGCTTCTGTTACACCTTACTATACAAAACCTTAGAAGTTACCACAGAAGTTATCGAGCAAAAATTTAAGAAGTTACCATATTATTTTGTAACAAATTCTTAATGTGAATTGAAAAAAGAAAAAAAATAGAGCATATTTTAGGTAATGAGGAGTAGAGAATAGATTTTAAATTTAAAAAGTAAATCGCAGTAATTCTACTCCGATCGGAGCAAAGTCCGGACGCTGTTCCCCTCTCCAATAATTATGTTATATTTCTTGAATATCTAGGTATGTTAAATTACAATACATCTTTGGATTTTATCACGTCGACATTTTTTTATTGGTGGCATGTACATATATTCTAGGATATTTAGCAATTTGCGTGAAAAGCCAAAATTATATAATTTGGAATTGAGTTTTCACTTAGAAACCAACAGTATTAATTAAAAATACCCACAAATAGACTAAGTAAATCATACAAACTTATGTAATTTCGAAGTTAAGGCTAAGAAAATTTATAAAAGTTATTTTCTTAGCATAGGTGCGCATTACTAGCGTTAACTTCGAAATTGCTTAAGTTTTTCTCATTTACTTACAGCCAATTTCACGAAAGCAATTTAAGTGACAAATGATAATAATTTTTTTAATTTTATATGGAAATTGACAGGAAATAAAAAACCATTACCAACTTAAATTGCTGGTGAAACCGGCTTTTAGTCTATTTATGGGCATTTTTATCTACTGCTGTTTGTTTCGCTTAGAAGCAAAACCAACGAACGCCGGTGCGAACTCTGTAAAGCGAGAAGAAAAGAGAAATATAAACACTTGTATTAGAGTTAGGGCCAATTTCACAATGCGTAGTTAACTCAGAATCGGGAGTTAACTACAGAATTTTGTACTGAAAATCTCTAGTTAACTGTCGATTCTGAGTTAACTACGCACTGTGCAATTGGCCCTTAATGTATAAGATCGTTTATTGCAAGCGCATATACGAAGTTATCAATTATATAAATAGGCAATCATGTTTCCTTTACACCCCTTTTACGGCTAAACTGTACTTCTAAGGTATAAACAATTATATATCATTAGAAAGGTATTTTGATGCTGATGTGCAGGCAATTTTTAAAATTTCAAATTAGTTTAAAATATAGCGAAAAAATCAATTCAAAAGTCACACCAATACCAATGCCATACATGTACATGGTTGGGGCGGAAATGCCTCCTAAATGTATGCTTTAATATTGATAGTGAATTAAAGAAACGTGCTAAGCAGCAGTTTAGGAATAAGATGTATGTACGTATGTACATGAATAGATTAGCCTCAAACAAGGATGAGATAATTTTGATTATGAGAAAGGGATAAATACAGAAATTAAAATAAAAGTAAAGAAACCTAAATATAAAGACAAAGAGGAAGGAAAATTTAAATACCTAACCTAATAACAATGGTGGGGGTGAATATGTAAATGAAGAAAAGAATGGGCATATTTAGATCAGGATTAAGGAAAGGATAAAGATGAAGAAGAAGATGAAGACCAAGACGAGGAAGAAGATGAAGATGAATATGAAGATAAGGATAAAGATAACTTATCTTAACTTAACCCCTTAACTTAACTTAACTCACCTCAACTCATCTCACCTCCGCTTAAAAACTTACTCCACCTGAGTTCGCTACACATTAATTCACCACACCTTAACTCCCCACACCTAAATCCACCACTACTTCACTCCCCACACCTAAATTCACCACACCTTAATTCACCACACCTAAATCCACCACACTTTAATTCACCACACCTTAACTCACCACACCCCAACTTTCTCACCACATCTAAACTCACCACAGCTTAATTCACCACACCTCAACTTTCTCACCACACCTTAACTCACCACACCTTAATTCACCACACCTCAACTCACCACAACTAAATTCACCACACCTCTTAAGACCACCACACGTGAATTCATAACACCGTAACTCCCACACCCAATTCCACCATACTGCAACTCATCACACCCAATTTCAACACATGACATGATATCACTAAAGAAACAATGTAAAGAAAAAAGAGGAAGGAAAATTTAACTACCTAACCTAATAACAATGGTGGGGGTAAATACGTAAATGGAGAAAAGAATGAAGATGTAGATCAGGATAAAGGAAAAGATAAATATGAAGACGAAGGTGAATATGAAGGTGAATATGAAGATGAAGATGAAGATGAAGATGAAGATGAAGTTGAAGATGAAGTTGAAGATGAAGATGAATATGAAGATGAAGATGAAGATAAAGATAAAGATGAAGATGAAGATGAAGATGAAGATGAAGATGAAGATGAAGAT
>NW_023458557.1:35151125-35151283 GCF_013731165.1 Rhagoletis pomonella
AAGATGAAGATGAAGATGAAGATGAAGATGAAGATGAAGATGAAGATGAAGATGAAGATGAAGATGAAGATAAAGATGAAGATGAAGATGAAGAGGAAGATGAAGATGAAGATGAAGATGAAGATGAAGATGAAGATGAAGATGAAGATGAAGATGAA
>NW_023458557.1:35151293-35197710 GCF_013731165.1 Rhagoletis pomonella
ATGAAGATGAAGATGAAGATGAAGATGAAGATGAAGATGAAGATGAATATGAAGATGAATATGAACATGAACATGAACATGAACATGAAAATGAACATGAACATGAACATGAACATGAAAATGAACATGAACATGAACTTGAACATGAACATGAACATGAGCATGAACATGAATATGAAGGTGTAGATAAACATAAACATAAACATTAAAAGCGATAGAGACAAAGATAGAGAGGAAGAAAGTGATAGGGATAAAAAGGAAATACAACTGAAGGATGTGCGATGTTATATTGTGATGTGTTATGCTACATATGTTATGTTATTGAATCTAATGCTATTCTATGTTATGTTATGCTAAGTACTAAGCTAAACTCCCCTCCACTTAACTCATTCCAACAAATTTTATTTCAGCTCAAATCAACTCACATAAACTATCCTTAATTTTAGCGGTTGAATTTCAACCGCTGGGCGAACACTAGTATGCTTTAATCCAGGGCAGCATAACTATATAAACGAAAAAATTTCGTTTCGTTATTTATTAGAAAAAAAAAATTATCAAAAAATTTCATTTGCTTATCTATGTATATATATAAATGTGAATGTCTGTTTGTTTATTACCTTATAAGTTTTGAACCACGACACGGAATCGCACGAAACTTTGCACACCTATTTATTTTTACCCCGGGAAGGTTATAGGTATGGTTTTATTTGCAAATGTGTCGCCAATTTTGCAAGGGGCGTGGCACCTCCATACGCCTGCAAATGTTTAATCAGCTATAACTTCGAAACCATAAGTCAAAAGAATTTGAACTTTGATATGAAGTCATATCTATGGTAGGTTCTAATGTTAAGTTATATATAAATGAGTTTGTAAAAAGGGGCGTGGCACATCCCATAATCGTGGAATTTTGTTTGAGCTATAACTTCGGAAACATAAGTCACATGACTTTGAAATTTGATATGAAGTCATATCTATAGTAGTTGCTTATGTTAAGGTTTTTATGTATAAATGAGTTTGTAAAATGGAGCGGGGCACATCCGATAGGCGTGAAATTTTTAATCAGCCATAACTTCGGAACCATACGTCTCATGAACGCGAAATTTGGTATGCAAATATATCTATGGTAGGTGCTTATGGTAAGGTTTATATAAATGAGTTTGTAAAAGGGGGCTGGCACCTCCCATAGGCGTGGAATTTTGTTACAGCTATAACTTCGGAAACATACATAGCATGAATTTGAAATTTTATATGAAGTCATATCTATGGTAGATGCTTAAGTTAAGGTTTATATAAATGAGTTTGGTTAAAGACGTGGGGTGGAACCCGCGGTTAAAAGCTAGTTATCAATAAACAAGATATGAAAAGATAAGTAGTTTTGTTAGTTATCAAAAAATGTTAACAAAAACAATTTCGTTTCGTTGATTATCAAAAAGGAAATATCAATAGTACATAGCAGGGTTGTTGCGAATATTCGCATTTGCATTCACAACCACGGAGCTTCCGCATTAATTTTAACCTTCGCATTCGCAATAATCAATGCGGAGCTTTTGCGAGTGCGAATGTTGTGCAAGTGCACCGATAAAACGTATATATTTTTGCCTGTGGTCGTGGGAGTATTGGTCAAATGTCATATTTATCAACTCTGATAAAAATGTCTTAAACATATTATTTCTTAACCTATATAACCGAACTATCCGTGGGCAGTCATACAAGTTTCAACCTTTAGTAATTTGTTTTTTCTGTGCTTTAAATACCTACTTTGGTTTCTTTCTTTATTATGATTTTTTTGGACCAATCTTAAAAAAAACTACTATGTAGACACAAAAGGAGAAAGTGTACACTGTAATTCTCAACCAATTTCCACGAATTTTGGGACTTGCGGGACCATTTGGGAATTTTTGCGACGAATTTAGGAACTTTAAGACTTTCGGAACTATTTCAGAAAGTCCCGAAGTTCGGGGAAACTAGTCTCAGGAATCCCGGAAGTCCCAAAAGGTGCAAAGTAGTCTCGAAAATCACAAAATAATCCCGACAGTCCCAAAAATCCGTAAATAGTCCCAAAAATACCTAAATTACTGCTGATAATCCCGATATAGTCGCGAAAATCTGAAATAAGTCCCGAAAATCTGATATACATAAGTGCCGAAATTCCGTAAATAGTCCCGAAAATACCTAAATTACCCCCGATAATCTCAAAAGTCCCAAAACTCCGAAATTAGTCCCAAAAATCCCGAAAGTCGCAAAAATTACGAAATACTCCCGAAAGTCCCAAAAATCCCGAAATTACTCCCAAAAAACCTGAAATAGACCCGAAAGTTCCAAAAATCCAAAATTAGTCCCAAAAATCTGGAAATAGTCTCGAAAGTCCCAAAAATACCTAAATTACTCCCGATAATCCCGAAATAGTCCCGAGGCTCCCAACAATCTCTAAATAGCCCCGAAAGTCCCAACAGTCCCGAAATTAGTTCCGAGAATCCTGAAATAGTCCCGAAAGTTCCAAAAATCCAAAATAAGTCCCAAAAATCCCTAACTAGTTCTCAAGATCCCAAAATTCTTACTTGTTCCCAGAAATGGAGAAATAGTCCCGAAAGTCCCAAAAATCCGAAATTAGTCCAAAAATCCCGAAATACTCCTGAAACCCCAAAATGGTCCTGAAAACCTCAAAAATCGAAAAGAAGTCCCAAAAAATCGATATACTACCGAAAACCCTAAAAGTCCCAAAATTTGTCCCGAAACCCCCGAAATAGTCTTGAAAATACTGACTTAGTCTGAAGAATCTCTCAAATCCCGAAACAGTTCCCAAATTGAGGTGTGGTGAGTTTAGGTGAGGTGTGGTGAAAACGGGTGTGACGAGTTCAACTGTGGTGAGTTAAGATTTGGTGGATTTTAGTGTAGCAGTAGGAGAAGTGGTGAGTTTATGTGGGGTGTGTTGAGTTTGTATGTGGTGAGTTGATTTGAGGAGAGGTGAAGTGAGTTGTGGTAAAGTAAGTTGAGGTGAGTGTAAGGTGAGGTGTTAATTCTCTAAATTTCTCCTAACTTATACAGTATTTAGTTAGAAAGTATTTACCCATCGACTAAATACCGTGGTACTTTAGTGAAAGCATTTTGCATCCCCAGGGTACCTGAGTACTTTGGACCAGAGTATTTAGCGCCTGCTAAATACTTTAATTTTTTGTACTTTGGTATCTAGCAGCTCCTAAATACTCAAGTTTATCTTACTTTAATATCTAATAGCTCCTAAATACCAAAATATTTTTTACTTGGGTATTTAGCAGCTCCTAAATACCTAAGCTCTATTTACTTGAATATTTAGTCATCTCCAAATACTAAGTATTTGTGTATTTAGTACCCAAAGTGGTACTTTAAGTACAAAAGTCTTTAGGTGTGCCCATCACTGATTACAAAAACTAAAATCGAAAAACGCTGATGAGGTAACAGATTTCCCAAATTCTGAAAAAGCCAAAGGAATGAGAATGAAGAATTCTTTTTAAAAAGCTTTAGAAAAACCTGACATATCTGGTTTGGCTTGTAAGCGCTGTTTAAACAACGATCTCACCATTATGATAGATTCCAATTGTTTCTTAAAAATACATGACATCCGCATTCGCATCCGCATCCGCGAATGTTAGCTGTTAGGTATTCGCATCCGCATTCGCATCCGCGAATCTAAAATTTCACATTCGCAACATCCCTAGTACATAGCATTATGCGAAGTGTTTTTATTAAATAATTGACAACTGGTTAACAAAACGCTGTTAATTAATTATGCGAAAACTAATTGAGGCGCAACATTAATATCACTTCAGTGATATCATCACTCAAACCTGGCCTACATATAGTCATTAATTATGTATTTATTTTAAAGTCGAAAACGCTAGCTCTACGCTAACTTGCGAAGCGGAAGTTTAATGTATAATTTTATATAGCTGGTACAAGGTACTGTGAACAAATTTTTTTGACTCCCAATAGTCTGCTAGAGTAGCCTTCATATCGCAATTATCATAGAATGCTTCTATAATTGAAAATGTTTCTGTGGTATGGTGTGTGTGGTATCAAGTGCCAAAGGGTCGGAACCCTCGAAAGGCGGACTGGGAGAAGTTTGGTTCGTTCCTTGAAACGAGAACACCAAATCTCTCTAAACTCAAAAACAAATCAATTTAAGACACGCGAGGTAACGAGTGCTTTGATTGGTTGTTTTGATAAAATATGTCCGCTAAGAAGAAGCAGACAGGGAAAAGCGGTCCCATGGTGGAACACTGAATCCACCAAACTTCGAAAAAGGTCCAGGAAACTTCTGAATAGGGATTTAAAACCCCGTAAAGAGGAGGACTGGTCCGAATATAATAACAACGTGCAGAAGGAATATAAGAGGCAAATTCGCATGTCAAAATTAAGCTGTTATGAAGACGACTGCAATAATATTGACAACATCAGAGAGTCTGCCAGGTAGCTTTCTGACTACATTGCGGTATTCTCTAAAATAGTTATTAGTTTCTTATTTTTAAGGACATCGTTAATGCTTAGCTGGATGGTGTGCACGGCACATCTTATAACTACAATTGACTCTACTACTACTTTTCTACGACCCATTGTTCCCGCAATTCCTTCGAATAATGAAATTTGCCTATTTATTAAATTTGTTTGTTGCTGCAGAAACAATTTTTCTTTTTTGATATTTTTTTCCTTTGATAATCAACGAAACTAAATTGTTGTTGACATATTTTTTTGATAATTAATAGTTGCGTTCCTTATCTCCCAGAAATAGTCAGAAAAAGTCCGAAGTAGTCAGATTTAGTCCAAAAAGCGTTCCTTAACTCGAAAATGACAGCAAAAATGAGGCAGCAACACTCAGTGAGAGTGACTCTCTTCAGTCCGAAGTAGTCAGATTTAGTCAGAAAAATTTTTTCTGCCAAAATCCTGAAAAGTGTCAAACTCAACTGAATTTAAATTAACGGAAATTAAAGAATACACAAAAAGTGAGAATAACCGAAAAAGTAAAAAAAGTGAATTGAAATTGGAAGGAAGCAAAAAATAATTGATATAGTAAGTGTTTATTGTGCTTGTACATACATTTCCATTCTTATTTGACGTTAGTGTTGTTGTTGCCATTCTGTGGACTAAAAATTTGGTTTTTTGAGTTCCTTTACTTTTTTCTGTTATTCTATTTTAGTGAGCGCATTTTGCTTACGCTCTGGCATTTTGACACTTTTCAGATTTTAGTCCAAAAAGATAAGGAATAAACCTAATAAAACGAAGTCTTTTTAATAAACACATAAAAGTAAAAACATAATCAAATCGCTCAGAGAAATTCGTCGGAAGAAAGTTCGCTGCTAAAATTAAAACACACTGCAGTATATGAGATTTCCCACAACCAAAGCGACGACGAAGTTTGTCTGACGAAATTCGGCAAGAATAGATTTATTTTTAATTTTGCCGCTGCCGCCGATCATAAAATCAGCTCTCAGTGGAAAAGTAGCTTTGTTTCCTGTTGCGGCGAACATCACCCAGCGGCATCGCTCCGATCGACGAAATTCGCACAGCGATTTGGTTCTGTTTATACTTTAATGTTAACATTATCAATGTAAAAAACAAAAACGATTTTGTATTTTCATTTTTTTATCAAATTAACGTTATTGTGCAGCCCTGCTTTAATCAAACAAGATGTACATATGTATATACATATGTAAGGTAAGAAAAAGGAATTATGTTTAAGAATATATCGTCACAAGACGAGAACAAAGGCGTGCCATTGTTTTGACGGCGAAAAAGGACACATTGGGGAAAAAAAGACGCGTAAACCTAGTTGACGGCTAAGAAGGACGCGTTATAGATGTATACCTAGCCAAGCACTGTCACTTCAGCATTATTCCCCAAAAACTTTTTGGGGAATGTACACACTATTACACCCGCAAACATAGTTGACCGCGAAGATAAGTTAACGCGTCTTTCTTAGCCGTCGACTAGGTTTGGGCGCCTTCGCTGAAGTTATTTTATGCGTCTTTTTTCGCGGTCAACTCTTGAGCTCGCGCCTTTATTCGTGCCTAGTGACGATATGTAAATGTTGATCGTTGTATGCTGCTGTCGGTTTGGCTGTTGTCATCAAAAGGACCGTAGTTCAAACCGAACATAGCATTAAATAATCGTGAACTTCGAAAGAAGCCCACCGGTAGTTTTCCCGCAGCGGTGTAGCTTTGCAGCGAACAGCGGCGCAGAAAACTTACCAGTGGTTCTCAAATATTGAAGGTTTTTGGCTTCACCACTGTGTTCTAAAATAAATAATGTTTGGATTTTCATGCAAATTGCAAAATATCCTTAAATATACATGTCATCAATAAAAAAAAAAAAATTAGACGTGCTAGAAAAAAACCAAAGATGCATTTTAATTTAACATACCTAGATATTCAAAAGAACATAATTATTGGACGGGGAAAATAAATTTTAAATTTCGCAGGACCGCGTAAAAGATGTAGAATAGTGAGAATAGTCACGACAATTAAACCATGTTTCCTATCGGAAAATTTAATATTAAGAAAATTCTTCTGACAGGTTATTTTATCCTCCTATTCGGCTTTGTTTACTTTTACTTAAGAAATGTCATCGTCGCCAGGACGGCGTAATCTTTTATTCTATCGATCTCAGAAAATAGTGTATCCAACAATTTTTTCTGAGGTTTTTGGAAAAATTTCGCTTAATTTCTTTGTATAATTACTACTTCTCGCTTAGCAATAAACAGTTTATTGAGTTTATTTGCCCAATTGCAGGAAAGGGTACCGTAATTTTAGTAGTTTTACATTGAAAAATAGTCAAATAACTTAAAAATCTCTAAATATGAAGACATTGTTATTTCCTTAAAACGTTAGATTTTCTCAATGTAACCACTATTATTTTTTTGAACAGCTGAATTTGGGGGCGTGTAGGGAAATACCTCATAAACTGGCAAAATGAAATATATTAGGATTTCGTTTTTACATTTCTGTTATATTCTAATTTAAGATATTTTATCTGATTGGATTACGCTTAAGATTATGTTCTACTTACTTCTCGAGTCGCATTGACAGACACTTGTCTTTTACGTTTCCTACTAACGTTGCGCCTACTCATTTTCGCAAACCAATGCGAGGTATCGGTGGAGGTTGTCGGCACTGGAGACCATCCACGTAACAAAAACGAATCTACGGTTGATAACGATGGAGAAGTAGAAGATGCATCACATGCTTCTGTTGTGGGAGCTGAAGTACTCGTAGCTATTTTCTTCACCGCTTCGGCGTTTGTATGTATAGATGCATGTGGTGATTCTTGCGATAAACGCCTGTATTCCAATGTATTTGAAGTTGTTGGCGGCAGCAGCCAAGAAGACGTTGCATAGAGCGGCGGATTATTGAAAATCTCACTACTTGATTTACTATTGCTAACAACTGTGGAAATTTTCCTTCGGTTTTGTGTATTGCACGGAGGCTGGCTTTGACGGTTCCTCGAGGTATTATGCATTTTAAAGCTGTTGTGCTCACTCTTGCTTTTATGACTAATATTTTGGTCGTTTTTAGTATGACTTCAGCCGGTGTTCTTGTTACTCTGCTCCTTCTCCACACTGGAATAACATTAGAATAGAAAAGAGTAAGGGAATGAATAATATAAATATGTAATATTCAATTATTATGGTAGAGCTGTCATAAGAAATACCTAAAATAAAATGCACCCAAAATATTTCTCTTTGAATATGCCGCACAGTAGTCTGAATCCAAAATCTAGATGAAAAAAGTCGGAAAATATAACTCTTTAAATTAATTTCTTTTCGTATTTTTATGTTTAACAAGCTTTTGCCCGCAGCTTCGCCTGCGTAATGTTTGGTTTAACGAAATTATTTTAAAATGTAACAAAGAAGGAAACAAATAACTTTACCAAACACATATTAAAAATAGTTCAGCAATTCAAACGCAATACATTTCTGTAAACAACGTTTCGGGACTTATTGTCATGGACGTATATATAGAGATTTCAGGATCTCGATGCACGCGAAAACACAACGTAGAGTTTTCCGTACTAGAGACATGGAATGCACAGATTTATTACGGTTTGTCCTTGGCTTTTATTAATCGTTATCGCGAAGGCGTCTTTTAACGGAAACTGCAAACGTTTAAACTGAAATGACATGTTTGTTGGAATTATGGGAATTCGTGGTATCAATACTGATTGTCCTTTGCACATTCGAGGTGCATCCAGGTTACACATCAATCTGACTGGCTCTCCAACCTTTAATTCCAGTCTGTGGGACGGCACCCCTGACAATTCGAAAAAGTTTAGAAACTCTATAGCAGGGGTGGGCAAGGCCGAGGCCGAAAAGAGCCACATGTAAATTCTAAATCCTACAAAGAGCCACAAAAAAAACAAGAAAAACAACAATTTAATTTTTAAATAAAATTATTATTAGAAACGAAAAACATTAATTTTATTATTATTCTAATGTACGTAAGATGGATATTAAAAAAAATTCAAAAGATCCCTTTGGCCAAATTTTCAAAATCTGGTTTTACGTCAGTTAAAGCCGTTCGTAACCGTTCTGTTAAACGTTGGTTAGTCAATTGTGAACGGTATTTTGACTTAACGAATTTCACTGTAGAATACAAAAGCTCACAGTTATACGTTGTACCAAAAATAGAAAATACATGGCACGCAGCTGTTTTCAACAGCGGATATTTTAAATCTGGTACTTGTTGCCGGAATTCAAGCAATGACAAAGCTTTATGTTGCATTTCCAGTGCCCTATCTCACTTTAATTCCAAAAACTCCAACTCTTCTTCGCTTTTCTTAAAAAGGAGTATTTCGGATGTTGTAAATTCATCCTCAATTTTGTTACAGAAAAAAGGGTTTATGAAGTATGCAAACTTACATTTAAATAATTTCAAATCGGTAAATCTTTTTTCAAAATTTGCTTTTAAATCATGTAGGCGACATAGTGGTCCAATTTATCCTCTTTGATATGTCCAATAATTTTTTTCTAGCCATGGAAAATGATGAAATATTCTCTTTTTGAGATCATGTATAAAAAGGCATAGTTTATCTTCAAAACTTAAAATAATTTGCGACAAATCAAAAACATTTTTATTCTCTCCTTGTAGAGACAAATGCAAATGTTCCATCATATCGGTAAAGAACATTAAGTTAGAAAGCCAATTTTCAATCTCCAATTGCGGGTAATGTTCCGATCTCAATTTGCGTATGTGTTTATAAAAAGAATAAAATAAAAAAGAAAGCAATGGAAAATAATGTTCAGCAAAGAAATATGTATTTTAAAAAGTAAACAGATCCAAAATGTTCTAAGCAAAGAGAAAGTAAAAGGAGCCGCTCTTTGCTAAGAAATGGGCCGCATTTGGCTCACAGAGCCGCGTTTGCCCACCGTTGCTTTATAGGATATATTGGTGCATCCTCATTTGCCACCAAAGTATCAAAAGACAGTCGACTTACCAGCAGTGTTGCCGCGAATCATTTTTAGTGGTAGCCAAATTCCTTTAAAGGAAGGGCTAAAAAAGAGCTAAAAAAGTCGTTGTGGCTAAAAATGGTAGCTAAAATTTTTTTCTTACATATACAGTGACGAGCAAAACTGTAACATGGTGTAACACTTTTTATTTCAGCCGCCGCTATATTTCCAAGTTCTAACGACTTTCATACTTTTGTTGCATATTCTTGTTGGTACATCCCTACTCCCTCTCTCATAACCAGGCATGGGCAGAGAGTTAGCAGGTGCTAAAAGAGCGTAAGCGTCGCGTGTACGTATACAAGCGAGAGCGCAGTGATGAGAACACGACAGCACGCAAAATGAATTAGGCACACTAACACATTCTCACTTTTAGCTCACGCTTGTTTGTGTAGTGCCCACCTCTGCTCATAACGATTTGAAGTCAATACAACAACAATAAAAAAACCAGCAGACAAAAATGTAAATTAAGGCAGATGTTACAGTTTTGCACTCATATATTTTTAAGAACTTTTTAACCATTTTCACGTAAAAAAAGAACTACTAACACAATGTTCAGTACCCTTTTGCTTGTTTCAGTTCCTGGATGCGTTTTGGGATACCTTATTTGTATCTCTGTAAAAATTCTGGTGGTATATCCTCCCATATATCCTTAATTTGTTTTCGCAGCTCATGTACTCGATTTTACGGACTTTGATACTTATTAAGCTGTGCTTTTAGTTGATTTCGCAAATTGTCGATGAGATTCATGTCCGCGGATTGCGGAGGTCGTTTCAAATTAGCAAATTTTTGCTTTTGTATCCTGGCTTTGCGAATATGTGCAGTGTGTTTTGAGTGATTTTTCAGCAGAAACTATAATTTTTGCGACTACATCTTGTAAATTTTGTTTAAATATGAACAGATACTGTTCCTTACGCATAATGTGTACTAACGGACAAACAAAATTTTTTTGAATACAACCCCAAACTATTATTGACCGACCACCGTGATTCACAGTTTGCCTTACATGATGCGCATGGGCTTAATTTGGGTATTTGATCCAATACCAGGCCCGGTAATTTGATTGAAAGCGATTAATTTAGTCTTGTCAGACCAAATAACCTTCAATTTAAACTTAAAAATATGTTTTTTTATTGCATTCTGAACGGCCTCACATATCCCAATAAGCAACGGTTCGGTTTTCGTGCGATGCAGCAAAAAGCTGCCACACTCGCTCATGTATTTTGATCAAATTTGCTTTTTTCTTCTTTATGATGCCTTTGCGCTCAATTTGGCAATTCTTCACCTCGCTGTCTATTGATTTGCGTTAAAGTTTAATACCTTAAGCGGTTCTGTAATAGTGCCTGCATCGCTACTTGCTGCTAAGGTCACAAGATATCGTACCGTTATATTTTTTGACAGACTACTTTTGTCCTTGGGAACACTTTAGGCAAAATTTTTCTCAGTCTTAACATTTTCAAGTAGCAAATTCCACAATTTTTTACCACTTTTCGTGCGGTCCCGCCTTTCCGCAGTAAATCTATTATTTACATTTATGGTTCCTGATTAACTATATTATTTACTGGTGATTACTTCTTCAATAAATTACAATACAGAAAAAATTCTTCTGACTTCCAACTAAGTAAGAGAAAACTGTCAAATGCAAAACTGAGAGTGAGTTCAAAACTGTAACATCTGCCTTAATTTACATTTTTGTCTGCTGGTTTTTTTATTGTTGTATTGACTTCAAATCGGTATGAGAGGGGAGTAGGGATGAACCAACAAGAATATACAACAAAAGGATGAAAGTCGATAGAACTTGGAAATATAGCGGTGGTTGAAATAAAAAGTGTTACACCATGTTACAGTTTTGCTCGACACTGTACATATATAAGCATACACGCAACCATTTTCAATAAGTAATGGTATAGAAAAACATTGAACTCTGGAAAAAAAAAAACAAATATTTTTCCAACAAACAACCGTTTTGTATTTAAGGGAAAATATACAACACCAGCTTGCTGGCTCCACCAAGTGATTTTACCATCATGCTCGAAGCATATAACTTACCAGCATGCTGCTACAGTATTCATTTCTTTACAAATGAGGTCGAGGAAAGATCGGAATGATTAGAGCCGAAATTTCATAATTTTTCTACCATTTTGTTAAACATTTGGGATATTCACAACGGTGTCGTAAGTTTCGTATTGTTGTATGTCGTAAACTTTAAATGCCTAAAAAATGCATTAAGAGTGTTCGCAAAGTACCATCAAAGACATATTATGAGATTTTGCAATGTTAAAAAATAGCTGGTTGTCCATTCAAGTTCTCTAAACATTTACTTAAGCTTTTAAAGTTTACGACATAAAACAATACGACACTTACGACACCATTGTGAATCCCTCAATTGTTTTTTTTTTTTTAATTTACAACTGCAATATCGGCTTTGACTCATATAGAGCCAGGAATTTCCGACAAAATACTTTTTACTTAGAAAATTTAGTTAATTTCACCACTCACGACACCAGCATGCTGGTACAATCATAAAATTTTCAAATAGTTTTTGAAGTTGCACCAGCAGCTGGTACAATCACATCGCAAGAACATACAGGGTCAATCGACTTGATGGGCCATTTAACAAATTAAGCATATTAAGGGTCGTAAACTTATCTATTTGAAACTATAGTTAAATCGTTAATAGATAAGTTAACAGCCCTAATACTTTTTACTAATACTTTTATGAAAATGTAAGGTACATACAATACATATATGTATATGGGCAAATCTAAAAAATAGGTACACTCTCCAAAAAAAAATTTTTAATTTTAAATTTGTGAGCACACCTATGTTTTATATATAATTTTATTCGTACTCTCTTAATGAATCGATTAATATAAGTATAATTCATTTTCATCAAGTGCTTCAAAAGTTAGACGAGGAATAAACATGAAATAGAAAATAAAAGAATAAGCTGGGTTCAAATTACGTTGTTCAAGTTATAAATTTTGAGCAAAGATTTTGAAAGTTGAACTCACTTAATTGGGACGTTCTTAATTCAATAGCATCTCCCGTTTTACCAGATTGGCTCCGGTTTTCGAGATAACGGTATTTGAAGATTTGATTAAATTTTAACTATTTTATAAATTACTCCATCAGTTTTGAAGTTATTTTACTAAACTTTTGCACATAACGGTTTTTTAATATTACCTTAATTATTCCTTAAAATTATCGAAATGGTTACACTTTAACGTATAGCTCCAATACAACTGATTACTCATATATGTGTTTTTGCGCTATAACTCTAATTTCATATCTGAATAATAAATTTTATGCGTGCTATATGTTAAAGTGAACCTATACTAAATTTTTACATGCTTAATTGGAGGAGTTATAACGCAAAACAACGTCTCTGGACAATCAGTTGTATGGGAGCTGTATTTTAGAGTAAACCGATTTGGATGATTTTATGAGATGGCGAAGGAAATGTTAAAATACAAGCGTGTGCAAAATTGTAGTAACATATCTTCAAAACGGAGGGAGTTTTTTATAAAATAGTTAAAATTTAAGCAAAGTTTCAAGTACCCCTATTTCCAAAACTGGAGACAATCGGGAAAAACTGGGGACGCGATTGAATTTAAAAGGCTCCAATTAAGTAAGAGCAACTATCAGAACCTTTGTCGAAAAAAATTTGATTTGATACCACGCTCGAAATATTCTGACTATAAGAAGGAAAATAATTAAAAGTACTAAATCGGCGTTTTCGCACACTTCTAGAGAACATTTTTTTGAAGCATTTTACAGGTATATACAACGTTATAAGGACTATTAGTTATAAAAGTATTTAGATCGTTTCGACGTATTTTCCAAATGTGCCTTCAAATAAGATATTTTTGGAATAAAAATTACGCTCGAGATCGCAGAATATTTTATCTTTAAAACATGGTTTATTCTGAAAGCACACCTCTTGCTAAGTTGTAAAATTATTCGTAATTGTTTGAAGAATACGATACATACTTAAAAAGTTCTTAAAATTAAATGCTTCAAAAACTATACGCGATAAACCGAAAATGTTGAAAATGGTGAAATGTGGAGTTACAGACTTTGAGTTACTTGCCATTTCGTTATTTTTTAATGCACACTTTTCTTACCTACTACATATGAAGTATACACATAAGTGCTAAATGCCCATTAAATTTCAAATGAGAATATGGTGTGCTTCAAAAGTTATGACATAATTAATTTTGCCCCTCTTAAAAATTACATAAAAAATTCACTTGTTTTCATTATTTTTTTAAATTTAAACACCTATAATTCAAAAGTTATGCAGCAAATTGATCCAAATCTTTTTTGAGGCTTCATGTATAAGTCAATGAATTATATCCAAAAGCAACCAGCTTGATATAGTTTCCAACAGTGAAAACAAAGCTAAATAACACCAAGGTTACCTGTTTTTTAGATTTGCCCATATATATCAGTCTTTCTTAGTTCTCATCTCTTACAAAATGAAAAAAAAAAAAAATAGATCAAATTAAGTATATACAACTTTTTCATGCCAATTATGAATAAATTCTCCAAAGGGCTAAAAAAAAGGGCTAGGAGCAATTTTAAATTTATGTGGCCAAAAAAAGTATGTGGTAGCCAAATCTAGCCATCAAAGGGCTAAAACGGCAACACTGCTTACCAGTAGTGCGATTCACTAACTTTTAACAATGCGACTTGTCGAGTTGTAAGTAGTGTTGCCAAATATGGGCTTTTCCTACCAAAACTGGTAGGTTTTTTCCATTTGGTAGGTTGGTAGGCTTGATTGGATTTTGGTTGGTTTCGGGACAATGAGTAGTAGTTATTTGCGAAAAATAGAAAATATATAGGTATCTCCAAATGTTTTAGCAACCTTTCTTACACAAATATTTCACCGGTGCGTTCGTATAATGCGGCCACAAGCATGTAAATATACCTGATTCCTAATTACAAACGTATACCTTATTATTGCAAATATACAATACGGACTAGAGGTATACGCCGCCGAGCCACGCCGCCGCCGCCGATTTGTGTCATTCCTCATGCGCCGCCGTCGAGTTACGGCGGCGGCGGCGTTCGGCGCCTAAGGAATTTTGTACAAAATTTCATATGTACATTTGTACATTGAATAAATCGTTTGGAGGAACTAAATACTACCTGTATAAAAACACAATTTTACGAAATGAAAATTACACTTTTAAATTAGTTTTTTTTACATAATTTGGGCCACTGGACAAGAATATGATCTCCTTTATATTTCCAACCAAAAGTAACTCAGAAAAAACATAGATAACATATTTTTCGACGAAAGCGTTTATTACAGTTAAATTGGGGTCGAATACTGGTAATCTATCGAATTTTTTCCGCAGTAGACAATTCTTTTCAATCCTACAACAATACTACTTTTTTATAAACCTACTATAACAGCAAGGAAGTTATAACACATCAAAAACACTAACGCCAATATCTCAGAAAGCAGTTTTAATAGAAGCGTCCTCTTTGCATCTAGCTCCTCAATTATTGGAGATAAAACAAAGATAATATTTTAATATTTTAAACAAACACATTTTTTGCTAATATTTGCATTCTTAAGTTATTTTATTCTGGGGTCCCACATACGTATACAAGTACTAGGTGGCTGTGTGAAAATTACGTTAGCATTCCTTAGTGGTGGTCAAACCCCAGGAAGGTTTTGCTCCCTCGCATCGCAATGTTTTCTACACAGGGTTAAAGTTCCCTCTTTATGGTAAACATTAGTATTATTTTTCATTACATTCGGTTCTCCTTAGAAAAATTCTTATTTTAATGGAAATTTTAACCATCTATAAGCCATTTTTTTCAACAGCGGGTCAAAAAGGCCCGTTCTGGTTCGAGTTGATGGGTTAAACTTTTGGAAAAAAAGTAGACCAACCTTGTTTTTAATATGTAATCCGCAAAAAATCGTAAGAACTCCGTAATTTAACATAACGGTTGATAAGATTATTGTAAAAATTTATTGAGAGCGACATAAATTACCCCAATAACTAAACTTTTAAAATTTTTTTATTTATTTAAATTTAAATAGTACATACGGATCTGCAGAGAACATAGAGATCCGTGGGTGTATGTATGTATGTACCTCAGACCTTCTTCTCTTCGCCCATCAATCAGCGCCATACGCTCAACATTTTAATTCAAGTAGGAAGTAACAATATTTAAATTTAAAACTAATTCAATAATGAAATAAATAGAATTATAATAATAGAATAATTGGCATGGCGAATGCCTATCGCTGACGAGTTGAAATGATAAGATTAGTAGCCTCATGGCTCTTTGAAATCTACCTTATGAGCAGTAGCGCCGGCGTTTACAGACGCGCCGGCGTCGCCGCCGCCACCGAATATTTCTGAAGTTGACCACGCCGCCGCCGCAAAGCCTGTCGGCGTAAACCTCTAATACGGACATCCATATATCGTCACCTAAGGGTGAAAAGGTGCCAAGTCCATTTTTTTTTTAACTTTTTCAGAGAGACGAAAATCGATGTAGTTTCGTATTACCTGTCACTCTGCATCAAAAACTAAACTTTGAAAAAAAAAACTGGACTTGGCACCTTTTCACCTTTAGGTAGCGATATAATTTATGGCGTACTTGGACCAAGATTCCAGAAAAGTCTGCCAATGGGCTCGTACTCAGCCATATTTCAGGCGGAAGTCTTCCCAATCGAAGTCTGTGTTCGCGAATGTCATCGTAGAAGGCAAATGAGGCCAGAATAAATATTATGTCGGATATTCAGGCAGAGTTAAAGGCCTTAGAGTCTTTTAAAACGGCATCAAGGCTTGTAAACTCCTGAACCACCTGCGAGCCCACAATAGCGTCACGTTGTGTTTGAAGGCAACGAAAGGACTGACTGTCTCGCAAAGCGTGAAGCCCAAATGTGTTTGCACGGTCCCTAGCCTTTCTGTGGTACATATAAAGGATACACTGCAGACCTACTTAGTAGCTAGCTGGAAATAATCTCAAATTGCTGCCTACTGGCGGAAGACAAAGGGAATAAGACAATCAAAGATATGCATAACTCTTTCCAGCAGGAACTCCGAAAGACACCTTGAACTGGCAACCTGACAGCACACTGCAAGTTAACGTACGGGTTTAATTAAATGGGTTTTTCTGTAGAGACGGACTGTAGGGTTTCTCGGCTGGTGAAAGAAACCCCAGAGTATATTCTATGTGCCTGTCCACGAAGCATGAATCGTAGATTGATACACCTTGGAGAACGATTGCCTTCTCCATCTAAAATTTGGAACATGGCCTCATCCAAAGTGCTGAGCTTTTTAAATAGCCTAAGGTTGGAGTGATTACAATTTTCGTTTAGCACATTTATCTTCTTAGATCGCGGCGCGGATATCTTCGACGTAATAATAATAATATCGTCACTAGACACGAATAAAGAGTTCGGGGGAATACTGTTGCACTCGAAAATATAGTTGACCGCGGACATAAGTTTATGGGTCTTTCTTCGCTGTCAAAGAGGTTAACGCTGCTTTATTTGCCGTCACCTATGTTAAGAGACGAAATTTGACGATATGTTTGTATGTGTAAAGAGACATATGTACATATGGATAAGTCTGTACAGTAAAATGAATCGTTATACGCAGTTAATTTGTTTTTATTAATCTAGTTGTGTTTTAGTTTTACTAAATGTTATGTTAAGTATGTTTTTAAAATATTTTACATTAAAAACAAATATAAAAACACGAAAAAAATTGTCTATGTTTTGGGTGGTTATGGTAGGAAATTTTGGTAGGAAAAAAAAAATTGGCTTGTCGCAACGCTGGTTGTAGCCAATGGTCGGCACGCCATACAACAATTGTTGAAGCTCTCATCACACGCATTTGTTATGCATACTTCGCATAACTTCGCACAACTTCGCATAAACTTCAAACTGTAATTTCGTATGTACTTTGTATGTATAAACATATGCACGTTATTAAAAAGCACTATGATTCTTTTTACAATAATATAAACTAGTATCGCCCCGTTGTCGAAATTCGACCACCTCACTTTTTTTACACAACTGGTTGGGGAAATCTTCGGTAGATTGGGCAAATCGCTAATTGGGCCAAAATTAGAGCCCAATTGGGAAAACTTTTGGGTCTGATCGGGCAACCTCAAAAAATTTCCAGCAAGGAAACTATCACAATGGGCAACAATTTTTGCGCCCTCAACTGGCACGAAAATCTGCTAGCATCATATAAGTGCATTTTCAGAAAAAAAATCATAACTCGAAAACGACGAATTTTAGCATATTGCTACTCGTACTGAAAATGGTTTATACTATTCCCTAATAGACAAAAAAGTTTGAGAGAAAAAAAGGTGTGGCAATTTGAAAAAATCAATTCGAAAAAAAAAATTTTGTTTATAAACAATAATTAATTATTAATAAACAATTACTGATGTTTAGTTCACTAGATCGATTCAGTAGATCAATACCTGCAATTAAAAAAAAAATCGTTAAAATCCTTGCTTTTTTGCGGCAGTTATAAACGATTTCATCAAAAGTTGCTATTACGAGAGGAAAAAAGAAGCGTTCGTACTCAAAAAGAAAAAAATTCATTATTCGAAAAATTCGCATTTCTGAGCAAAAAGACAAAATACGTGTCTCCTTAAATTGTTCAGGGAACAATCCCTGCGAGTTTTATCGCAAACTTAAATTCACTTTCCCCGACCTGGGTGATTTGAGATGGAATGAGCCATATATAGATAGATTTAGCTTGCGTATTAACCAACAAACATACATACATACTTTCATTCAATTCAAGCGACGAACGCTTGTCTGTGATCTAATCGCGCTCTCACCAACACAGTCACAGTTTCATTTTTGCCGACCCCTGTTCAGGGATGCCGTTTGGATCTAAATAGATCCAATTGGATACATTTTTAGGCGAATTTTTGCGGGATACTTATTTTTTCCGGTCAGTATAAATGTGGATACTTTTTTAAATAGGCCAAAATTTTATATTTCCTATAAAGATTTTTTCGTTCAAAAATCGATTTTCGTTAAAGATGGTAGAAAGCATTACGTTTTCTGAACGTATAAAGAATCGCTATTAAGCGTGAAATTAAAGCATTTTATTTTTTGTGAACGAAGCAATGAACATATGAAGAGATCTCACCAAAATAGGTATAAGCGCAATTGCTTTAATTATCTTAAAAGGATGCTTTAAGCAAGATCTTAATATACATATCGTCGTTTAAAGTACAAAACCGCGTATCAACAAAATGCAAAACCGCGCATGTGACGTTGCATAAATTATTTTCTAGAGAGTAAGAACACTCATATTTCAGAATGGTTCTCTTTTTTATAAAGCAATCGCATTTCTGGCTAGTATATTTCAGGACGAATGGAAAAGGATTGAGCTTGTGTGAGCAAATCCTATTTTTGGCAGCAAATGTCAGTTACGCGGTTTTGCAGAATGACGATACGCGGTTTTGTACTTTAAACGACGATATACATATATAAAGTAAATTATACTCTTTCTGTAGTAATATCTTTCATATCATATATTTTCATTTGTTAATTTAAAAAGAAAGAATATTTCAATGCAGTTCAAAAAACTAAATTTGATTTATTTAAGGCAGTGCTCTTGCAAAGTGGGGGAAATCGAGAGCGCAAAATGGCACTGAAATCTGCCACTTTCTGCTGGAAAAAATTTTACCGTCGAAAACTTACAAGTAAAAAAGTCTTCTGACCACAAACATGTGTTCGTGAATAAACAAAAGAAAGGAATAAAAGTTTAGTTTAGTTAATTTATTATTAATCTCTATACGATTTTTCAATTTTACCATATTTTTCCCAGAAATATACCAAAATAGATAATAATGCTGAAAGGTTCTGACCAAATTTGTCAGTTGATCGTTAAAACGAAAATGGGATAATTTTAAAGGCACATTTGTAGCGCTATCTTCTTAATTTTTGTGAACCCAGGAAGGGTGCTTAGAGGAGATTCTTTTGTTTTTGAACGCGTCATAATGTGGTATCAAAAATATTTGTTAGAAAAAACTTATTCATTCCGAGATAATTTTTTCAATTCAATTCAATTCAATTTATTAACTTCTTGAGTACAGTAAAACGCGAGGTCTTTTCAATGTACAAATAATCCAAAAAAAATTACAAAATTAGCTTCAACTAAAATCTAATTAGATAAAGTACAGAAAAATATTGTGATGGTAACAACAATATTTAATTATAAGTAATAGTTGTGCAAAAAAAAAAGCATATATGTATATATAATAGATAAAGATAATAATAATAATAATTCATTTATATGTTAAAAATATTTTTCCTATACAAAAGTATTCAACAGTAAAAAAAATTCCAAATTGGGGACAATGCACCAAGCGGATAATAAATTACCAAATGAACCACCTATTGCAACTGTGAAAGTTATCAGCTGTTTCGAGGATTACAAGTTTTTGCAAATTTTGCAAACTGCTGTTGTTGTTGTTGTTGTAGCGGCTACTAAGCCCCGTTCGGGGCGGTTCATCCATCAACGTTGTCGTCAATTTCAGCTAGGAGGAGGCCCAGGAAGTGTGCTACTTCCACAGTGGCTGTCCATAGTGACAGGGGCGTTAGCTGAGTGGGGTTCTCAGGGCATGTGAAGAGGTGCCGGGAGTCATGTGGCGCCACTCCACATGCCGGGCATTGGTTGGGCACATCCTCGTTGATTCTGCTCAAGTAGAAGTTGAGCCTGCTGCAATAGCCAGAGCGAAGTTGGGCTATTGTACTGCGGGTCTCCCGAGGCAGACAAAGTTCTGTCCCGTCCACGTCCGGTGGTTGTGTGCCTAGAACGGCATTCACAGGGCGGGAGTCTACATAACTTGACACTGATTCCCTGTGAATTCCGTTCAGGGCCTGTCGGTAGGTTAACGGGTAACCTCTGGACTTCGTTCGTTCGTTCGTTCGTTCGTCGTCCTCCTGACGTGCCGTGGCGAGGGCTTTTCCGCGAGCAGCTGTCTGCTGGGATGGCCACGTCTGTGGCCCCCAGCAAGGAACTGCTTGCAGAGCATTATGTTATGCTCTTTTACTGGGAGCATCTGGGCCTCGTCATGTAGGTGGTGTTGGGGCATCATCAGGAGGCATCTTGTCGCAGTTCGTAATGCCGTATTTTGGCAGGTCTGTAGCTTCATCCACTGCGTCCTGCTAGTCCCCGGCGACCATACGGGCGCTGCATAGTTTAGAACCGGCCGGCCAATTGCCTTGTATGTTGCCAACAACGTTTCTTTATCTTTGCACCAAGTGCTGCCGGCCAGCGACTTGAGGACATTGTTGCGGCTCTGTACTTTGTTGACAATTGCGGTTGTATGCGCCGAGAAGGAGAGCAGACTGTCGAAGGGAACTTCGAGGATTTTCGGGTTATTCACCGTCGGTATTGTTACGCCATCGACGTGAATACCCAGTGGCAGTGTGACCTTCGTCCAGGTGGTGAAAACGGTTGCCGAGGATTTCGCAGGGGATAGGGTAAGGCTTCTTGCAGTGAAGAAGCGAGAAAGTTCGGAGAGGTAACCGTTTCCTTTCGAGAACAAGTCATCAATTCCATTCCCAGACGCCATGATCGAACAATCGTCAGCATAGGAGACTATATTAACACCCTCTGGTGGCTGAGGAAGCTTTGAGATGTAATAATTAAACAGTAGCGGGGAGAGGACACCACCCTGTGGTACCCCTGTTTAATTTTACGTGGCTTGCTAGTTTTGTCTCTGAAAATTACTGACGAGTGTCGACCACTCAGGTAATTCGCCGACCACCGTTTGAGTCCCTGTGGGAGTGAGGAGGCCTCTATATCTTCTAGTAGCGTTGAATGACTGACAGTGTCGAACGCCTTGCACAGGTCCAACGCTACTAGAATAGTTCTCTCACAGGGGCGGTTTCGGTTTAGGCCACGAGTTATCTGAGTGTTTATGACGTTAAGTGCTGTTGTTGTGCTATGCACTTTACGGAACCCATGTTGTTGCTTCGCTGGGGTCAGGTGGTTCGTAAAGTACGGGAGCAGCAGGGAATCGAGTGTCTTCGCTACCGGGGAAAGGAGAGTTATCGGCGATAAGACTCTCCTTTGTTGGTTGGTTTCCCCGGTTTGAGCAGTGGGACCACTCTCCCCATTTTCCAGATGTCTGGAATGACGAGAGTGGCCATAGACAGGTTGAGGACCTCCGTTAGGTATGCTACTCCCGTAGGACCCAAATTTTTCAGCATCAACATGCATATTCCGTCGGGTCATATGGCTTTGGAGGCTTTCGCCTTCCCGATGGCTACCCTTACCTCACCGCTGGTGAAAACAAGAGGCGTACTAGGTTTTGGCATTTAGTGCAGCCTTCCGGTCACTCGACGTTTGACTTTATCCACCGGAGGATGCAGAATGAACTGCCGGCTAAAATAGCTCGCGCATCTCTCCGGTCCGACGAAGCGTGGTCACCAAAGTCTATCTCGACTCTGTCGTCGCGCTTCCTCGGGTTGGACAACGACCTCACGGTTGACCAAAGCTTGCTCACACCAGAGGCGAAGTTGCAGGTCTTCAGATACTCTTCCCATTTCTTCCGCTTATGTACGTTCAGAAGTTGCTGAATCTCCGAATTGAGATCCCTAATAAGGGGATTTCCGGGATCGGCCTGACGAAGGTTGTCGCGCTCATCAGCTAGAACAGCCGCTTCGGCAGGAAAATTCGGACGTGGATCCTTAATACATCCTGCTGGGATGAAGCGAGCTGCAGCAGCGGTGACAACCCTGCGGAACTTACGTTCACCTACATGAACGTCGGTTGGTATGGGTAGTGCAGTGAAGGCGCCCTCAGTAACATCCGTGAAGCCTTTCCAGTCAGCTTTGAAAAAGTTGACATAAGTCCGGTGACCCACGGAAGCAAAGTCGGCAGGTTTATCAATCGAGATGACTATGGGCAGATGGTCTGATGCTAGGTCGCCATGCAAACTGCTCAGAATTTTTACTGCTGGATGATTTTGTGTGGAAGATACAAAAATACTCCTACCAAATTTACCTATCAGAAAGTCAGAATGGCGTAAGTTGCACATTTTTACTGGTTTTGCCTTCAATAACTTTTTCTGATATTTTAGTCTTCCCCTCAATTTTACTCGCTATGATTATTTTATTCTCTGGCTGCTAGTACTTACTGGAAATTTTTGTGCATAGACCTATTATGACAGCAACTTTTTTTTTATTTAAGTAAGAGTTTCGTTTATAATAAACACCACGTATTTACTTAAATAAGGTAGAAAAATATGACTATATTTTTATGCACAAAAATTCAAAACTCCAAGTAAATAGAGTGTGGTATTTCGACATAATTGAGCTGCCGTACCGTATCTTGACAAAAATGTATCAAAAATGTCAATGTAGTACCAATGTACTTTTGGCTTCCAAAATGTACCAAAAAAGTACAATTGTACCATCAATTACATCACTGATACACGTATACCAATGAGAGCCACTGCACACGCATTCTACAGTAAAAATGCCCACTCTCCCAAACGTACGCCACATACACTCCTCCTCATTTGAATAGCTCAACCTTTTAATCCTTAGTATTTACATTTTTAATTTTGTTTATTTAATATTCATTACATCCGATTTTAAAACTTTATACAGAGTTAAAAAAATTTCAACAAAGGGGTACAATAAAGTGCAAGTTTCAAGTGTCTGTAAAATAGCGGTCATTTTTGACAATTTTTTTGGTGATGGTGCTGCGCATTTTCTCTCATACAAAGTATGCTCGACTAAATTTTTATATGGAATAAAATGCGCAGCACCGTCAATAAAAAATAAAAAAATTTCAAAAATCAGGGCTAGGATAGAGTCTCTTGAAACTTGCACTTTATAACACTTTAAATGAATGGGCTACAAAACTGGACACCTGAAATTTTTTTAAAAATATTATTAACTTATTCACTGCAGGTCATTAGGACCTTTTCATTGTTGACCTTTTCTAAGAACTGTTTCCAGCTCTAAAGAAAAACGAAAAAATCATATAAAATGCGACCCAATAAAAGCAAAAGAAATATTCTTTAAGTTTTAATTTGTAAAAAAAATTTAAAATTGCATTTACACGTAGAATATGCTATATTTTTGCAAAAAATGTATATTAAATAAACAAAAGGAAAACTGTAAATACTTGAAAGGGTGTGCAATTCAAATGACGAGGAGTGTATATGAGCAGATGTGATCACTACCACAAGTAAACGCCAGCTGAAAGTGTGATTGTGTTAGTGTGCCAATAACGTTTGAATGACTTTGCGTTCACTTTGTTACGCTCTCGCACAGAGATGAAATTGATGGTACAATTGTACTTTGTTGATTTTGTCAAAATACAGCATTACGACAAATTATGTAGAAATACGACCTACTTTATACAGGTATGTGCGTGGTGTTTATTAAAAATGAAAGACTTTTTAAAATCATCAAAAAGTTGTTGCTATAATATAAGCAACTGTTTCTTTGTGTTACTCGCACTTAAGAAACATACTTGTATGGTTTTGTTGATTAACTTGAATTATTGATTGTAATGGAAATTTAGGGTTTTCATGGCCTTTTCAAACTATGCATATGTACAAGTACATATAACGCTACGCATCCAAGTCCACGGGCGAAATTTTTCCAGATTTTTGGTGCAGTACACACTGGCCGAACCAAAAAAAAAGGTATTTAATATTAACGAGTAAGGCTTAATAATTCCGGAAAGTCACCCAGTTTTTTTATATAAAAAACACTAAAAATAAGATAATAACCAATGCCTATTTATTGCTTCAGGGGATTCAATGATTTCCTTGATTTTATATTTTCGTGAAATTAGACTTTTAGAACAAAAAAAAAGTGAAATATTTCCAGAAGGTCACTTTTAGGTGGAAAAGGATTTTTTATTTAATTCGCTTGTTTCTCCAAAAGTGTTCAAATGGCGTATATGGGAAGTTGTTGCTGAAGAAAGATTAAACAAAAAACCTGCCTCCCAAGAAAAATGTCACGTTAATGTCTTGAAGAAGGCGCAAAAAATCTCCAACATTGGCTTATCTGATAAATGAGTTTAAAAGTGATATGCAAATGTTACATTCTGGAAAACATTTTACAAAAATGCAAAAATAAGAACAAAAATTAATTTTTGAAGAGCATGAAAGCAGTTTCGTATTCGCGTCAGTAAACGATTTTAGAGGATAAGATTATCAATCTTAAAAAAAATATATAAAATACCTGCCATGAACACTTTGTTTGGAAATTACCCATATTCATATGTGTCTAGTCTTTTAAAGTTTGGTACTTTTTCGGCTGATTTAGTACATTCTTTTTGTCCATTTGGTACAAAAATTAAAAACTCATTTATCATCCCTGCTCTCGCATGCATTCGCATGCGATGCTTACGCTCTTTAAGCAGGCGCTCACTCTCTGTCCATGCTCAAGAATGATAGAATACAAGATTGCGCCCATCGGAGAGGATTTTTGAGAATAACTTTTGTGTGACGTCACACTGGTGCAGTTGCGAGAGAGAAATGCCAAAACGTGAGCAAGAATGGAAGAAGAATAAAAAATGTTGCAAGGAAAACGTAAACAAGTTGCACAAGTGTGACGTCATACAAACAACGATTCTGTCAAATTCACTGAGAGAGGAATAGCGGTACCGTGACGGGCGCAACCTCTATTTCTCTCAATCGTGGTCCATGCTTGTATATGAGCCATAGTTGCCAACTTGGTGTTTTAAGCTCTAGATTTAGTGCTTTTTGAAAATTAAAACGCCAAAAAAAATTACTTAGTGCCTAGTGCCTTTTTAATGCTTTTTTTGAACTAATATTACTCCGAGACAGTTAAAGCCTGAAATAATTTGAAATATTATAAACTGAAGATGCGGAATTTACAAGAATATACCAATTTAAATGCACTAAAATACCATTCTTCTTCTTCTTAATTGGCGCTGTAACCGCCTAAGCGATTTTGGCCGAGTCCAAACCAGCACGCCAGTCATTTCTCTTTTGTGCCAACTGACGCCAATTGGAAATGCCAAGTGAAGCCAAGTCCTTCTCCACCTGGTCTTTCCAACGCAGAGGAGGCCTTCCTCTTCCTCTGTTACCAGCATCGCGGCCCGCGTTGAATATTTTCAGAGCAGGAGCGTTTCTGTCCATTCGTACGACATGGCCAAGCCAGCGGAGCCGCTGAATTTTAATTCGCTGCACTATGTCTATATAGTTGTAAAGCTCATACAGCTCATCGTTAAATCGTCTGCGATAAAATACAATTATGATTGATAAAAAGCTGAAGTTGCAAGCCCACCTTGTTGAATTCTATTCGCGTTGAAAATGCTAGTACGCAGGTAAGTTAGGTATTTCTTTTTTTCTTTTCTAATTGTTTGTACAAATTTTGATTTTTTTTACAACCTGAGTAAAACACATCATTTCTTGATGCTGAATCCAAATCTGGCCGTACAATTGCTCTAGTACTAGAATTTTTAGATATCCTACCCCCAGGTTGCCAAAATCACGGTTTTTTGCGATATTTGAGGTTATATAATGAAAGCATCAAATTTTATGCTCATTTCTACTTCGGGCATTATTTTCGTTTGCTGCGATTCGATTTTTCTTTCTCGAGATATACTAGTTTTAATAGTACTTCGGTATTACGTCGTAAGCATGAGTCATCATAGCATGTGTAGAGGCTATTCAATCGTTATGATCGAAAACGTTTTGTGTATTGATTTATGTATGTATTCTTGTAAATATTGTTAATTTTTTGCTTTTGTTAAATACAAACTGTTACGAAAAAAGCATATTTTGATTTAAAAATTTTGGTGCTCCTAGTTTAGTAAACCGCCTTTTTTCCAAGTTTTTGGTGCTTTCTGAAAATCAAAAGTTGGCAACACTGATATGAGCAGAAGTGGGCACAACCATAAACAAGCGTCCCTAATTCATTTTGCATGCTGTCGCGTTCTCATCGTTACGCTCATGCTTGTATACGTACACACGATGATTACGCTCTTTGAGCGTGTGCTCGTTCTCTGCCCATGCCTGTATATGAGCAAATTAGACATCGATATAACTGTTGCCAACTTTGTGCCTTTCGCAATAAATTAAGTGCGTTTAGGGAATTAAAACCCGAAAATTTTTTAGTTTGGCGCTTGTTTCGTTCTTTGGTGCCCTTTTCAAGGCAATTTTATAATAAAAACGTGATTCTATGGTGACATTGTATTTATTTTGTTAATTCATTTATTCAATCCAAACGTACAGAAAATTTCATCCGTTGACTTACACATACATATGTCAGTGTTTGGCCCCTTGGATAATATGATCCCAGATAATCCAAACGCAATATTTTCACATATGGGCAATTCACAAGGTGTTGTGAAGTTATATTTTCCTAACAAAAGTTGTGTTAAAACACGACGGTTGTGAACACCTGTTACGATTATTTATTATATCTCAGCACTTAACCTCACATAACACCGAATAAACATAGGTTGCAGAGTTGTATCGTCATGTGTTATTTTTCTTCACAAAACAATAACAACATTTTTACAACTGTCATGAAATATCATGACTTCACGACAAACACGACAAATACGACACCTTGTGAATTGCCCAATAGTCTCTATCACGGAATTCATAGAATATTCTGCTAATTAGCTGGGTGTGCGCATTTGTACAAAAGTAAGCAATTGCATGAAAATAAAGCCGCTAGAGAAACCAAGTAAAGTTTTGCAAATTGTTTTACGAATAAAAAACATTTTGCAAATTAAATTAATTAAATTAATTAACTGCGCATAGTTGGAAATATTTACAAGTGACATTGCGTGATTACTTAAAATATTTGAACATACAGCTTTATATGCAAAAATACCATTAAACACAGCAACACAAATTTGGGTTTTTTTTGGGAAAATTGCGCTATTTTCAGTGTTTTGGTGCTGTTTTAAATAAACAACTTGGCAATACTGACCACTAACTGACCTTCATCGAGTGCTCTTTGCTGGGTTCGGACTCCAAAAATCAAGTTTTCGTAGTAGATGTGTATTTCTTATCCTTATAAAAAACAATTAATTTCTCCTCGTGTCACTGTATTCTGGGACTAAATAAGGGGCTAAAGCTGCCTTTACAAGGGGCGATTTCTGTAGACTAGAAAATCGACTAGCCAAAGCATTTACATTTTACGGTTGAGATGTCATTTACACGGGTCGATTTTGGTTGAACGACAAAAATCTACTAGAAAATCGACCCATGTAAAGGCGCCTTAATCCAGCGAGCAATTATCATTAAAGTTAAAATGCCTTAGTTAAAATTAATAAAAAGTTATTTAATTCTTTCTTTACCGGGACAATTGTTACATCGGTGGGCAATGACGCAATTACAGAACTTTGGACAGAGCAATCTTTTTCGATCGGGTTCAAATCGGGCGATTGTGAGGGCCTATTCACGAATTCAAGTGTGTTTGCAAAGGTGCTGTAGCTCACCAATGTAACATCGTGTCGATAAAAAGGTAAAATATACATTTTAGTTTGCTATTAAAAACCCCACCTCCCTTCTATTTGCAGAGTAAATTTGTTGATGCAACAAAACGGAGCAGATTTTCAGTTGAGCGGAGTAGAGGACTAGGCCTCAAATTATTTCGACAAAACGGAACAAATCTACTCCTATTGGAGTGAAGTCCGAACGATGGCTTATTGTGTATATGAGGAAAATGTACGCTCTTTGTTTGGTGCACAAAGTCAGTATTACCGCAGCCGTGCTGCGGTGAACGTGATGTCGGTGGAGATACAAGAATGATAGAATACAAGATTGCGCCCATCAGAGAGGATTTTTGAGAATAACTTTTGTGTGACGTCACACTGGTGCAGTTGCGAGAGAGAAATGCCAAAACGTGAGCAAGAATGGAAGAAGAAGAAAAAATGTTGCAAGACAAACGTAAACAAGTTTTTCCCTTTCTCTAGCTCGCGCTCGCACTTTCGCTGTTGCGCGGGCAAAAAAGTGACCGTGTCTGGCTTATGGTATCGACAGCGGTGAGTAGTTACTTGTGACTGCCTGAAACTAGGAAAAGCCATGCTCAGCTTACTAATAAAAAAAACTAATTACAAGCTGTTCATTACAGGTGAACCTTTCCAAGAGGTCACCAGGGAATTAAGCAAATCTGAGACCTTTATCGTCCGTGATTCCAACAACTGAAATTATTATAAAAAACGAGGTACCTTTTTAACAAAATTAAAAGATTTTAAACTAATTCTGCTGGCAGCCATGACTTTCAAAGCAGAATTGTCTTCGAAATTTTCATTCCTACAAAATAACAATTTATTAGCCATATCCACCTATTCACAACGTCGCGACGCTATAAGCACACATTTTTCAAACAAGTCACAGAAGACGGGATTAAAAATGAATTACAAAAACTAAAATCGAAAAACGCTGATGTCGTAACAGGCTCTCCAAATTCTGAAACAACCAAAAAATTGGTTCTCCAAATTGGAACACAACGGTGTTTAAACAGCAATATTGCCATGATGCTAGATTGTGAAGAAGAGGAGGATGCATCCGAAATTTGCAGCCCCAATTCTCGAATTATTGAACCGCAAAAAAAAACTGAACTCCTCTCAACAAGTGCAGCGTCAATCGAAAAGAATTTACAATTTTGTAAAGGTTCAAGTTTTTTAAGTTTGTCGCCTCGAGCGAGTAGTTATTTGATAGCGCAGGTTTGATTTACGACCCGTTAGGAAACAGGCTGTAACCCGAAAAAGCAGCAAAATTATTCTTCCAATTTTTAATTTAAGTACTAAAGAAGAAAAGATGTTAAAAATTACTAAATTTTCCATTTTTTTCACCTAAATCACCTAAAATACAGTGAAAGGCCGCATAGACGGACGCTCTAATAAGCGGACACATTATAGGGAAAGGAAAAATTTTGGTTTTTTTCATACACAATGCTCTCCCATACACGGGTTTTCCGATAAACGGACGCGGACACTCAAAAATGTCCAGTTATGAAAAAAAACTCTCCCATAAGCGAACACGAAGCTCTAACAAGCGGTAAATTTTGTTTTGTTTTTCAGTTAAATGTTGACTCTTGCGCTTCTACATATGTATTTGTACACAAGAACATAGCCCACATTCAAAAATATTTTCTTTTCTAGAAAAAGTGTTGCCTTTTCGTTGCCAATGGTCAATGAGATTTGTCGGTAGGAAAGAAAACGCAATAAATTTGAATGTATTTTTAATTGACCCTGTTTCTGTCTATTGAAGAATAAAAATTATTTTAATTTAGAAACCCGCAATTTCAATGTTTTAAGTATGAATTTTTATTTTATTTTTTACGAAATTCCTATAAGCGGACATCTCTCATAGGCGGACAAAAAAGGTGACCATCGGTGTCCGCATGTTGGAGCTTTCACTGTATTTGCATCCGCAATCGCATCCGCGGATGTTAGCTTTTAAACATCCGCATCCGCATTCGCATCCGCGGATGTCTAAAATTCCACATTCGCAACATTCCTAGTTTGCAGTAACGATTGTGCGATTCACTAAAGGCCCGTTTACATACAACTTTGGCGTTGCGTTGGCGTTGGCGTCGCTTCGTCAGCTGACTATGAATACATGCATTTATATAAAAGTCTCCAGATAACCAAAGTTGAGCAACGCCAACGCCAACACAACGCAGAAAGATGGCCAACTCTCAACTTTTCGCTGGCGTCGTTCGTCAGCTGTTCCAACTAATCAAAATTATGTGATTTAATTTTCCTTTTTAATCAAATGCGGGCAAGAAATATAGTTTATAATGCAATTATTGATACAAAATTTTGATTTATCTGCCGCTAGTATGTTAATTTAGTGACCAAAGTATTCTCTGCTAAGCGTTCATTGTAGCAAACACGGGCGTTACTCGCGCTGCTGTCAAAGCTACGCCAGCGCAAACGCAACGCCAAAGTTGTATGTGGACGGGCCTTAACTGTGCTGCCGCTAATGGGCACAAATCCGCTGCACATGCCAAGACGCTCTTGTGAGCACAAAGTTCACAAGCATTTTATATGGAAGAAAATGCGCAACACACTCCACACAAAAAATTCTAAAACACGGTAACTTTTAGCGACTTGAACTTGCACCTTATTAGACTAAAAATGAATTGACTACAAAACTGCATACCCGAAAATCTTATAAAGATTCTCAATAAAAAGTTCGAAATCTTGGTGAAATTTTTTTTTAAGTTTTATTGATTTTTGTGAATTTTGTGCAGGCTTTAAGACTTATATTAAGGTGGTTTCTGTTGATATATAGTAGATGGAACTATTGAAAATAAAATTATTAAAAATAAATAAATACACATACTTAAGTGGTAAACAACATAATTTTGAATTTTGCTGCCATATTTTACTCGCAGCTGTAAATAAAAAGTTTACAAAAATCATTTAACATGAAAAAGTTTGTTAGTATTTAAAAAAAAATCACTGTATGCACATTTTGTACATATTTATTATCAAAAAATAGAACCACCACGTTTTTACTTCCAGTTTTCCATATTTGCTTAACGCCCTATTGGAAATTTATAAAAAAAATTATGTATGCGGCTTTGTAGTCCATTAAATTTTGGTACAATTAAGTGCAAAGTTAGCATTGAAATCCAACGCAGAATCACTCTTGCCAACAAGTGCTACTTTGGACTGACCCGCTGGTGGTAGCAGAGGAAGAGGGAGGCCCCCACTGCGATGGAAAGATCAGGTGGAGAAGGACTTGGCTACACTTGGCGGTTCCGATTGGCGTCAATTGGCAGATAGGAGAAACGACTGGCGTACTTTGCTGAACTCGGCCAAAATCGCTTAGGCGGTTACAGCGCCAAAGAAGAAGAAGAAGTGCAAGTTTGATGTTGCTGAAAAATCCTTTGATTTTTGATATTTTTTTTTTGCTAGCGGTGCTGTGCATTTTCTTCATACGAAAAAATTGTATAACGTACCTTTTATGTTTTATTAACAACACCAATCTAGACGTCGTCAAATTAACGGCCTTTGTTATCGTTAGCGACAACAGCTGATTTGGCAATAACGAATGTTGTTAGGGAAACTTTTACTGAATGGTTAAATTGTTAAAATTGTCGGTTAGCTGAATTAACAACAACAATAGTTGTTAAAATCGCATAGTGAATCGCATCACAGGCACTTTATTAATAGGTTTCATATTGATGTTTCCCACTGATTCAGTTTTAGGTGCCAAGATTGCTCGTTCGGATAACCATCCATCATTGCTCAATCAAGCTTTCTTTGTAAATTAGGAACATCTTAACTTATCTATTAGATAATAATCCGAGCTCAAAGCAGTGCAAAAGCGACTTTCTAATATAATAAGGACTTCCGAATTCATCGCCTTGCGGCCCTCACTGGTCTGCAAAGAGTCCGTACTCTCGATCATTGTACAACTGGATTATTATCGTGTTAGTTATGAGATTCCATATTTCCACCTTCACGGTGGCCAACCGTCCCGTGTTCGGCGGGACTGTCTGGGATTTAAGAGCTATGTCTCGGTCCCGCTACAATACTTCCCGGGACGAAAAATGTCCCGGTTATTGGCAAGAAAAAAAATTAGATATGTATATCGCTGTTGTAAAAACTTTAAGTTTTTGGAAGAACCTACCTGCAAAGAAATTCCCAAAGATTAACATGTTTTTTTCCTATCTTCAAACTGTCACTTTGTTATACTGAAATGCCAACTTGCATACAAATTTATTGAATTTTCCTGAGTTTTGAACGAAGTTCAGAGATTCTTTTATGTATTCTGTTGTAGTAAATATTAACAATATTTTTATAAAAAATTCGCGCAAATTTTAATCAATAAACGTTCGGCACTGTACATACATACATATGTATATAGAAATTTATAATTTTAGTAAATGTTTTAAGTAATTTAGAAATATTTTCATTGAAGCTTCGTTGTATGAAAATTTTTACATATTTTTTATTTATTTTTTATTCTTTTTATCTACACATACGCGAATTGAGATCGGAACATTACCCGCAATTGGAGAATGAAAATTGGCTTTAGTTTTAGTTGTGTAAGAATACGTATTTGTGTATTAATGCGCAACTTGTCGCACCCGTCACAAAGTCAAGTCACACCCGTCACAGTGGAACATATAATCTATAATTTCCAATAGAGGTAAGCAACTCTGGCGTAGATATTGAAAATGTTTATTTAACTATACAACGAACTATTTAAAACCATAAGCAGAAGACATATTTAGCAGAAAAATTCTTATACAGGCAAGTAGTAGGTAATTTGGTTTGCGTACTCGTCACACCCGTCACAAGTGACTAAAATCCACATAACTCGTTTGGATTAAATTGTTTTTGATTTTTTTTTTCTAGGCATTGTGTATACATCAGAAACCTATTAGAAAATACTCGTCTTAAACAATTATATATTACACTTTAAGAATTAAGCTTTAAAATGTAAGTTGAAATGCCACACCCGTCACCGTGGAATGAGCCATATGTAAAAATTTTCATACAACGAAGCTTCAATGATAATATTTCTAAATTACTTAAAACATTTACTAAAATTATAAATTTCTATATACATATGTATGTATGTATGTACAGTAGAGTGGTCCAAAAAAATTAAGTTGGAGTTTTAATGCCGGCACACCCTAGGATTGATCCATATCGAAAAAATATACCCCTATTTTTTTTTTGAAATCAAAAAATATTTAGGGAGTGCTCAAAGCGTTCAAAGTTTTCCATGTATTTTATATGGAGACAAAACAATTTTTCGTAGAAATGGTATAAAGGTCTTGAAAATCAAATTTTTCAACCGGAAAACTATGGTTCTCTTCAGGAGACTAATATCCAATTGTTTATTTAACCATTTTTTATGATTAAAGATTTTTTATTGCCCCCCCCCCCCCATTGCATTTTCTAAGGGCTTTGGAGGACCTATAAAATATAGTTACCATGAAAAAATTGTTGAAGAAACAATTGAGTATTATTACTGGGAATCTCCTGAAGATAAGTAAAGTCTTCCGATCGAAAAATATTGATTTTCAAGAATTCTACACTATTTTTACGAAAAGATGTTTTTTCTCCATATAAAATACATGGAAAACTTTGAGCGCTTTGAGCACTACCTAAATTGTTTTTTATTTCAAAATAAAAAAAATATGGGTATATTTTTTTCGATATATAACAATCCTAGGGGGTGGCGCATTAAAAATCCGACCTTATTTTTTTTACATACATTTTTGGACCACTTTAATGTACAGTGCCGCACTAAATTATTGGCACAGGGAATTTTTAAAAATTTATATAACGTTTTTTGCTTAAAAGTTTGCGCGAATTTTTTATAAAAATATTGTTTATATTTACAACAAAATACATAAAAAAATATCTTAGCTTCGTTGTAAACTCAGGAAAATTCAATAAATTTGCATGCAAGTTGGCATTTTAGTATCACAAAGTGACAGTTTGAAGTTAGTAAGTGGGTGCAAGCCCTGGTTGAAGCAACATCGCAAAAAATATAGAAAAAGGTTTTTTTAACAGCGGTCGTTCCTCGGCAGACAATGGCAACCTCGGCGTATTTCTGCCATGAAAAACAGTTTCTCATAAAAATACAATCGCCGTTCGGAGTCGGCGTAAAACTGTAGGTCCCTCCGCTTTGTGTGACAACATCAAGGCGCACGCCACAAGTCGGAGGAGAAGCTCGGCCAAACACTAACATATGTGTAAGCGCCAATCTATTATTATTAGGTTCTTCCAAGAAGGTACAAAAATTCGAACATTCTTTGTACTTCGGTTATTTTAACCGGTACACAATTAGAAATTTTGCTTTTACTATACGTCGTATAGTGTCGATTAGTAAATATAATATGTAAAATGTAAATATTTAAAGAGTTCTAATTTTCTTAGCAACGATATACATATCTAATTTTTTTTCTTGCCAAAAACCGGGACATTTTTCGTCCCGGCAAGTATTGTAGCGGGACCGGGACATAGCTCTTAAATCCCAGACAGTCCCGCCGAAAACGGAACGGTTGGCCACCGTGATTTTGGACAAAGGTGGAAATATAGAACCTCATAACTAACACGATAATAATCCACTTGTACAATGATCGAGAGTCCGGACTCTTTACAGAAAACCTCATTGAGACCAGTGAGGGCCGCAAGGCAATGAATTCGGAAGACCTTATTATATTCTAAAGTCGCTTTTGCAATGCTTTGAGCTCGGATTATTATCTAATAAATATGTAAGTTGAGATGTTCCTAATTTACAAAGAAAACTTGAGCAATGATGGATGGTTATCCGAACGAGCAATCTTGGCACCTAAAACTGAATCAGTGGGAAACATCAATAAGAAAATTATTAGTAAATTATTAATAAAAATTATAAATAAAGCACCTGTGCTGCGATTTACTACGCGTTTTTAACAACTTTGTTATTGTTAAGTCAGCTAAACGACAATTTTAACAATTTAGCTATTCAGTAAACGTTTCCCTAACAACATTCGTTATCGCCAAATCAGTTGTTGTCGCTAACGATAGCAAAGGCCGTTAATTTGACGACGTCTAGATTGGTGTTGTTAATAAAACATAAAATGTACGTTCTACAATTTTTTCGTATGAAAAAAATGCACAGCACCGCTAGCAAAAAAATATCAAAATGAAATAAGTTCTTTTCCCATATCGGATGTTCTGGAAATACTGGACGTGAGAGTTTCGATGATTTATATGTTCCACCTGGTAACAATGTCGCAGATGTTCCAGAGATACGACTATGTAATTTTTTCATCGAACCGTTGCCACAATCTTATAAGAAATGTTCTCCTAGTTCCTACTGGCGCATCCAAGAGGAAGGTCATTTATCATATGCATCTTCTTATTTGGCGCTGTAACCGCATAAGCGATCGCCGAGTTCGACAAAGTACGCCAGTCGCTTCTCTCTGTGCTAACTCACGCCAACTGGAAATGCCACGTGAAGCCAAATCCTTCTCCACTCGGTCTTTCCAATGCAGTGGGCACCTCCCTCTTCCTCTGCTACCTCCAGGGGATTGCGAATCGAATACTTTTAGACCTGGAACGTGGTTCCCATTCGAATACATGGCGAAGCCAGCGGAGCCACTGCAAAGCTTATACAGCGCATCGTTCCATCGTCTGCGGTACTCATCGTCACCAATGCGTAGGGGCCTGTAAATCTACCGCAAAATATTTCTCTCGAATACTCCAAGAGCCGGCTCATGGCCACTATCATTGTCCATTCTTCTGCGCCTTATACCAGCATGGGCACGATGAGTGACTTATAGAGTGTGGTTTTTTGTACGTCGAGAGAGAACTTTACTACTCCCGAATGGCCTACTCAGTCCACTCTTTAAACTCTTAAAACTCTTTAGTTTGATACCCACATGGCAATATTTCATTTATTTTATCAATTTAACTGAGTTAAAATTTTCAAATAGGTGGCAACCGACCATCCTCATTCCTCAGTCATCTTTCTTAAACCTATTTAATCTGATACCCATATTATAATGTCATTTATTTTATCAACTTAAATGAGTTTCAAATTTTCAAACAAGTGGCAACCCTCCAAATTTTTGTGATATAAATTATATGGAACAATACAAACAAAATTATTCAAATCAGTTGAGCCGTTCTCGAGTTTTATATATGTATTTATAGATTTCTAAATCAAGATTTCTCAAATGCCTTTAGTTTGGTACCGATATTGTAACATTTCATTTATTTAATAATAATAATAATAATAGATTGGCGCTTACACATATGTTAGTGTTTGGCCGAGCTTCTCCTCCAACTTGTGGCGTGCGCCTTGATATTGTCACACAAAGCGGAGGGACCTACAGTTTTACGCCGACTCCGAACGGCGATTGTATTTTTATGAGAAGCTGTTTTTCATGGCAGAAATACACTCGGAGGTTTGCCATTGCCTGCCGAGGGACGACCGCTGTTAAGAAAAACCTTTTTCTAAATTTTTTGCGATGTTGCTTTGACCAGGGTTTGAACCCAGGTGCTGGTGAGTGAAAGCGCGCACTGCTTACCACTACACCACAGCGGCCGGTCATTTATTTTACCAATTTAATTGAGTTAAATTTTCAAACAGGTTGCCACCCTCCTCAAACATATTTTCGACTGTAGGTCTTTAGCAATATTTCACATACTTTATCAATTTAACTGAGTTAAATTTTAAAATAGATGGCAACCCTCCTTAAAAAATATTTCCAACAGTTATCTTTCTTACACCTCTTTAATTTGATACCCATATTGTAATATTTAATTTATTTTATCAATGTAATTTAGTTAAGTTTTCAGACAGGTGGCAACCCTCCTCAAATATATTTTCTGCTGCAAGCCTTCTTAAAACACTTTAGTTTGACACCCACATGGCAATATTTCATTTATTTTATCAATCTGACTAAGTTAAAATTTGAAAATTGGTGGCAACCCTTCTCAAAAATATTTCCAACAGTTATCTTGTTTAAACCTCTTTAATTTGATACCCATATTGTAATATTTCGTTTATTTCATGTACTTTAGTTAAATTTTCAAACAGGTGGCAACCCTCTTCAAACATATTTTCGGCTGTAAGCCTTATTTAAAATCTTTTGTTTGACACCCACATTCTAATATTTCATTTATTTGTTCAATTTGACTGAGCAAATAAGTGGCAACTCTCGTCAAAAATATTTCCAGCAGTTATCTTTCTTAAACCTCTTTAATTTGATACCCATATTGTAATAATTTATTTATTTTATCAATATAATTGGTTTTAAAATTTTTCAAATAGGTGGCAACCCTCCAATTTTTTGCGATATCATTGGTTCTGGTATTATACCGAACAACACAAAAAAAAAATGTTCAAATCGGTTCAGCCGTTCTCGAGTTTTGACGACCGTGACATACGAACACAACATTTTTATATGTACATATATATGGGCAAATCTAAAAAACAGGTAACCTTCGTGTTTTTTAGCTTTGTTTTCACTGTTGGAAACTATATCAAGCTGGTTGCTTTTGGATATAATTCATTGACATATAGTGGAGCCTCAAAAAAATTTGGATCAATTTGCTGCATAAAAGTTTAAACAGAATCAAATCGCCCAGAGAAATTCGTCGGAAGAAAGTTCGCTGCCAAAATTAAAACACACCGCAGTTTATGGGATTGCACACAACAAATGTGACAACGAATTTCGTCTGACGAAATTCGGCAAGAATAGATTTATTTTTAATTTTGCCGCTGCCGCCGGCCACAAAATCAGCTCTCAGTGAAAATGGAGCTTTGTTTCCCCATTTTTCTATCAGATAATTATCAGCAAGAATCAGAATGGCAAAATTTGGTAATTTATCTCTTCGCTTTTGTATTTTTATGCGTTTTTATTTGCCATTCAATTGATGCGAATTTCGTTTCTGTTCTGTTTCACTGGGCGAAATGTTGCGGAGCATATCACCCAACGGTATCGCTCCGACCGATGAAATTCGCACAGCGATCTGGTTCTGCTTATACTTTAACTTTTGAATTATAAGGTGTTTAAATTTAAAAAAAATTATGAAAACAAGTGAATTTTTTATGTAATATTTAAGAGGGGAAAAATTAATTATGTCATAACTTTTGAAGCACACCATATTCTGATTTGAAATTTAATGGGCATTTATCACTTATGTGTATACTTCATATGTAGTAGTTAAGAAAAGTGTGCCTTAAAAAATAACGAAATGGCAAGTAACTCAAAGTCTGTAGCTCCACATTTCACAATTTTCAAAAATTTCGGTTTATCGCGTATAGTTTTTGAAGCATTTAATTTTAAGAACTTTTTACAACAATTACGAAAAATTTGCTACCTTAGCAAGAGGTGTGCTGTCAGAATAAACCAACTTTTAAAGATAAAATATTCTGCGATCTTGAGCGTAATTTTTATTCCAAAAATATCTTAATTGAAGGCACATTTGGAAAATACGTTGAAACGATCTAAATATCTTTATAACTACTAGTCCTTATAACGTTGCATAAACCTGTAAAATGCTTCAAAAAAATGTTCTCTAGAAGTGTGTTAAAACCCCAATTTAGTACTTTAAATTATGCTCCTTCTTGCAGTCAGAATATTTCGAGCGTGGTATCAAATCAAATTTTTTTCGACAAAGGTTCTGATAGTTGCCCTTACTTAATTGGAGCCTTCTAGATTTAATGGCGTCCTCAGTTTTGTCCGATTATCTCCACTTTTGGAGATAGCGGTACTTGAAACTTTTCTTATAGTTAAAATGTAATTTACAAATACCGTTATCTCGAAAACCGGAGCCAATCTGGTAAAACGGGGGATGCCACTGAATTTAGAACGTCCCAATTAAGTTGTTTCAACTTTCAAAATCTTTGCTCAAAATTTATAACTTGAACAACGTAATTTGAACCCAGCTTATTCTTTTATTTTCTATTTCATGTTTATTCCTCGTCTAACTTTGGAAATGACGAAAATGAGTTACAATTGTATTAATCGATTTATTAAGAGATTACGAATACAATGATATATAAAACATAGGCGAATTCATTTTACAACAAACACATCATTTTGACATTAAGAAGTACCGCGGCGAAAATCTAAATTCGCCATCAACACCACCTTGTATAAATTCGCCTTGGTTGAGCTGTTAATAACATTATCCTTGTAATGTAAGTTTATGACATTCGAGACGATATTAGAGATCTGGTACTCGATACCAAAAAATATCGGTATCGAATGCCAAAAATATCGATATGGTATCGTATCGTATCGAAATTCGTGTCCCTAGTAATATTTTTTTTCTATATTTTAAGTTAGACCTCTTGCAATACATCGGTGAAAACTGCATTCAATTTCATGCAAACATACAAACAGATAGACAAAATTGCTCTAATATTATTATATGTGTAGTAGCACCTTAATGAAATTGATAGTTATAAGTTGTTATCGATGTAATTCAAAAATAATAATCTGGCAGCGCTGTTAGTTATTAAGGAGACATTATAATAAAGCAGTATACTCTCATACTGAAGACAGAAAAGACGTGTTTGATTTTCGAGCTCTGACTGCGCGAATACATTTGCCCATTAAATGGCGACCGTTACGAAAGAAAAGAACCGAACTTTTACGTAAATCACACGCATGTGTGAAAATTGAAATAATTGTATGGAAAACATTCACTCGATTTTTAACAAAACAAAAAGAAAAATAAATAACAAATTAAAACACTGCGCACCAACACAGTATGGATAATATTTTACAAAAACAAAAGGTTAATATAGTGGCACCTAAAACTTAGAAAAAACCAATTTTTTTTACCTCTGTATTGGCCGCGAGTTCGAGCAGTTCCAAATCTAACACTTAATAAAAAAAAATCATAACACAAAGAATTCAATGTTGCATGTGTGCGAATGGGTGGAGGCATTTCCCAAGCACTTGTGCTGTATAAGGAAAAGTCGCTTCATAACAAAAAGTGAGGTTATATGACTAAAGGCTTTACAGCCCCTTGTGAAGGTACATATGTGGAAAAATAACGTACTGAAACCTCGAGTCATATAACACGCCACAATTCCGTTACCACATAAAAATCAAAAGCCAAAGACAATTGCAAATTCGTGACTTTTCCTGAAAAAAAACTGTTTAGCTACCCTGCAAAAAATGGGACTAATCCGGGATGACTCCGGGAGCAATCGCAAAGGAGCATGCGACTAATACCACTTTTGATCTCTTTATATGGAATGAACTGATCGCTTTTGTTTGAGCATGTCCTATGAAGAGACTAATTGCCCACCTTTATATATAAAAAGCAACTAGTCACTTTTAAAAAATAAAAATAAAAATTTGCGCCAGCTGCGATTCGAACCGGGGTGCTCAGTTTTGTTAAGCGAATACTCTCTCTGTGTGCCAACGCCGCACATGAAATTTCATTGACTAAGTGCGCACATATCATTAAATCGTTAATAGTACCCGTTAGAGATGAGTCGGGGACTAATTGATCTCCAATTATACCCGTAAGGGATGAGTCGAGACTAATTGATCTCCAATAGTACCCGTATGAGACTAGTTGCGACTAATTAATGCCCAATTGTACCCGATTGAGAGGAATCTCGGAATACTCTCTTTAGAGATTAGTCGCACAATTTTTTGCAGGGTAGCGACAGCGACGGTAGCGCAAGAACGCGAACAATCGGCGTTATTTTATGTCGACGGGAGCACCCCGTCCGAATCCAGTGCGCTGCTCAGTCAGCCGCGCTAAGGAGCGCAGATCTTTAGCAGCAGAACTTCACAGTCGCACATCACAAAAGTTTAACGTGCGAGGAAGGCGACTAAATAACAAAATGCAGCAACAATCTGCGCCACATCAGTAAATGCGAGAAGAGATATACACAGTGTTTCCATCTTTTGATTTTAAAAAAGCACCAAAAACTTGGATAAAAAGCGTTTTACCACACTAAAAGCACCAAATTTTTTGAATCAAATCGAATCGCATCAAACGAAAATGATGCCCTAATTAGAAATGAGCAAATAATTTGGTGTTTTCATTATATAACCTCAAATATCGCTAAACAACGTGTTTTTGGCACTTTGAGGTTAGGATATCTCAAAATTCTAGTTCTAGAGCAATTGTGAGGCCAGATTTGGATTCAGCACCAAGAAACGATGTTTTAACCTCAGGTGGTAAAAAAAAAAACAAAATTTGTACAAATAATTAGAAAATAAAAAAACAAATACTTAACTTACTTGCGTACTAACACTTTCAACGCGAATAGAATTTAACAAGGTGGGTTTGCAGCTTCAGCTTTTTATCAATCATGGTTGTATTTTAGTCCATTTAAATTTGTAGATTCTTGTAAATTCAGTGCGGCCACAGCCTAAAATATTTCAAATTATTTCAGGTTTTAACTATCTCGAAGTAATTTTAATTCAGAAAAAAAGCACTAAAAAAGGCACTCGGCACAAAACAATTTTTATTGGTGTTTTAATTTTCAAAAAGCACTAAATCTAGTGCTTAAAGCACCAAGCTGGCAACTATGGATATACATTTATTTCCCTCTTTATCACCTACAATAATACACAGTAGTGCAGACCGTCTCTCTGTGAAATATCACTAAAGTCAACGTTCAGAAGAACATATACATACTTCGCCCGCTTCCACTTACAAAGTCATGCACCGGTTCGACAATGGGCAATAAGAGAACATCAACAGAGCAAGAAGGACGACATAATTCGCATTCACCTTTACATGAGTGTTATACCAATTTATTCGACGAAAGTAAAAATTAAAACAAAAAAAGAATAGTACTTAATAATATAAGTAATTAAGGTAAATTATTAGGTACAAGGGTAAACTCTTATAAATCCCGTGCCAAAAAAAAATAAAATAAAATAACTGTCTGAAAATGTTCCTAACTGTTGCTCATTAAATGGCATATGTATGTAAGCTGATATGGAAAACATGTACATATTTACTTTAACATATTGTACTGATAGTATTGGTATATGTATGTAAGTATATTTTATTGAAGGTAAAAATGTTAAACTCAATACTAAACTCGAGTTATTAACTACATCATAGTTCTTTTTCTTCAATGAGTGATCTGCAACTTCAGTTTACGAACTTGATTGATAGCTTTATCAAAGTGACAAAAAGAGTTTTGAAGAATACACCACTAACGACAAACGAAGATAAAATAAGAGAGTACAAAACGCTACTTATTGAAAATTATAATTCTATCTTAGAGTATGCTAGCACACATTCGAAGCAAATTTCAAGTTACTGATTAGATGCTTTCATAGACTAGAGTGTAATATAAGAGTTCCGCAATTATCAGATTTTTTAGAGCTTGTTCAAGAAAATATTGAGACAGATTCTGTAACTGAAGAAGAATCCGGTGATGCGAGCACAGGTTTTCATCTGAAAATTAGCGAGTCTTCGCCCTCCTTTAGTAAAGCATTAAAAGTTCCTGAAAATCAGTGCACAATTTCAGGTTCACCAGACATTCCTTTTAATTTAAGTGTTAATATACAAAAAACCGAAATGGCTACCATAGAGCAAAAGAAAACGTTTGTGAGCATGTGTGCATCAATCATCCGTGAGAATTACAGTGGTGACGGTCTAGCACTGGAGTCATTCCTGGACAAGGTTAGTTTAATACAAACTTTGATGGACGCTAGCTTATCAGATACGCTCATAGTGTTCCTAAAATCAAAGCTTTAAGGTAAGGCCCGAGAGGCGTTGCCCGCAAATGTTAGTACGATTTCTGACATTAAGATAGCGTTGCGAACTCGTATTAAGCCAGATAATTCAAAAGTTGTTGCTGGCAAGATAGCGTCACTGCATGTTAAGAATACCAATTATGCAGATTTAATAATTGAGGGCATGACTCAAGCCAAGGCACACGAAATGGCCGTGGAGCAAATGATGAACGTCTGTCGATTGAATGCAAAGTCAGACTTGGTTAAGCCAATTCTTGCATCGACTTCATTTTCAGATTCGAAAGACAACGTCGCAAAGTTAATAGTCGAGCAAACTAATGAAACTAAGGAACGACAAATACTAGCATTTCGCGCGCGTCCAAATACTAGCTTCAACACTACTAGGAGATTTAGTTCTTATCGCAACCCTCAAAGCTTTCGTTTAAATAGCAATTATCAGAGCCATCGCTCAAATTACAACAATTTTAGAGGTAATCGCACAAATCACAACACCTTTCAAGGCCAGCGCACAAATTATCTTAATCGCGGTGATACCAGCAACAATACTCGCTCAAGAAATAACCGACATAGAAATGCCACTCTCAGGGCTTTAAACGCAGATGCCCCTCAACAGCGGGAGTTGGGGGAAGAAAATGCAAGCCACTAAATTTGGAAACTACAGAAATATCTGTGTTCTGCTTAAATTTGAATTATGCAGACTTTATTGAAATAGGTTGCTCCCATTCACATAATGCTTGTACATTCCTTGTTGACACGCAAGCGGATATTTCGCTGATAAAATTATATAGCATTTACAAAAATTCAAAAATAAATAAAAAGAATATTATAAATATCACAGAAGTAACGCCAAATACAGTAACTACATTAGGTACTATATTTACAAATCTACTTATATCCGGTTGTTTTATCCCGCACATCCTGCATATTGTAAATGATGACTTCAATATACCATCAAATGGCATTCTCGGCAAGGATTTTTTAAAGCTAAACAAATGTGTTATAAATTATGAAACAAATATTTTCGTTTTATGTGTAGGCGATACAAAGCTCAAATAGCCAATTTTGCATGAAACTAACCGCGATACTTGCGTTTTTCCGCCCAGGTGTGAGGTTTACCGTGTCTTCAATTTGGGAAAATGTTCAAAATTCGTTTTTGTAGATTCCCAGGAAATATGCAGTGGTGTTTTCGTAGCTAAATGCATTGTTAATGCAAGTAATCCAATTTTGAAAATAGTAAACACCACAGATGACATAAAATATGCGAAGAACTATGGAATTTGAACAGGGAATCTCTCCGATTACAATAATGTTTATGAAATCGATAAAAATTCTGCTGATGCAAATCGTCTTACCGAATTAGCGTCTATTCTCAAACAACAGATACCGATTTATGCTGAAAGTGAAATTTTAAATCTATGTCTACAATACGGTGACATATTTGCTCTGAAGAGTGACAAAATGACCCTTAACAATTTCTACGAGCAAAAGTTGAGATTGGTAGACAAAAGTCCCGTTTACGTTAAAAATTATCGGCTACCGTACTCACAAAGAGCAGAAATCAATAAACAGGTAGATAATTTGCTCCAAAACAATCTCATAGAACCGAGTTTTTCAAACTACAACAGCCCCCTAATTCTAGTCCCAAAAAAGAATCTCAGCGGTGAAAGATCATATCGCATGTGTGTAGATTTTCGAGCAGTCAATAAAAAGTTGATAGCAGACAAATTCCCACTTCCCCGAGTCGACGATATACTAGACAACCTCGATCGAGCCAAATATTTTTCGACGCTGGATCTATTTTCCGGATTCCACCTGATACCGCTTCATGACGAGTCCAGAGATATTACTTCGTTCAGCACGGATAAAGGTGCATTTCGCTGGAAGGTGCTGCCATTTGGCCTGAATGTTGCACCAAATTCGTTTTCGCGCATGATGGCGATCGCATTTTCTGGCCTATCCCCAAACCAGGCATTTCTATATGTGGATGACGTAATTGTTGTTGGGAGTAGCGAAGCTCATCATTTGAAAAATCTCATGAAAGTCTTTGAGACTTGTCGAACATTTAATCTTAAGTTAAATTCAGGTAAATGTAACTTTTTGCGTTCAGAGGTAACTTTTTTGGGGCACAAGTGCACTGCAAAGGGTCTTTTACCTGACGATTCGAAAGTAATCGCTATTAAACGCTATCCAAGGCCGACAAATAAAGATTCAGTCAGAAGATTTGTTGCATTAGCGAATTATTATCGCCGGCTTATTCCTAATTTTGCTTCCTTAGCTATGCCTCTTAATTACTTAAGTAGGAAAAATGTAGAGTTCAATTGGGATCAGGAATGTGAAACCGCATTTGAAGAGTTAAAAGCTGCGTTAGCATCACCCAAACTGCTACAGTACCCCGATTTTGAAAAAAGGTTTTTAATTACTGTCGATGCATTTAAACTTGGATGTGGGGCAATTTTAAGTCAGGACCACAATGGCAACGATATGTCCATATGCCTCGCATCTAAAGCGTTCAGTGCTGCTGAACAAAAGAAGCCTATCATAGAACTATAGTTATTGGCCATTCATTTTGCTATAAAACACTATAGACCATACGTTTATGGAGCCGCTTTCACGGTCCGATCCCATCATCGTCCTTTAGTCCACCTTTTTACGCTTTCGCGTATTTCAATTAACGAGTTAAAAGGTGCAACGGTTATGGCAGTGACCACCCGCGGAATGGCGAAAAAAATATCTGAGGCTGAATTTCAAACTACAGCATCCGTCGGTGATGAAGAAACTGATAAACTAGCAGTATATGACAAATTTTCTTTTGACTTTACAACAAAAATACCCAGCATTAGGTCACAAATCATTCACGATTCACAGCAGAATAGTCCAAAAAGATCCCATTAACCAGTGTTGTAATTGCTAACGAAACAATAAGTATAATCGAATTGCTTTTGAGACTTCAAGACGAAGCCGGCAGGTGCGGCATTGGGAAAATTGAATGGCCGAAGGATGATAGAATTTTTCCATATTTTTCAATAAGAGAATTTAAAGATTGTGGTAATAAAATTTAAAAAAACTTGGAAATAATTTTGATAGAACCCGTAGAAAGTGTAACTGAAAATGACCAAAAATAGTTCATAATGAATATTTACCATAACGACCCATTGTCAGGAGGGCTTTGTGGTATCAAGAAATTATATGCCAAAATTAGGACCAAATATTACTGGAAGGGTATGACCCGCGATATTTCTAAATACGTAAAGCAGTGTGCTAAATGCCAACTTAATAAAGTAAAACCAAACCCTAAGGAAAATTTAGTTTTCACGCCTACACCAAAACAACCTTTTAATATAGTAGTGATAGATACAATTGGACCATTACCTATGTCACAAGTTGGTAACAAATTTTCGTTAACGTTAATATGCGATTTGACGAAATACTTAGTCACTGTGGCCATTCCTGATAAAAGCGCAAAAACAGTTGCGACAGCCATTTTTGAAAATTTTGTATTGACTTACGGAGCAATTAATTCAATCAAATCTGATTTAGGCACGGAATTTAAAAACGAAGTTTTGTCCGAGTTGAGCAAGCTGCTTAAAATTAAGCATGACTTCTCAACTCCGTATCGACACGAAACAGTGGGAACCATAGAACGCAATCATCGTGTTTTTAATGAATACTTACGGGCGTATTTGAACGGAAATGATTGCGAATGGGACACTTATTTAAAATACTTCACATTTTTCTATAATACTACTCCAAAT
>NW_023458557.1:35197720-35210866 GCF_013731165.1 Rhagoletis pomonella
TCTTTTATTAACCAGATTTCTGTAAAAAGTACAAAGTGGTGTTTCAGTTAAAGTGATGTGTGATGAGCAGAACAAAAGAAAGTAAGCAGAAAAAAGGCAAATTTAAGCGCTTAGATAAACATTAAAACATTAGTAAATATGCTTCCAAATAAGCTCGAAAAACAACCAAAAATCTAAGTGTTAATATTTTGTTTTTTATTCAATTTATTTCAAGGATTGGACGAAATTCGAAATTTTCATATTTCCAGTGGTGTTATTGCATCGATTTAGTTGTCACTTTTTTACTATTATTAAAAATAATGTGGATTATATTACACGAAGATATGAATCCTTAATTTCTTTTCAAGACTGAATTTAATTGTTATCAAATATTTGTTATCCTCATTTGAGTTAATTATTTTTAATCTCTTCCAAATCCAAATCGGTTTTTATGGTATTACTAGCAGTCCTTGCGAAATTCGTCCCGCCCAAAATTTATTTTTTATTTAAACATTTGGTCCAACGTTTTTACCAACAATATCGTTCACGTTTGGTTTTGTGGTCGTCGGAAGGCATATCCTCCATTGCCGCCTTAAATAACCTAATGAAAGCGTTATGTCCGTGAAGAGGTTCTTGTGGCAACAATTATCTGGTCCGATGGTGGATCGTCCTTGAATCTGTATAGTACAATTTGTGGCAATTTCCAAATGGGGGAGTATCATTACATACATGGACTTACGTAAGACGAAATACCTTAGAAGTGTTACAATTGTATTTGTATTTGTAGACATTTATCAATTTATCAGTTAGGGGGGGACCTAAATTATCGAGATAGCATTTCCTGGTACTATTTTTGAATATATAGGAACAAATTTGGAATTACGTTTTTTTCAGCATAATTTGTGGCAATTCATCCAAATTCTTAAAAGAAGGATGGCGGAAATTGATGACAAACGAAGTAGCCCAAAAATTTTGCTGGCAAGGAACAAATAATAAAACGCCCGTTCGAGCTTTAAGTGTAACAACAGCACTAAAACGTTAGTATGTCGTATTTTTCTTTAATTTTTACACATTTGTATACATACATTTGTACATATATCATTTCAGAAGCGTACCATCAAAAATTTGCAACTGCAGCTTCCGACAGCGAGTTCGAAAGGACGGTAATATCATTTTTCCAGCATGCCAATAATCGTCTGCAGAAAAAGCATGCATACAAAAAGCAAAAGGAAAATAAAAAATAACTTAACCCTTAAATGCATTTTGTTGCCATTTGGCAACAAACTCTTTAGAACGGTTTAATTATTGCTTTCACAAGAGATAACAGTTGAATTCCTCGTGTTGCCATTTGGCTACGCACTGCTTATATGATTTCGTACATTTACTCGTGGTTTTTGCCTAATGTAAGTAATTTTTCGCGTTTTTTAGAGCAAGCATTCACTTTTCTAGAACTCTTGAAGTGTGTACATATACTCGTGATTTTTTTTACAATTAAATAAAAAGTTTTGGGTTAATTTATTTCTGGTTGACTTTAAAAAGGGTAAGTATTTGTGCAATAAACGGTTGATAATATCATAATATTTTTTATAACGATCAAATCGCTATAAAAAGCTTTGATGCCAATTGGCTACATTGTGCGAATAAGAAAACAAATTTTATCAAAGTTAGTAACTGTTTGATCTGTCGTTTTAGCTCTCTCTTACAGAGAAACTAAAATATTTGCAACATGAATAAGCCGTTCAAATCAGTAGAAGTGTTGGCGCAATATTTGATGGAATATAATAGTGAAGAAAGTGAAGATGAGGAAAACGCTTTTGATGATGACAGTTTGGAAGACCCTGATTTTGTACCAAATGTTTTGCAAGATTTTGATAATGAAGATGAAACGGATCCATCTCCATCTCCAACGGCTTCTCGGACTGATAATGAAGACTTGCCGTCCTGTTCTCATGCCGTTTTTCAAACTCAAAGCCAAGTGAAAAAAAATATTATTTGGAAGAAAAAGCATCTGCAATTAAATGAAGCTCAGTTACATTTTCATGGATATTCGGATATTGAAGGTGAATTACTCAATTTGGAAACGCCGTATCAATTCTTCAGCTATTTTTTTTCTGAAGACCTAATAATGAATATTGTCCAGCAAACAAATTTATATAGTGTTCAAAACAATCCGGAAAAACAAAATATATATTGCGCTTCTGATATAAAACAATATATCGCAATTGTTTTGTATATGTCACTTGTACATGCCCCCAATATAAGATCATATTGGAGTGATGACCTGGGATTTCCCCAAATCAAAGAAATAATGCCAGTAAACAAGTTCGAAAAATTGCGACAAAACATGCATTTCAATGATAACACCACATTTGTGCCAAGAGATCAACCAGGACATGACAGATTACACAAATTGAGACCGGTTATAGATCATCTGCTATTTAAATTCAAAAGCATTCCCTTGGAAAAAGAACTATCTATTGATGAGCAAATGTGCTCAACAAAAGTTAGGCATTATATGAAGCAATACATGCCGATGAAACCTCACAAATGGGGATTCAAATTGTTTGTTTTAGCTGGAGTTTCCGGATTTGCCTACAACTTTGAAATTTACACGGGAAATGAGAACAATATGGCTAGACCAGAAGCTGAACCTGATCTTGGAGCAACATCGAACATAGTTTTGCGTTTGTCCCGAATAATACCTCGAAAACAGAACTATCGTCTGTATCATGACAATTTTTATACCGCCATTCCACTCATGGTTCATTTGGCGAAGGAAGGAATTTTTTCGTTGGGAACAGTCCGAAGGAATAGACTTCCTAATTGTAAACTGCCCACAGAAGCAACAATGAAAAAAGAAGAGCGTGGTAAAAGTCACGAATATATCACGACAATAGATGGAGTTGACATAACGTCAGTTGTCTGGAAAGACAATAAATGTGTTACTCTCATTTCCTCCTTTGTTGGAACTCATCCTGAGATGTTGGTAAGAAGATATGATCGGAAGCAACGCAAAAACGTAGATGTGAAATGCCCGAATATAATTCAACAATATAACCATCATATGGGCGGGGTGGATCTGCTTGATAGTCTTATGGGACGATACAAGATTTCAATAAAAAGCAGAAAGTGGTATATGCGAATATTTTATCCCAGGATTAGTCCCGGGATTTAGATTCTTCATTACTTTTCAACAACTTGAATCGAAAAAATTGCTTCTATATTGTTTGAGAAGCTCTCCTACCATGAAATAAATAATAAATAAATGGGTTTGAAACTTACTTTTTTATTTAAAGTGGAGTTTTTATTTTTTCTCTCTGACGTCAGGATTTATTTTAAAGGACTTTGTAATTCCAAAGATATGATTAATTCCAAAAATTATTTAAAAAATTCAAAGCTATGGAGAAAAAAAATATGGGTATCAAATGCAAAAGGAAATTTGTTTAGAATTTAAAAAAATTAAAATTTTTTGTATTCACAACGACGAATAGGTAATTTTTTAAACTGATAAGGATAGAAGGACAAAATTCGAGGAAGTTATCAAGTTTATATAAGTCCTTAACGTATAATTTTTTCATAAAGAAATATTGCGAAATTTCAAGGATAAAAATTTAAAATGACATTTTCAATATTTACCAGCCCTTCTACACTAGAAACTTGAATCTTTTTAAATTCTACAGGATTTTCTCATTAATTTCATACCCATACTTGTTCTCTAAGCACATTTCTCTGAATTTTTTACATCATTTTTGAATTACTGACGTCAGAGTGAAAAACTAAAGACGAAATTTTACTATATTTGGCCCATGGTTTCGCGAATATATTGATGTTTGTTTTTAAAATTTACTATCGCGCGGTGTTATATGTACAATGAGGGCCAGTTTTTCAGTGCGAGTTTAACTTCGTTTCTCATTTAAACTAAGTTTAAACTCAATGTGCAGTTTTTCAGTTCAATTTAAACGTATTTAAACTAAGTTTAAACGCCCAATCTGGCAGGTTTAAACTGAGTTTAACTAATCTGCTGTTCATCTGTCGAGTTGTCATCAGCTGGAAAAGTTTATTTGAAAGTGAAATCAACAAAATTAAAATTGTTTGATAAAATGGATTTATCTACTGACACTGATTATAGCGACACAGAAATAAGCGAAATACTCACAATTGTTGTATTGCGAAGGACAAGAATTGTATCCACTCGGCCAAATCATTTCAATGTCTTGGATGACAAGGATTTTTATGATCGATTCCGGATGAGCAAGGCATCATTGCATTTTGCATAAGCATTTTGAAGCTTAACGGACATCACATAAAGCACCCAACAGATTGGAAAGGATATTTTTAGTTTAATAATTAAAGTAATAATTTATCCATTTGTAGGAATCACGCCTTAACAGAGGAGCAAATGCTTTTAATCATTTTGCGCGTATATGCGAATGGTGGAATGCTTCAAACAATTGGCGATTTGTTTGGGCATCAAAATCGACAGTGTCCAAAGTTGTTACGCCATATAGCCTTTCTAAGAGAACGGTTCATAATATTTCCAAAAGATGACAGCCAAAAATATGAAACTTATACAGGATTTTACAGTATTGCTAAGTTTCCCACAGTAATAGGTGCTTTGGATTGTACGGACGTGAAGATAATCTCACCAGGTACCTGCTTTTGTTTATTGTCTAGTAGACGAACTCACAAAATACTATTATATATTGACATATTCCATAGGTGACAATAATCCAGAGCTTTATCGAAATAGAAAAGGATTTTTCTCCATTAACGTCCAAACAATGTGTGATGCAAACTTACAGATAACAAACATTGTTGCTCGCTGGTCCGGATCTGCTCACGACTCAAATATATTAAGAAATTCCAGGATTTATTCTCGTTTCGGAAACGGTGAATTCAGGGACAGTTTAATTGTTGCATATAGTGTTTATCCAAATAAAAAGTTTTTGATAACACCTTTGTCTAATCCGATAACTCCAGAAGAAAACTTATTCAATGAGTCTTTAATAAGAACGAGTTGTACCGTGGAAAGGAGTCATGGTATTTGGAAAAGGCGCTTTCCAATTCTGTCACTTGGAATTCGTTTAAATCACAAAAAAGTCCAGAGCATAATTGTTGTTACTGCTGTTCTACATAATATTTGCTGCACAAATAATGAAAACGATTTACCTTTATTAGATCCTCATGCTTCCACTGCAGTAGATTTCGCTCTCTCAGTTCCAAGGAACAGGCAACGAGAAACTTCGAATCCAAACAATTCAACCAGAACATCATTAGTTAGCAATTACTTTAAGGATTTGCTTAGAAATGGAGACAGTTAGTTTTCATGTAAAAATTTTATATTGTCTTTTATTTTTTAAGTGCTCACATAACGGTTTAGCGTACGTAATAAAATATGAATTGGTCTAAATTTATCACATAATATTAGTTTTCTTATTACTATAAAAAAGGTACATTCATTTGTATTACTTTAATTATTTACAGACTACTCAGACTTTAAATTCATTTCGTATGACTACATTCGCTTCCTTACATTTTAAAAAATAAAAAAAAAATCACATTAAGACTAAAAATTAATAAACCAAAACTAAACACTAATGTTGTTGCAATCACCCAAACTCTTTTTTTCACGAACTTTCCTGTGCTTTATCTGTTAAAGGAATGTATCTACGCATAAATAAATTCACAAATACATGAAAAGTTTAGTAGTACCTGACGCCTGATCCATTGAAGTCTCGAGAAATACAATCCAGTCTTCGGCGTCCTCGAGCGTCTCCACAATGCAATTTTCGTCTAAAATATAGGAGGTATGTATTGTAAAAGTTTTCTAAAAATGTTAGAGTATTACCATTTATTTCTAAGGCGTCATCATCATAGATACTAGTAGTTGGTAGAGAAGCAGTCGTTCCATCCCCGGTTCTATATACAGCTCTCTCCTCTCAACTGCGAAAAATTTTTTTGCCGTCTTCTTTAAATTTTCGTATTTGGTCCTCAAGACTTTTGCGTTCCTGAAGACATGCCCAAACTTTGCGTTGAATTCCGCTTCAACGTCGCTCCATCCTTTGGCTTTTCACACATCCTTTGCGTCCACAAGTTCCAGCAAGTAGTTTACTTCACTTCTTGAGAAATTGCCGCTTCGTCTAGACATTTTTTATTTTATTTCACGTAAACTAATATTCCAATAATTCACCAAACGATTTTGAGCAAAACGTGTAAATAAATAACAGCTGTTTTGTTATCTAGATAAAGAAAAAAACAGTGTTGCCTTACTAAAAGGCAAAAGTTGAAGGCGGCCTTAAACTCACTGAAAAACTGGTCAGAAGTTTAAACTTAGTTTAAATTTAAACTGAGTTTAACTAAACTTAGTTTAAACACAGTTTAAACTAGCACTGAAAAACTGGCCCTGAGCTAGACATTTATAAAAAAATATTTATTATTAAATAAAAAACGAAATACAGCCAATACTGGTCAAGAAAGGGAGCTTCTATTATTGCCATCAGTGCAAATTACAAATCCCGAAAATCCCGGGATTACTTGCCAAGAATCCCGGGATTTTCGAGACCTTAAAAAGTCCGGTATCCCGGGATCCCGGGATTAACATTCCTAGTACATACATACATATAGCAGCAGTTAATTTCATTTAAAGAAATGGCGTATCGTCCATTTTCGTTGTAGCATATGTAAATAGTGCATATATTTAGGCGCAATATTTAACTTCTTCTCGCGGGCGACATCTAGAGTCTTCTAATTGTATCTCTTTGATATGATGCCTACAACGAGGTTGATATCTAGACTAGGTTGATATCTAGAATTTGCCATAAATAGGTTTGCTACGTTTATAGTATGAATGGTGGTCTGGACACACAACATTGCAATAAGTTAATAAATATTACATTATACACAAATATCTTCATCTTCTTTTGAAGATTTTTCATAAAAACAGCCCAAAAATCTTAATTTTCAAGATAAATCTTGACTTATGAAACGCTGGCCATGCATTTGATGGTCGTAAAAAAAGAGGGAAAAGATTGAGATTATTTTTACTACTTTTTGGGTACTATTTCCAATACTGATTTTTAATATATATGTACATATACCTACATATATCAGTGGACTCCACACCAGTTAAATGAAGCTTGCATCCATAAAATATTTGTGCTTTAAACCGGTGTAATTAGAGTTTCATTTTTCTTTCAAAAGAAATTATTATTACTTAATTTTTATTTTTTCGATTAACTTTATTGATTGTAATAATTATTATTCAGTTTTATTTTTCTAGCTTAAAATTATTATTTGTAAAACTTAAAAGGCCACACAGTCGTACCACACACATATGATGATGCCTACAACTTAAAAAATAAGGACTATTTGTCTTTCATTTATTCATATTAAAACAAATTAAATTACACCGTTCTCTTTACTTAATTATTCTTAAATTCTAATATTATCCCGTATGCAATTTCATTTGTATGCTTTCCTTAAGTTCTGAAGTATGTGTATATGCGTACATAGTTTTTAAATATCTTAACTTTAAAGGGAATTTTATTACGACCTTAACTTTCGTTACCATTTTAAAATTACATTTCTGAATTCTAGCAGTTATATTACAAAATAAATATACGTAGGAGCATGAATTTTGTTGATTCAGAGTTGTATACAAAATTACTGTGGTATCAAAGGGAGCAACAACCGTACTATGGCAGAGTGGCACAATTCATGACTGTGTAATAGTGGCCGAAACTAATTGCAAAAGTGAAAAACATTGCAAATTATTGTCTATTATTATAGATACTAGTACAGATTATCATATTTCAGTGTATAATTTGTTATATTACACCGTACATGATAACGAACTGTTAAATGCTGAAAACGCTTGTAACTTGTAGATCACTCAAACTTGGGTGTGCTTAATGGACTGTCTGGGCGGATGCGCTGGCAGGCATTGGGGTCTGTATAGCTATACAAACCTTGTTTTTTTTTTGAAATAAAGACTTGAATATATTCGGAAATTTAGAATTTGGCTTGATAAATTCACAAAATTTACGTTTTTCATAAAAATATAATCTTACGATGTACTTTTTTTATTTTAAACTTACATTTAAGAAAACTCCATTCAGTGCTATAATTACGATTTGAGCTTTCCAGTTTATAAAACACAAGCGTTAATTATGTACTTAACTATTGATATTAGCGTTATTCTCGAAGTCTTGCACGAAGCACGGATTGCACGAAATGCAAAAATAATATTCCAAATTTCGACGAGCACTAGAGCACCTCATTGCAAAGTGGTAGCATGCATGGGTAGCAAGCAGCGAAGTTATGTATCAAATACAATAACAAGAGACAGCAAAAAAAGCAGAACTCACCCATCGATACAGAGGGTAGTGTCGAATTATGTCTCAACCGGTTCCATCTTACCAAGACCCCGTGCTGTTCGCCCGTCCTTACTAACGAAGCGAGAAAAAGAACGAATCGCATAGTTAGCGCGTCAGAATCCAATTGAAGCTTGAGGTAGAAGACAGATTTTCTAAAATTGTTTCCGAAGATACAGTCAGAAGAATTTTGAAAAAAGCTGGGTATCATAGCCGAGTAGCCCGCAAAAAGCCACACATTTCGGAAGTGAATAGGCGAAAACGCATGGATTTCGCAAATGAGCATGTGTCTAAGACCCCAGAATTTTGGAACAAGGTTATTTTTTCCGATGAAAGCAGGTTTTGCATTTTCGGCATAAAAGGAAAAAAGCTAGTATGGAGAAAGAGGGGCACAGCATATGAAAAAGAAAATTTAATACCAACTGTAAAACATGGTGGGAGCGGAGTAATGGTTTGGGGTTCAATGGCAGCTAACGGTGTTGGGAAACTTACATTTATTGACTCCATAATGGATCAATTGGGCTATATACAGATTTTAAAAGATAATTTACTACAAAGTGCGCAACAATTAGGGCTAAGGGAGGAGTTTTGGTTCCAGCAAGACAACGACCCAAAACACACCGCGCAAAATGTGAAGCTATGGTTGTTGTACAATGTAAGGAATCAGTTGCGAACACCTCCGCAATCCCCGGACCTTAACCCAATTGAACATTTGTGGGACTTACTCGAGCGCAGGATCCGGAAACATACCATAACCTCAAAAAGTATGCTAAAGGACATAATATCGGAGGAATGGACAAAAATTACAGGAGAAGATACAAAAAAACTCGTCGAGTCGATGCCAAAACGTCTTAGAGAGGTGCTAATGAGAAACGGTTACCCTACTAGTTACTACGATATCAGCGGGCATCAACATCGTTGTAAAATACAGTTTGTACGCAGACTTTTGCGGATGTCTTTATATATATGGTTTAAAAGAAAAATGAATTAAAATTATTATTTGTACTTTAAAATATCTATAAATGTAATAGTAGTTAAGATATATATATTTTTAAGGAAATAAAGTTCATTTCGATACGTGTTGTATTAGATGAGAAATGTGCGATTTAAGTTGTTCTTTCCAATTTTTTTGCACTGTACGCAGAAATATGCGGGCAAGTGTACATGGGTTTCGTCGTTGCATATTTTGCAGCGGTAGGAAATGTTGTTTCCCATGTATTTTGTTGTCGTGTGTTTGCAAGTTATGCAATCCATGCAATCCGTGCTACGTGCAATGGGTTTGCAAGATTGGGAGAATACCCCTATTATGTTTCATTAAGAGCGAGTGTGAATCGGTAACAAAGTTCGCAGCGAGTAAATTTTTGACAACTATAAGGTGAATAAAATTTAAGTAGCTCATGAGGCTAGTGATATATTTGACAAATGCCTACAAAATTTTGACAATCGCAAAGATTGTTGATGTGTGTAATTTTTCGGTAAATAAAAGCTTAAATTGATGAATTGCAATCAACGATGGTAGATGTTTTCTTAAAATATTAATTTCACTTCAATTTGTAATATTTTATTCCGCATAAATCTGCGGTTATCAAAAATTTACTGCTGTCAAAAAATATTGGTGCTTTCCATTTCCAGACAACCGGTCAGGTACGAGCATGATTTTTAATTTCGACCAAACTCAAATACATTGTTTGTTGGTCCAAATAATGAGACACGTATTTTTTCTTTTGGCTCGGAACAATTTTTCGGCCGAATTAAACGCGATTTTGTTTTTCAGGCAAAAATCGATTATTCGAATTGACAGAGAGAATTTTTTTTTTAAATGCCCATAACTTTGTCAAAATTTAATAGATTCCAACAATCTTTTTACTCAAATGTCAGTAATTCTTTTCACTTCAAGATAGAATGATATAATTATTGATTTTCATTATTTAAAATTTTTTATTTAACAATAAACAAAAGGTGCAAATTTTTTTTTTATTTAATTTCTCAAAAAGTGTATTTTTTTTTCTCAAACTTTTTTATCAGGAAATATACACTTTGAACTACAATCAACCCAAATCTCTAATAGCGAAGATTTTTTTTTCTGAGTTATGATTTTTTATAGAAAATATACGTTTTTGTGGTACATACTACAATATTCTTATATTGTTTAACTAAATGGAACATATGTATGTAATATATCAGCAAAAAGTACAGCCGTGATCATTTTGTGTGTATCAAATAGATATTAGAACACACTTTCCACCATACAGTTTCGAAATACAAAATCACATTTTCCCGCTTTTTATACCATGTATAATAGCTCATATTCAAACAGGTAGTGTATTATGTACACACAAACACTAGCTTTGTTTTTTACTTTTCTAGCAGATCATTACACCGTGCGACAGTCAATTTTACACACGAAAAAATCAATATATTCACAAAACTGGGGGCCAAATATAGTAAAACTGCGTTTTTAGTTTTTCTCTCTGACGTCAGGATTTTTTGTAAAGGACTTTGAAATTTCTAGAATATGATTGAATAAACAAATTATTCGGTGCATTCTAGAATAAAAATATGGGTATCAATTAAAAGGAAAAAATCTGTAGAATAGAAAAAAAAATTAATTTTTGGGTGCACCAGGACGAATAAGTATTGAAAATGTCCTTTTAAAACTTTATCCTTGAATATCCTTGGACATTTCCGATATTTATTTTTGAAAAATATATATGTCAAGGACTAATATGTTAACTACCACATCCTCGAATTTCGTCCTTCTAACTTTATTAGTTTTAGATAAAGAAAATTGTACACTTCACTTAATAAGATATTGATAGTTACAATATACATAAATGAAGATACTGCAATCATTATTATGGAACCATGTATGCACTCTAAAAGAACAAACTGAACGTGTGATGTACGGTTTATGTAAGTACTTTAATTGTTTTGTATACAAGGGCGTAGCCAGCCTTCCACTTTGCGGGCAGGAGTTTATATAGAGGGAAAAAATGTTATTAATTAAATTTTTTTTGTGTATAAATAGAAATCTTTGGGTTTAAGAAAGTATAAGTTTTCTGGTATCCTTTACAATGATACCAATTTTTAAAAATCGGTTTGTAATTTCTTTGTTTAAAATATTTTATTTATAAACAAAAAGGTATTTTTTTGATTTTAAGTGTTTTTTCTCAAATTTTCATATACGAAGTATACAAATATACATATCAGAAGAAAGGAGGTTTAATCGCCTTTACAACGATACCAATTTTTAAAAAATCGGGTTCTAATATTTTTTGTTTAAAATATATTTTTTTTATAAAAAAAGTTATTTAAATTCACAACAACAGTCCTCAACGTAGGTGTTCCATCCCCCTCTTCGACAATCAACAGTCGTTTCGTTTTCCAAACAGTCCTCCGAGGAACAACAACACAATGCTGTGATTTCCTATGTACATATTTACGTCTTATTGTCCAATATTGCTTGTATTGTTGTTTGTATGTTTTTATACCTTTCATGAGCATGAAATGGTATTATAACTTTGGTCCGATGTTTGTAAGTACCAGAACAAAAAGAGATAGACCCATTAAAATGTATACTTATATGATCAGAACGTCGAGCTGAGTTGATTTATCCATGTCCGTCTGTCCGTCTGTCCGTCTGTCTGTCTGTTTGTATGCAATCTAGTCTCTCAGTTTTCGAGATATCCGGATCAAATTTGGTAGGTGGGTGTATTTTTATAATGTATTAATCATTTGTCGGAACCGGAAGAATCGGACCACTACAACATATAGCTCCCATACAACTGATTGTTCAGATATGAGATTTTTCGTTATAACTTCTCCATTTATGCAGCTACGAACATGAAATTTCGCAGCACTTGCACACATTATCAACAGAATGCTTACAGTGAAAATTACAAAGATCGGGTCAGTATAACCTATAGCTCCCATACAACTGATTGTTCAGATATCAAATTTTTCGTTATAACTCCTCCATTTATAAAGCTAGGAACAGGAAATTCCGCACTGTTTTCAATAATTATCAACAGAAAACTTACAGTGAAAATTAAAACGATCGGATAACTGTAACCTATAGCTCCCATACAACTGATTGTTCAGATATGAGGTCTTTTATCATATCTCCTCCATTTATGCAGCTAGGAACATGAAATTTCGCACCATTTTCACTCATTATTAACAGAATACTTACAGTGAAAATAACAAGGATCGGGTGACTACAACATATATCTTCCATACATCTGATTGTTCAGATATGGGATTTTACTGTAAAACTCCTTTATTTGAACAGCTAAAACCGATAAATTTCGTAAGATATTTTATAAATAATAATACAAAGTCTACTGAGAAAATCGTCAAAATCTATGCTGTATAAGCTTTATCTCCTATAGCACTGATTGTTCAGATACCAGTTTTTGCGATATATCTCCTTTATGTAGGAAACTAAACCCAATAATTTGTGTTACCGGTTTACATACCGATCACATAGTAGTGAAAATCACTTAGATTGGTGCCATATAAAGTATATCCTCCATACCTCTGATTGTTTAGAGGCGATTTTTTATATAAGTATGTAACTCCTCTATCGATGTATGCAGATGCATTCAAAATCAGTAATCTGTCAAATCATTTGAGGGGAGAAACTATTTTTTTCATAAAGGCTCCATTTTTGGAGGTATTTTCAAATCGGTCCAGCTCACTTAAATCTCAATATTTTTCCTAAATATTTTGATGGAAGTCTTAGAACATAATAGATTTTGTAATCCAATGGAAACTATACCGATTTTTTTTTGTA
>NW_023458557.1:35210876-35235028 GCF_013731165.1 Rhagoletis pomonella
TTTTCCACATACAAATTTTTTGATACAAAAAAATTAGTTTTTGAAAATATGCCATCTCAAAAAAAATTGGAAAAAATCACAATGCTAGCTCTGAGTATTGCGCAATATTTAAGTATAATGTTATGGGGTGCACTCTACAATAATTTGAGCTATGATTTTTTTGACACCGAAGTTGAGTAAAATGAGTACATTACAATTAAAAAAAAAAATAAAATTAAATTTTGTTTAGAATTTTTTTGAGTATGCAATTTTGTAGCCCATTAAATTTGAGAACAATAAAGTGCAAGTGTTAAGCTACTGCAAAATTGCGTTGATTTTTAATATTGTTTATGCTCATGGCTTCTTGATTTTTTTTCTTTATCGATGAAAATGCCTAAAACCGTTTTCAAAGAAAATTAAAAAAAAAATTAACGGCAGTTTTGCAATCGCTTAAAAATTTAATGGGCTATAAAACTGCATATTCAAAAAAATTCTAAAAAAGTTTAAAAAATTTGTAAATTGGTAATGTACTCATTTTACTCAACTTGGGTGTAAAAAAAATTCATAACTCAAATTATTGTAGAGTGCACCTGTACCCCATAACATTATACTTAAATATTGCGCAATACTCAGAGCTAGCATCGTGATTTTTTCCAATTTTTTTGAGATGGCCTCTTTTCAAAAACTAATTTTTTTTTTTTAAATTTGTATGTGGAAAATTTTTCAAGAAAATATTTTGTTTCGTAGGGAATTTTGATGTGTGTATGTGTGATTTTATCGATAAAAACGTTTTAATTGCGTATGCATGTTCACTTTCAGCAAACTGTGAGCACTGGTTGGGGAAATCTTCGGTAGATTGGGCAAATCGCTAATTGGGCCAAAATTAGAGCCCAATCGGGAAAAACTTTTGGCTCTGATGGAGCAACCTCAAAAAATTTCCAGCAAGGAAACTTTATCATAATAGGCAACAATTTTTGTGCCCTCAACTGGCACGAAAATCTGCTAGCATCATATAAGTGCATTTTCAGAAAAAAAAATCATAACTCGAAAACGATGAATTTTAGCATATTGCTACTCACTTTCCCCCGGCCTGGGTGTTTTGAGATGGAATGAGCCATATACATATATGTACATTATACTACGTTCAAATTGGCTCCTTTTAACTTGTTAAATGAAAAAGAGCTTTTTGGAAAACACAATAGTCCATAATGAACATTTGGAGTTAACTTTGATGGTTGTTTGATTACCATAACAATTCGAAAAAAATATTCAAGATCAAGTTTTTGTGTTTCAATTTGTTTTGTGCGAATGTCTGCTTCATGATATTAACGCATACGGATAACTTAGAGACTTCAAAATGTTTAGTTCCTATGCACTATTTATCTCTGCGTACGATGAGACCTCATGGGAAATAACTAATTACCGCGTGGGTCTCCTTTTAGGCGGGCAGACATGCATACCATTTTGATATTTTTTGATAATTTTTAATTTTTAATAATTTTCTGAATATACATTTTTTGAACGTTGGCGTGTCAAATGGAAGCTTTTGGGTCTTGGCCGGAGCAGAAAGCTTTCTGATACAACTCTGCGCTGAACTGGTTTTCAAACGAGTTAAGGCGCTGACCCAATGCAGGCTTGCTTTGCACGCCTTACTTACTTTAATTTGCTTTGATTTACTTCAAAAACTCGTTTGGCCAAATGACGGCTTGGAACGCGTTCAAAGCTACCAGCTGTGTAGTTAAAAAATTAAGGTCTGTTCCCTTACACTAAGAATAATTCTCCCACAAAATTCCAGAAAACTAAAAAAAAGTACAAACAATCTTTTCAGATTTATTTTTAAATTGATTCGAATTTGAATGCATTTCAAAGGAATGATAATAATTATACATATATAACTATAGGTACATTTATTAAAAACAAAAAAAAAATCCAATTCTTCAAGAGACGACTGACCAGTAGTTTGACATCATAAATATCGCTAGCTAGTAAGAGAAATTAAAGATTAATGTACTTGTTTTATTTTTTCTTATTTATATTCAATGAAAGGCAAATTTTCTAAGTCCAGAAGAGGCCCCGAAAATCCGATAAGGCCAAAATAATACGAAATCTTTTAATAAAGATCGAATCCTTTTGATTCGTATGGAGTTTTGCTTTGCTTTAAACACGCAAAATGTTGTATTCAAAGTTCCTGTAAAATTTGTAAAAATGGACTTAGCAACTTTTCAGCCAGCGATATGTTAAATATAAATATGGAAACATATAATCATTTTTATTAAACTTTGAATAACTTATATTATATATATTTTTTTTAATTACGTAAAAAAAATTTTGTACATAAAAGTATGCAGCAGTTTCTTTGAAACGATTTAGAACGGGAACATACCTTTTTGTCAAAAGCCTACGAAACGCTTTCAAATAAAACATTTGCCTATTTGAAACTTTGAGGCGCTTAAAGCAAGTAAAGCAAAGCTGCCATTTGGCCAGCCTTCATACATTTTAGTATATTCCAAATAACTTTTGACAGTTCTCAAAGCGAGGCAAGCAAAGCAAGCCTGCATTGGGCCAATTACCTTTAAATGATTTAACTGGTTCAATTTTCCAACAACAATTGCATGCGATTTAACTTGTTTATGAACATGTTTTGTTCATTTGACTGTTTCAAGTCCATTTAACATGTTTAGCTCGTCAATTTGAACGTAGTATTAGAGTGGTTCAAACATTTTTTTTTTGGAAATTCATAAACGCTACCTCAAATTATTGTTGTTTGTGATAAAAATAGAGAAACGTGTTTTATTTTTTTGAAAAAAGTTTTTTTTAGAGGTCGCGCTGGGCGCTTTTTTTTATAAAAACGCTGATGTTCTCAATTTTTTTATTTTCTTGATATGTTAAAATTCAGGTAAAAATGTGGTTTTTGCATATAATTACTCCAGTATTATTGGGGAACATTCCCTTAATTACATAACTGTCTTGGGAAGTTAGAATGGGCCTATTGCCCGAAAATATGCTCTCGAAAAGAGACTATTAAAATTGAGACGTTGATACTGAACGATTTACGCGTTGTCATAGGTTGGAACTTGTTATCAGGGGGTTTCTGGGGTTGCTAATTAGGAATCTGAAGTCACTTTTTCAAAATTCAAAATGGCGGATCCAAAATGGCGATTAATTAAAAAAATGGTTGGATTTGTTCGAAAACTGGCACTTGAGAGTTTTTGGGTCCGCCGAATCTGAAGTCAATTGTTTTAAATTCAAAATGGCGGATCCAATATGGCGATCAAATAAAAAAAAACTACTAAAATTAAAACGTTGATTCTGAACGTTTTAAGCATTGCACACTGGGAGTATTCGTGTTTTTTTTTTGCATAAATTCGACAAATGTAGTTGCAGAGTTACAAATTAGCACATTTACTAATAAGACTATGTTTATTAAATAAGCGAAGTTGCAGAGCGATACGAAGACGCACACTGTTACCGCCCACATTGCTACCATTCTGAATGGGTTTATCTATACGCAGTCCCATTTCCTCCCATATTCTCTTTTGTATATTTTGTTTTTGGACCATCATTTTCTCATTTTCCTTCTTATCTCTTATGTGACATTTATTTAGTCCAATTCTATAAGAGATGTTGAGTACAAACTCGAGAAACTGGATCCAATCATGGAGAGGACTTATGGTATATTGTAGGCTTCCAGGTTTTGGCTTAAATGTCGTAAAATAAACATAAATTTCCATAAAAATTTTTTGGGCTTGCTCCACAGATGGGACACAATTGACAAGATTTTGTCCCCGTTAAAATGCTTAAAGCCTTGCCGTCGATTAAAGTCATATGATACGGTGATATTTCTTTCATTTAAAATAGTATACACAAACGGCAACCAACTTCGAATGTGTATCTAAATTCCTTTTTTCGGTAAGAATGTGTTCCTTGCTTTCTTTAGCAAACCCCAGTTTTAGCGGTCTACAAAATCTTACAGACTGAGGTGTGCGATTTATCCACAAAACTGTTCCCAAATCATCCGTTAGTTTGGGTAGTATAACGGTTGTAACAAACAAAGATTGATCAATGGCAACCGGTTCGCTTACAAAAGATCTTTGTTTATACGTACTCTGTCCAGTTGATCCATCGAACCCATAGCTCAAAATTAGTTTGACGTTCGCGAGATTTTCAAATTTATTAAAAACTTCCTCTTGCAAGATCATATTTAATTCGACTAATTTCGATTTTGCAAAGAAACTTTAGCCATAGTTTCCGTAACAGTTATTCCCGTGGGGCTGCACTGTAATTTAGCCTCTCTAACTTTGTCATAACTTGGGTATATGGCACAAAAATGCTCTTTATTTAAACGCCGAGTATTGATATTGGTTTTAGCTTAGAGAATTTTCAAGCAAGAACGCAAGAGCTTCATTAGGGGTAAGTGGTATCGGTTTCGGTGAAAACAATTTATTTTTCATTTCACTTGATCGGTTCGAATCTAGTATAGAAGGGTCAGCATAAATACCACATCTTTGTCATTTGATTCTTCGCTGGAACCGCTGCTGCATGCAAAAGGAGGCTTGTCTCGTTTTCTTGGCTATGCGCCAGATTGGATGCCAGCTTCCGTTTTAGTCGCGACCTGCATCGTTTTAAAATAAACCAGGTCATCCTACTTTCCTTTTCAATGTTGCTTCCGAATCTTTAGAATCCACTACAATACTCATCTTCAATGCAAGCCAATTTGAATGCTTTAACTTAAAAGTGGATCAAGTTGGTAATTTTTTTTCATGTATAGGTCGAAACTCTTAATTTTTTTTCATTATATCTGTTGTGTTTATAGTGAGCAAGTTACCAGCGTTGAGTTGTTTGAAAATCCAGTTTGAAAGTGCTTTAACATTTCGATTATTATCGATCCAAACGTTAAGAAAGGTTGTATGGCTGAAATCAAACTTAGCTGAAAAACTAAAAAATATGGAGAATGGGCAAAATTGGGCAAAAAGTACTGATAACATGTTAAAATGCATACTTTCATGCAGGTAATAACATAGTTACATTTTGGCACAAGTTGGCAGAAAGTTATTTTAAACTTTACGATACATCGTTACATTAATTCATTTAGTTTTATCAAATAAATAAATAAATAAATGTAAGACATACCGAAACAATACACAGTCAAACAATTTAATGAACTCAACTCGATATTTAAGCAATGTTTATAATTTACATACTTTGGCCTTTGTTTTTCATACTTAACAGGAATGTTTTTGTGATACGGGCTAACTTTAACAGCCGCGAGGTTCAGGAAAATTTTCGTGGCACTTTTAGCAAAGCAAACAGCTGACCGTGCATATGACTTTGCGAGCACGGTGAGATGACAGGGTTGTAGCCAAACAAATATTTTACATAATTTTATTATGTTCAAAGAGTATACTTAAAGAAAACATAATTAAAATTAAAATAAATTATCAACAATATATCTAATTTATGCAAAAAAAACGCGAATCCTCCCAGTGTGGGTTGCTGATTACGAATCTGTTGTCAGATTTTCACAATTCGAAATGGTGGATCCAAAATGGCGACCAACTTAAAAAAAATTATTGGATTTGTTTGAAACTCGTAACCGCCATTTTGAATTTTAAAAATCTGACAACAGATTCGTAATCAGTAACCCCAGAAACCCCCTGGAAACGAGTTTCAACCCTTGAAAATGCTTAAAACGTTCAGTATCAACGTTTTAATTTTAGTAGTTTTTTTTTTTAATTTGGTCGCCATATCAGATCCGCCATTTTGAATTTAAAAAAATTTACTTCAGATTCCTAATCGGCGACCTCAAAAACTTACAAGTGCCGGTTTTCAAACAAATCCAATAATTAAAAAAAAAAATTAATCGCCATTTTGGTTCCGCAATTTTGAACTTGAAAAACTGACTTCAGATTCCTAATTAGCAACCCCAGAAACCCCCTAGTAACAAGTTCCAACCCATGACAACGCCTAAATCGTTCAGTATCAACGTTTTAATTTTACTAATGTCTTTTCGAGAGAATATTTTCGGGAACTAGGCCCATTCTAACTGTCCAAGGTGTGTAATTAAGGGAATGTTCCACAATAATACCAGAGTAATTATATGTAAAAACCACATTTTCAACACATGTCACAAAAATAAAAAATTGCGAACATCAGCGTTTTTTATAAAAACCCGACCAGCGCGACCTCTAAAAAACTTTTTTTCAAAATAAAAAAATACGTGCCTCTTTTTTTATCACAAATAACAATTTTGTAATTTAGCGTTTATGATTTTCCAAAAAGAGTGTTTTTATGAACCACTCTAATGTACATAGATATGTATATGTGCTGAGCCAAAAGCATAATTTTAGTTTTGCAGATCTTCCGCAGTATCGCTGCCTACATTCGCACGAACGTAGCAATGCTTTGCTCGATATGAAACAAAAACAGGGACGAAAGCGAATAAATGGAACAATTTTTCATTCTCTTTTGTCCCGCTGAGACGTTGCCTATCGAAATTAACTTAGCAGTGCTTCGCCCAATGTAAAAATTTTAAAATCTTTCGACTCAAATATTTCGGGAGTGGTTTAATGTATTTTAAATCTTAAAAGTTTCAGATCGAAAACTTTAATTTGACGTATAACTTGTCACTGTACGATTTGTAGATCGCTGGGAATAAGCGCCTTGTTTTAGAATAATATATATGTACAGCTGCGAGCATTGAAATAGTAGTGGGCACTCACACTACACATTTTATGAAATTTTTAAATATCGAAGTAACATATGCATTTATTGTTAGTATAAATTATTGAACATTTTCTCAAATAAGATAATAGATGAAAAAACTTTTATTTGCATAAGAACTTAAACAATGCATTTTTAATTAAAAAAAAACAAATCACGTCTATAGGTGAATACCTTTAATTTGACACCACATTTTGAAACTCGAGAGAACGGTGTAAATCTGATTCTCTGCACTAAAAAAAATGTGTAACAGGCGGCAACTCTTTTTAAAAAAATTAGAGGTTCTTCCTTGCAGATCTATAGACCAAGCCCGTTTATATGGCATATGATATCATTTTTTTAAATTGCGCGAACGGTGTAAGTCTTATGATTTTTTTAGCAGGTGGCAACCCTATTCAAAATAATGAAACCTTCTTGCACATCTAGAGGCCCAGCCCTCTAATTTGGAACCTATTTTTTTCTAATACAATGAACGGTGCAGGTTTTATAATTTTAAAAAGGGCAACCCTTTCCAAAAAAGTCATACCTTGCTGTACATTTAGAGGCCAAGCCCTTTAATTTGGAGCCTCAGTTTTGAAAATCGGATGATCTGTGCAGATCTGATGCCGTTAACAAAAGATGCCTTCATGTATTGTATTTATACATAGTACATACATATTTAGATTTGATCTAACCCTGGTATTTGTGTATTGGGGAGTTATTAAAATCCAGATAGGAGCTTTTAAACTATTAAATTCGAGTATACACAACTCTGTAATACTTGATTTGTTACTTTGACTTTTATTTTTGCCTGAAAAAATAAAAGGCAACAATTACCGATTATTTTCTGCTCAAAAAAGTAAAAGGCAAATTTTAACTTTTATATTTGCCATAAAAAAAAAAGCAGATATAATCGGTACTATTTGCTCAAAATGATAAAAGTCAGATTTTTAAAAGTCATGGAGAAATCACAGTCTACAATGTGAAATGAGTCTAATGGTACCTTTAAAAAAGCTATAGCATAATTTTTTCACTATGCCTTTTTGATGTCAACAATTGTAAAATAACTTTTATTTTCAGTCTCTGGAAAAAACTAAATTACGAATACTTCAGAGAGTGACTACGAATTTAAATACTTTAAAAATTAGATTTGTAACCTTCGGGCAACTTCATCCCTCATTTCCCCTCCATCTACAGCCGCCTGGTAATCATTGTCACTCTCGTCTTCAGCATTTCTACTTGTCATTTCCAGATCATGGCCATTCTCTTCATTCATCTGTATGTTACGCCTGCGGCAAATGTTGTGTAGCGCACAGCAAACGTTGATTAGTTGAGCAACAAACTTTGGTTCGTAGTGAAGAGTTCCTTGCAAGCATCGGAATCGGCTTTTTAATAAACCGATTGTACGCTCAATTATGTTGCGAGCAGAAGCGTGTCTCTTATTAAAGGCATGTTCTATTGATCCATGCTGTGGGTTCCTATATGGCGTCATTACGACGGTTTCCAAAGCGTAGCCGGAATCTGCCAAAATCCAAGTGTTTTGAGCGCGATTGTTGCTATAAAATTGCCTTGCATAAGTTTGATTCCAAATAAATGAATCATGACATGAACCCGGGTGGCCCGCATCTACTGCCACTATTTCCATATTGTAATTACAAATCTGTTAATATAATAAATATATACGCGTTTTTATTACAAATAAATTTGTTTATTATTTAACAGCTTACCACCATTGCATTTGTGTTAAAGTATCCCTTCCTATTAAAAAACAGAGACTCGTCATCCCTTGGTTTTGACACTTTTATGTGTGTTCCATCCACACACCCAATGACACCGGGAAAATTGAATTCCCCATAAAAATGCTCTTTTGATGCGTTCATCTCCGCGGGCGACATCCTCAGCTGAATGTATTCTTCACAAAGCAGCTCTCCAGCTCCTGTACAGCAAAGTGCAATACCTTGAAAAAGGTGCTTCTGCCTATGTTGACATCTTGATCTTTAGAAATCCCCAACTGATAGGAGCCAGTTGCTAAAAACCGGAGTGTGGCTGCCAGTTGCGTAGTCGGTGTAATAAAACAATGCCTTTCCGCTAACCTACTTCCTATTTTATCTAACAGCATTTTGAAAACATCTTTATTTACGCGATAAGACTCTATAAACCTAAAAAGTATGTACAGATCAAGTTAGACAAAGAAAATTACATTGAAGGGTCAACTTACTTGGAGTCCAACTTTTGAAATATGTCTACATTCATCCTTAGCTGACGATTTTTTTGTTTTAAGCGTGCAATAACACGTCTTCTTGCCTCAGCCCACCCAAAAATCATTGGCGCTGGCATTTTATCAATTTTTTTAGATTTAAATTAATTTAATTGGTTTTACACAAAAGTTTCAATTTTTAATATATTTTTTTTCTGTGCTTTAAATACCTACTTTGGTTTCTTTCTTTATTATGATTTTTTTGGACCAATCTTAAAAAAAACTACTATGTAGACACAAAAGGAGAAAGTGTGCACTGTAATTCTCAAACAAATTTTCGTGATTTGCTTTTGATGTCGTTTCAATAATTTCAAATGGGTCTCTTTGGGGAATTTATTTTTAGCAAAAATTATAAAAAATTGCCGGGAATATTTTTTCATAGGGATATATGTACATTGGATCCTTGGCTAAAAACTTCTGTGGTAAAACTGTCTCTTCTTTGCTATTTAAAGTCAAAGAGTAAGTTCCATCAATAGGGATTTCCAGAATTATGTTCAAGAATAACAATTTATTTTCCGTATCCACCTATTTAGCTCGCTATAAGCACAAATTTTTCAAACCATTCGCTGATGAAAGTATTAAAAATTAATTAAAAAAAACAAAAATTGAAAAACGCTGATAAGTTGCAGATTCCCCAAATTCCGAAACAGCCAAAGGAATGAGAAGGAAGAATTCTTTTTAAAAACTTTAAAACAACCTAACATATGTATCTGGTTTGGCTTGTAAGCGCTGTTTAAACAACGATCTCGACATTGTGCTAGATTCTAATTGTTTCTTAAAAAGACTTAACATCCGCATTGACATCCGCATCCGCGGATGTTAGCTGTTAGATATTCGCATCCGCATTCGCATCCGCGGATGTCTAAAATTCCACATTCGCAACATCCCTAGTACGTACCATACATGTGCGAACATTTATGACAAAGAAGAGAGCGTGCACATTCATAATATGATACACCGATATAAGTTATTTTATTTTATTGATAAAGAAAAGGATAAAGTCAAAGGTAAAAATAAAAACAAAAACAAAGATGCGTTAAGATAAATGCAAAAATTAAGATCAAGGTAAATTTAAAAATTTTACTAATATAAGGGCAAAGGTGCAGGTGAATATGTAGATGTAGAAAATGATAAACATAAAGATGATAAAGATGAATATTAAGAAACAGATGACGATGAGTAAAGATGAAGATAAAGGAAGAAAGATTAAAATAAAGGTAATTATAAAAAAGAGATTTGATATGTTTCTACGCACTTCTACGGTACCCTGCGTACACGTTCGTGGGTAAACGCGCTCTAACACTTATTTTTCCCCTTCCAGCGATAAGTGTCCGTGTCCAACAGCAACGGAAAAAGATATGCAAATAACCCTTTCCCACTGAGAGGAGCACACATGTACAAAAAATAAACCACCTTTTCTGTTTTGTGGGTTATTGTTTCTTTTAAATTTGACGGTTATTTTGAGACACTTTCAAAGTGGAGAGGGATATTTTTTGTAAATCTAAGAGTACCATGTGAAATACAAAAAAGTAAAAATTAAAAATTAAATTTGGGAAAAAACTGGGGCGACTTTCTTTCTTAGTAAATTTTGCTTGCTTCTCGAAGCATCATTTGCAAGGCCCAGGATCAGGATTTTGACAATTTAGAAATTAGAAATAGTTGACATTTTAGAGACCGAATAATTTGAAAAAAAAAATCAAATCAGCTGATCTACTGATACTACCTGTTCAATGTGCCTTGGGTAGAACAAAGTATTGCAAAGAAGTACATTTGACTGTACTTCGGCTCAAAAAGAAGTACTGTACTTCCGAAAGAAGTACGGTAGGTCACATTAATAATAACCCAAAAAATTTCCAATAGAGCACTGAATCGAGAGCGTAATAACACGGGAGAGGTGCAAATTCTTGCTAGTGAAATGCTAGCAGAAATTAGCTAGCGGAAGAAGAATAAATGTCAAAAGCCGCCATTTGTTGAAATGGGTAAGCATAAACAAAAGTAAAATGAGTGGAAATCAAAATATTAATGATGTACTCGACTGTGTAAGTGCTTGCGTGTAAAGCAAAGTGTTAAAAACTGATTTATAAATAGTAAAATGGTTACAGCGGAATGTCAAAACGGTGCAACATTTACATACTCACTTGCAAGTTTTTACTAGTTCAATAACTTTTTCTGCTAGTTTTCTCTTTTTCTCAATTTCACGTTCTATTTTGCTTTTACGCTCTCAATTTCTTTATTAAAAAAAGCATGAATAAATTCTTGAGTTTTTGAGATTGCAATTAAAATGTTTGATTGAATCAGTGATTTGATTGCAATTACAATCATTGCAATCAAATGTGCTTACAATTAAATTGATTGTAGTTTTTACAATCAAAAAAATGTAATCAATTTTGATTCTAATTCTATTACTAGCACAATCATTGATTGCTAAAAAAATGAATGTATTGCAAATTTTTACAGCTGTGTTCTAGAAACGAGAAAACTTGTATACTACTGGCATAATATATATACCGAAAATCAGTAAAAAAAATTTTACGGTAGGTGTAAATAACGCACGAAAAAGCGGTTTAACCTTTACACTGAATCGAAATAAACTGTTCAAAAACTGCGCTTAGAAATGGCATATTTTTTATATTGAAAATGTATATCACACAAAATATTTTGGTACATTTTTGACTTTTGTTCTACTTGAGCTGACATATGCACATATGTATGTATTTGCCCGTAAAGATTTTTAAAGTTTTACATTAAGCAATTTTAAAATGTAAAACTGAATCCCACACACGCATTCGCATTTTCAATTTCCAACAACAATAATTTTGAATTTTGAACTCTCGCCAGACTAAAAAATTAAGATAAGTGCCACAAGAGATTATTTTACGAGATTTAGTCGATTGGGTATTTGAACCTCAGCATGGTGTAATTAATCAAAACCTCTGGAAGGATCGATCTACTTCGTGTCCAAAAAATAACCACTGTACGATTGTTAATAAAGAAATGGTTAATATGTTGTCCGAAGAAGAAATGGCGTTGATATTAGGGATGTTAATTTTTCGCCTTTTTCCGATCCCAGGATTTTTGGGATGGCGTTGTCACATTCCTGGGATTACGGGATTAGTCCCGGGATATAGATATTCATTACTTTTCAACAACTTGAATCGAAAAAATTGCTTCTATATTGTTTGAGAAGCTCTCCTGCCATGAAATAAATAATAAATAAATGGGTTTGAAACCATGGTACAATAATTACAGGTATTGTCTTCCCAGAGAGCGCATATTCCGATCTGCCTTATTTAAAAAATATCATTGTTGCCCACACTAAAACGTTTACTGCTGGAATAAACCCTTTTTCCATACCCCATATACCATATATGTTTAGTAGTGCGATTCCTATTTTTCCTAACGACCGATATTCGTTATTGATAATGAACGACGTTTGTAGCTTGCAGTAGCGAATACTTCGATAAAGAAGTTTACGACGATTGTCGTTAATTACAAAGACAAATATGGCAATATTGACGTTTGACACTCAATATTTAAAAGAAAATTGTTGTTGTTGTGCGTATTATTGTTGTCGGGATTGTTGTAAGTGAATACAATATGAAAAAAAGCGCAAGAGCTACTACGGAGCAGTACCATAGGATGCTGGACTTTTTCTTTGGCAATAAGGGCCTCGTGCAAGGCGAATTTAAGAACACTGAAAATAAAATTTCGTAAAAGTGCTACGAAAATCTTTCGTAGTGTTGGTTTTTGTACAATGTACGAAACTTTCGTTCATAATACGAACACATTTTTCACAACGAAACAAGATTTTACGAACCATACGTAAATATAACGAAATGACTTTCGTACGGCATTTTTTCAGTACAATTTACGAAATCTAACGTTTATTTTACGAAACACATTCGTAAAGCACTGAACAGATCTCTGTACGAATAATTTTGTATATTGTAAGAAGGCATTCGTAATATTTACGTATGGTTTTAAATTTACGAAATCTACAATTCTGTATTCGTACAATTTAATTAATACTTTCGTATAAAGTACTAGTGCAGAAACATGTTTTTTTAAATTCGTACAACATACGAATATCTTCGTACAATATACTCAATTACCGGCAGTTTAATATTTCATCATATTTTTTGCATCGCGTGTCATTGCGGAATAAATTGTTGGCTGCTGTGAAGCGTATAATATAATTTTACACGTTTTAAAAATGGATTTGCTGGATAAAAAAATAATACAAAATTAAATATTAAAGCTGTGGATATACTATGCTTTTAAGCTTTTTAACATCGCCTACGCTGCACCTTGCGCTGCAATGTGGGACTTGATAAATAGGCAATTTCATCAGTTACCTATCAACGGCAAGCCTAAGCCAGGAGCACTACTTAATGTTTATTAAAAGTAAGTACATGTATGACTTTTCACTGAAACTCGCTTTTCAGACGTCTTATAATTTTCCTTTAATTTATAGTCGTCAAGGAAACAAACATCGATGAAGCTGCGAATCTGTCAAGTGCCTCTACATAAAAATATTATAATGTTAAAGAAAGTAAAACCAGTATTTTGTATACTTTTTCATATTTTATATCTTATTATATTTAGTTTTGTTGAATCTCATAGTTTAACACTTTGCATCAATATACTTTATTGAATGAAGCCTAAGCAATAAAAAATATATGACTCATTTTTGTGTACAATTGTGTGTGACGTTCTTCAGCATATTAAAGCAAAAAACCTGTGGACGTGGGGCATTAACAAAATGCGTTGTATGAGGACAGGGAAGTTGTTAACACTATAAAAAACATGACTAAAATTATATTTTAATCAAACGTTTTGTTAAACAAAAACGCCTAAAACTAACGATAAAAACAAAATAAAAGTGTTGTGTTATAATTCGTAATATGTTTTTTACAGTGTGGAGAATGAAAGCAAAATCGCACATTCTACGAAACAAGCGCAGATTTTACGAAAGTAACTTCGTTAAATATACGAATTATTTCTGTGTATTTTACAAAAATTTCGTACGAAATTCGTTAGTAAACAGTACGAAATTCTTTAGTAAATAGTACTAAATTCTTTAGTAAATAGTACGAATACATTCGTAAAATGTACTAAAAATCTGATGCCTCATATTTTCGTAGTATGTACGAAAACGGTTTTGTACAATCAACGAAAACTTTCGTGGCTCAAAATGACGAAAAATTTCGTAAGATTTACGCAAGTTTTCGTTATATTAACGCAGATTTTATTTTCAGTGAAGCTGGTGTTAGCCGTATATAAATAAAAAATTACACTAACAAATTATACGCACAATTACTGTATGAATTACAACAAACACATAATTTTGACATTATGCTTTCCACGTCTAAAAATTCAGCCGTGCCTCTAGTTTTCGACGTAACGGTACATGAAAATTTGCTTAAATTTTAACTTTTTTATAAATAACTTCGACAAAGTCCATTAAAGTCACTATAAAAAACAGTCATGTAAAAAATTTTATCAAAACAACACTAAAACTGAGTTATTTACAAACAAGTTAAAATTCTAGCAAAAGTTCAAGTATCGTTATCTCGAAAACTGGAGCCAATCTGTCAAAACTAGGGTAGCCATTGAATTTAGAATGCCCCATTTAAGTGAGATCAACTATCAAAACCTTTGCCTAAGTTTTCAACTTGCACAGTTTAATAAATGTAGGAATGGCCTTCCCGTTTCTTCCTCTTCGTATACAAAACGCGGTTATTTAATTTAATAAATTAATATTACATACTGTTTATTTAACAAAACGCACATATTACAATTAAACAACTTAAACTAGCAGAACATTGTTCTGCGCTCTTCTCTATACCCTTTCGTTAAATAGTTCGATAAGTTAGATTCCTCTATCAGCGATGCCGTTTTGGTCCAATTGGACCAAAATTGGTAGCTTCATTCTCCTTTGGTAGCTTGGTTGGTTGGATGAAGCTATGGTAGGCAAAAATGTTTTGAAGTACAACCAAATTTGCAATTACACGTTCAAAAAATTGCTTTCCCTTTGCTCACATGAATGAGATTTCTTTGTTTTTTTTTTTCATATTTTATTAAGCAGACAATTTTCTGCAAACAACAACCCACTTCCCAAAGCTATGACCGAAAAATTGGTGATGGGCAATTTACAAAGTGTGAGTCTGTGGATTTTTTTCTTTTAAATTCATAAAATGTCTGATTTTGTGTTTTCACACACAAAGAAAAATGTTTGATATGAACTGAATTAATCTCAAAGGTATTTAAATTTATTACTTAAGTTTTTTATACAATACGTTAATTCTTTTATTTAAAGGCCCGAATTTGTTTTCTTTAACGTTATAGATTAGTATGAATGGTTAATTTTTTGCTGCTAATTTGTGTAGCTAGAAGCCTCGTAATTTCAAGAAATCTCGCTTTAATGATGAAAAAATGTTTGGTAGTTTGGAAACTGATTTGGTAGGCGTTTTGGTCCCTAAAAATATATTTAAGTGGCAAGACTGTCCTCTATTCGTTATGTAGGGCTGCATTTCTATGTTACTAACTCTGAATGGGCAATTAGTCCTAGCATCGTAAGTACTGTCCGTAAACTAATCCCACATAAATAAAAAGAATAATCAGGGCTATCACGGAATCCATCGTAGAAAATCTACGAATTCAAATGCCCGCTACGAATACGAAAAAATTGCTATCACTGAATCCGAGTGAACTCGAAAATATCGTTGCCAGCTTCGAATGCTGGTTCGAAATCAGTTAGTTCAAAGAAAACAACAGACATTTATGTATGTCATTTTGCTCACGCTGCCCCATCAGGCGCAATGGCCGAGTGTGCAAAGCACTAGACTGCCAATTGAGAGAGCCGAGTTCGAGTCCGAGTCGTGGGGCCGTGGAAATTTTTTTTCATTTAATTTTTGTTTATTTTCTTAATAATTTTTTTTTTAGTTTATTTTTAGCTTAGATTTTATTATTTTAAATACAAAAATATTTTTTTTTAAATACATTTTTATGATATTAAGGTAATTAGGTTTATTTCCTAATAAATTGTTGCTAAACTATTATTTCCTCGATTCATACAAAATATTAATTCATTAAATAGCGTCTAGGAGATGAATGCGTGTATGTACATACATATATATGTATGTATGGCATTGGTATTTTACGTCTACGTTTACACAAATATATGGAATTATATCAAACTATAACAAATCTGGAGTATAATAAATATTTAATATTAAAAATAATGCGGCTTTATTCCACTATTTTTAAGATTGAGGGATTTTAAATTTTGTTCCGACAGCATAATCTCGTCGCACGGGAAGCACTTCCATATAAAATGTGGGCAAAAATAGAATTATGGACGGCTTTAAATGAAAATTCGCCTCTTAGTAAAAGTGAGGACGCTAAATTCAAAAATGCAATTGGTTTTTGGGTAACTTTCATACTTTCACTGTAAATGCAGTTGAAGTTGAAAATTTGGGTTATTGTGGCTTTTACATAGGTATGTACATATAGTTCGTTCTATTTTCAAAAGTGAGGTGTAAAATGACAGGGCGTGGCCTGTAGATGTGCAATAAATTGTTATTTTTAAAGGGGTTGCCACCTGTTACAAATTTTATTAAAATTATATAAGTTAAATGAATTAGATTAGATTAGATATTTTAAATATGGGTATCAATTGAACAAGTTTTGAAAATACTTTACCTCTAAATGACACGTAGAAGGGTTGCCACATGTTTAAAAAATCAAATTATCTTTAATTAAGGGAAAAGGGTAACTGAAATATGTATATCAATATGAGTATCAAACAAATGAAAAAATTTGACATATTTAGCAAGAAATAAGTGGAGAGTAAAAACATTCCTGAGTTACTTTAAGATCCCAAGAATTAAAAAGGAATGTAATCAAAACAAATCACTGATTGGCAATGTAAGTATTTGTAATAAACAACAAATACGATGGCGTAATCCTATGGTTTGACGTAATTATTATTTTAATTTAACTACGCTATTCGTAATATTTTTAAGCTAAAATCTTCTTAAACCTCTTTCGTCTGACTACCTTATGGTGATACCTATCTACTTCAATTACCTAATTCCTTAAATTCAAGTGGATTTTGATTTTTTAAACAGGTGGCAACTCTCTACATGTAGCTAACACACATTTCGATTTCGATTCGACACCCAGGGTGAAAAGTCATGCGTGTCGAGCTTGTAGGCAAGAAGTGTAGGGAAGTCAGCGGGGTAAGCAAGCACGCACGGTGAGCGAAATCGAGGCGTTTTTTTGACGTTTCGCTTTCATCGAATTCACTTTTTCGTATTTTTACTTTGAGTTCACGATTCGCTCCGCTTTAAAAATGAGGACAAAAGAGTTGACCATAGAAAATTTTACGCTTGAATGTCAAAAAAACGCAAGAAACGCCGCAAAGAAAAAGTCATCGTGTAAATGCGCGAGCATTTTCGAAGACTTTTTAAAAACGAAGTCGTCGTGTAAAGTGGCCCTTAATTGCCAGGGTTTGCAACGTGGAAGTGTGAAGCGGATAAATGTTCAGTACAGACGTTTTAACGCGATGCAAAAGTCACTGAGTAATTGCATTATTCTGCGCCCTGTAAACGTTAGCGGGCAATACTAAAGGTAGAGGCAAATAGGTCTGTTATTGAAGAAAAGAAATAAAGAAAGAGTGGATTCAAAATATAAAAAAAAAAAATCTTAGAAAACACTAAAATATGAAACGTATCCGAATCCCACACTGAAAATAAAATCTGCGTAAATATAACGAAAAATTGCGTACATTTTAAGAAAATGTTCCTTTTGAGCCACGAAAGTTTTCGTTGATTGTACAAAACCGTTTTCGTACATACTACGAAAATATGAGACATCAGATCTTTACGAACGCTTTCGTACTATTTACGAATGAATTTCGTACTATTCACTAAAGAATTTCGTAGTATTTCTTTATTTTTTTACGAAATTTTTGTAAAATTCACAAAAATAATTCGTATATTTAACGAAATTATTTTCCTAAAATCTGCGGTTGTTTCGTAGAATTTGCGATTGCTTTCATTCGCCACACTGTAAAAAACATAGTACGAACTATAACACAACACTTTTATTTTGTTTTTATCCTTGATTTTAAGCATTTTTCTTTAACAAAATGTTTTGCAAAAACGTCTAACATTAATGATTAAAATATAATGAAAGTGTTGTGTTATAATTTGAGCTATGTTTTATATAGTGTAAAGAATAAAAACAATAATACATTATACGAAAGAAGTGCAGATATTACAAGTATAACTGTCGTAAATAGTAAGTCTTACCTAAATTTTCTAACTACTCTGCAGTTTAAAATTAATAAAAAAGGTTATTTTACCTATAAAACTTAAGTCTTTTATTTATATGCATACGAATAGTTTATATACTACATATTTTTTTATTGCTTAGCCTTCATTCAGTATATTGATGCAAAGTGTTAAATTATGAAACTCAACAAAACCCTAAATAAATATAATAACATAAGAAAGAAAGAATATAAAAAATACTGGTTTCACTTTCTTAAACATTATAATATTTTTATGTGGAGGTACTTGGCAGATTCGCAGCTTCCTCGATGTTTGTTTCCTTGGCGACTATAAATTGAAGGAAAATTATAAGGCGTCTGAAAAGCAAGTTTCAGTAAAAATCATAAATGTACTTACTTAAAATTTGATTAAGTAGACGCACTACTGGCTTCCGGCTTGGGCTTGCCGTTGATAGGTAATGATGCCTATTTATGAAGTTCCACATAACAGCGCAAGGCTCAGCGTAGGCGATGTTAAAAACATTGTATGCTTAAAATAATATATCCACAGCTTTTATATTTAATTTTGTATTAAATTTTTTTTACTTTTAAAATTGTATTAGACGTCTCACAGCAGGTTGGGGAAATCTTCGGTAGATTGGGCAGATCGCTCATTGGGCCCCAATTGGGCCAAAATTAAAGCCCAATTGGGAAAAACTTTTGGCTCTGATCGGGCAACCTCACAAAATTTCCAGCAAGGAAACTTTATCATAATGGGCAACAATTTGTGTGCTCTCAACTGGCACGAAAATCTACTAGCATCATATACACTCGTGTCTGGATATAGTGAACTAATTTTTGCATGGCCTGTTCACAGCATCCAGGTTGTTCACTATATTAAGGTTGACTTATTTTGTTCAAAAACTTGTTTTATTTGCTCAAAATTCATGTTTGTGTATGTAAGTGCAACAGATCTTTGGAATAAATGTATACTTAGGGAAATATAAATGGACATATGAATGTTTATTGAAAGAATTCGCGAATAGATGTTTGCTTCATGCATAAGGAAATTGACTTTTGGGCCGCTTTTCACGTAGAGTTCCCAATACTATTATGCCAGCATAGTCAGTTTTTAATAGCTTCAGTGGCTTTCATAGCTTTTCCGATCTGTTCTTCGCCTTGGTCATCATCACCAATTTCCGCAGTATCCTCGGCATCTTTCTCTAAATCAATTGGTTCGTCGTCTTCGATTGTATTCCAATTTTAGATATCATTTTCGGTGTAGGTTTCCTAAGACAATTAAAGTACATAAAAACGAAATGGGCAGGTGAATGTCAATAGGGTCAATAAAATTACCTTCGGTATTACAACTTTCAGCAGACCCTGTATATCATCGATTTCTTTATATTTTTCCTGCAATATTTTTTGGCGAAGTAAGCTCAGAGGAACATCATCGTCTTCATCCTCGCTTTCATTTGGCTCTGTGGCATTGAAACATTCTAATAAAGGCTTCCAACATTTCGCTGTTACACTTGCCTTCAGCTGATTCCAAGCAAGCATTAAAAATGATACAGCATCTTCAAAAGTTAAAGTTTTTAAAAATTGTGTGATGTCATCTTTTCCTACAGCTAATAACAGCAGATGTTTTTTGTAGTACAGCTTAGTTTAGCGAATCACATTTTGATCCATAGGCTGAATAAAAGGCGTTAAATTTGGAGGCATATAAACCACGAATATTGAGCCATCAGCAGTTTTAAGTTCAAAATCTGGCGGATGGCTAAGGGCGTTATCAAGCAATAGGATAGCTTTGGTTGGTAAACCCTTTTGTAGCAAATAATTTTGAACCTAATAACAATTAAAAACGAAAAAATACTCGGTAAAACTGTTAGGAATTTAAAATGTATTACGTGAGGGACGAAGCAATGGGGAAACCATTCTATGAAGATGTCTGCAGTTGCACCATAAATTTCTGATTTTTTCAACAATATCAGATTTTTGCTTCAACGAGAGGAGTTTCCTCGCAGACATGATAACACTTAAAAATTATTTAAATGCTAAATATTAGCACACAAAAAATAAAAAATAAAAAACACGTAAAACAGCGCATGTTCACGCACAAGCGGTTGGAACTCGACAAGAACCAAATAAACATTAGCATCAAATAGAAGCAGCTTTTCTAGTAATAAACATAAAGTGATAAATTTCAGGGAGTAACCGCTTTCATTTCCGGTTAAATTTGGTATTTTTTCGTCAATTTATGCTTGCCGTTGCTTTTAAAATTTTGTTCACTACTTAGAGGCTTTCGATTGTTCACTATTCAGAGTACTCTGTGTAAATATTTCGGTGTTCACTATATGGAGGTGTTCACTATAGCCGGCGTTCGCTATATAGAGACACGACCGTAAGTACATTTTCAGAAAAAAAAATCATAACTCGAAAACGATGAATTTTAGCATATTGCTACTCGTACTGAAAATAGTTTATACTATTCCCTAATAGACAAAAAAGGATGTGCAAATTTGAAAAAAATCAATTTGAAAAAAAAAATTTGTTTATGAACAATAATTAATTATTAATAAACAATTACTGATGTTTAGTTCACTAAATCGATTCAGTAGATCAATATCTGCAATTTAAAAAAAAATCGTTAAAATCCTTGCTTTTTTGCGGCAGTTATAACCGATTTCATCAAAAGTTGCTATTAAGAGAGGAAAAAAAAACGTTCGTACTCAAAAAGAAAAAAATTCATTATTCGAAAAATTCGCATTTCTGAGCAAAAAGAAAAAATACGTGTCTCCTTAAATTGTTCAAGGACCAATCCCTGTGAGTTTTATCGCAAACTTAAATTCACTTTCCCCCGGCCTGGGTGATTTGAGATGGAATGAGCCATATATCGTCGCTGGAATAATGAAATAGTGTAACATGAAAAGTATAGTTTTGAGAAAAACGAATTGGAAGTTTTTATAAACCATTACAAACCATACAAATACAATTTCGTTTTTGGGGAATAAATTAGTGAGCCAAAGAGATATTTAAGAAAACTTAAGATTTTTCTAATAGATTAAAGGATTGTCGATCCAATGGTGCAATTATCGAATAATAGTGTATGTGGCATTTACACTGTTTCTTTATTCGAGCGACGATATACATTAGAATGGTTTAATAAACACTCTTTTTGGAAATAAATAAACGCTACATCAAAATATTTGTGAGAAAAAATACGATTTTTTTTAGTTAAAAAAAAAATTTATTGGAGGTCGCGCTAGTCGGCTTTTCATAAAAACGCTGATGTTTTCATTTTTTTTATTTTCGTGACATGTTAAATTGCAGTTACAAATGTTGTTTTTACATTTAATTACTCAGGTATTACTTGGGGAATGCCGTGCGTAAGTAAAAAAGAAAAGTTGTTACAATTATATTTCGAAGCAGCCTTAACTGATATACTTTTTCTTGAAGTACTCGAGAACAATAAGATATCATGTGTTTCGCGACTTTGAAATTTCAGTGATTGCCAGCTCAAATATTATGGTAATGTCACAATCTTGTCACAGGAGAGTTTCCAAACTCAGTAATCAGCTGTGTCGCAAAGTGGCAAGTTTTGCAACAAATGCGACATTTGCAACAACTTTACGACGCTTCGTGAATCCCACTAATATACTTTTAAAATTCCAAACTCAAACTCAAACACACATTCTCATTTTCAATATCAAACAACAAAAGTTCTGAACAATTTTATTTTTTTACTTCCAAATTTATGAGATTTGGATAATGTTTTTATCATGATAATTTCTATGAAATACGATGCAGAAAAATGCGTTTCTCTCATATTTTTTTATATTCCCTGTCAGCATTTTGTTTATTATTCTCTTGATTGTCATCTGGCTGTTGTTGTTGTTGTTGTGGTAGGGGCTACAACAACCCCGCCCAGATCGGCTGATATCTCAGTCGTTGTCGTCGAGTTCCACTAACGGCAGCCCCAAGAAGCATGCAGCCTCTATGGGGTCAGTCCATAGGGACGACGCCGTTAGGGTTGTGGGGTTTTCCGGGCATGCGAAGAGATGTTTCGAGTCGTGAGGGGTCTCTCCGCATGCCGGACATTCGTTCGGCACATCCGCATTTAACCTACACAGGTAGGAATTTAGCCTGCTGCAGTAGCCAGAGCGAAGTTGGGCTATTGTCGTTCTGGTCTCCCGAGGCAGATGGAGCTCCGTCATGTCAATGTCCGGTGTTTGTGTGCCTAGAACGACATTCACAGGTCTTGAGTCTACATAACTCGAGACTGCGTCCCTGTGAATGCCGTTCAGGGCCTGTCTATGAGCTGACGGGTCCAGAGGTTGCTTAATGAATCTCTGGACTTCGTCCGTCAGTTCATATAGATGCCTCCTGACGTGCCTCAGCGAGTTCTCCTCTGCTAGCAGCTGTATATTTGGGTGGCCACATCTGTGGCTCCCAACAAGAAACTGCTTGCAGAGCATCGTGTTGTGCTCCCTAATTGGGAGCATTTTTGCCTCATCGTGGAGGTGGTGTTCTGGTGTCATCAGGAGGCATCCTGTCGCTGTCCTGAGTGCTGTATTTTGTACCGTCTGTAGCTTCGTCCACTGCGTCCTACTAGTCCCCGGCGACCACACTGGTCCTGCGTAGTTTACAGCCGGCCGGCCTATAGCCTTGTATTTTGCCAGCAACTGTCGAATGTTACTCCGTTTACTGTTTAGGATTATTCACCGTCGGAATTGGTGTGTCATCGACGTGAATTCCTAGCGGTAGCCTGACCTCCTTCGTCCAGGTTGTGAACAGGGTCGCAGAGGATTTCGTAGGGGAGAGGTACCCGTTTACTTTCGAGCACAGGTCATCAATTCCATTCCCAGTCGCCATGATCGAGCAATCGTCGGCGTAAGAGACAATCGAGACTCCCTCTGGTGGTTGAGGGAGCTTTGAAATGTAAAAGTTAAACAGTAGTGGGGAAAAGACACCACGCTGTGGATCACCCTGTTTGATTTTTCTAAATTTGCTCGATTTGTCTCTAAACATTACCGACGAGTGTCGACCGCTCAGATAATTTGCCGACCACCGTTTGAGCCTCTGTGGGAGAGGAAGCCTCTATATCTTCTAGTAGCGTGGAATGGCTGACAGTGTCAAAAGCCTTTGACAGGTCCAACGCTACTAGAATCGTTCTCTCACAGGGACGGTTACGGTTAAGGCCACGAGTTATTTATTATTTATTTATTTATTTATTTCAATTACGGTACAAATCAGGGTTCGGAAATTCTCATTTATGATTATTCGTTTTCATTCTTTTACGAGATTTATCGCGATCGATAATATTCCAAGTCTATTTTTGCATTCTTTTATCGCGAGTGAAAAATGCAAACAAATTTATCATCTCTCACATTCGGAATGCGATCGACAAACAAATTTTCGCTGCTTTTCATTCGCGATCGAAAAAAGCAAAGAAATTTCCTCTCACTCGAATATGAGAAGTCCGAGCATTGCCGATGTCGGCCTCTCATAAATAAGAAAAACGATGCAAATAATCCATTCGCGATCACTCACAACAGCTTATCGCGATAAACTTTTCGCGAAAAATTTTCAACGACGTTGTATGGGAGATATTTTTCGCGTTTGTTTTGGGTATGCATTTTGTTATGCATACAGCGTACATACATATGTACATATGTATATGTAAGTAATGCAAGCAAATGCTTTTCGGTTGGAAGGAATGTGGGAATATGCACAAATATATGAATTATGGTGGAAACATATATGTATGTATCTACATATCCATACATAAATTACGTACATGCATACGTGTAGTTAAAGTATATTCCAAGCGTACACTTTTCAGTATAATGGATGCATGTTATTTTATTATAATGATTGCGTTTATTTTTAACCGACTTCCAAAAAAGGAGGAGGTTATCAGTTCGTCGGAATCTTGTTTTT
>NW_023458557.1:35235128-35237863 GCF_013731165.1 Rhagoletis pomonella
TACGTAAAGCAGTGTGCTAAATGCCAACTTAATAAAGTAAAACCAAACCCTAAGGAAAAATTAGTTTTCACGCCTACACCAAAACAACCTTTTAATATAGTAGTGATAGATAGAATTGGACCATTACCTATGTCACAAGTTGGTAACAAATTTTCGTTAACGTTAATATGCGATTTGACGAAATACTTAGTCACTGTGGCCATTCCTGATAAAAGCGCAAAAACAGTTGCGACAGCCATTTTTGAAAATTTTGTATTGACTTACGGAGCAATTAATTCAATCAAATCTGATTTAGGCACGGAATTTAAAAACGAAGTTTTGTCCGAGTTGAGCAAGCTGCTTAAAATTAAGCATGACTTCTCAACTCCGTATCGACACGAAACAGTGGGAACCATAGAACGCAATCATCGTGTTTTTAATGAATACTTACGGGCGTATTTGAACGGAAATGATTGCGAATGGGACACTTATTTAAAATACTTCACATTTTTCTATAATACTACTCCAAATTCAGTATTTGACAATACCCAATAAACATTGGGCTTGGTTAACAATTCGAAAATGATTGGAAAACTAACATTATTTTCAAGTCTCATCTTCGATAACGAATGTGGAATAGGTTAGTATTCGATTCGAGAACTAGGCCATTCTCCAACAAAACGGAACCTTCGTTATCCAATGAATCTTTCCTTCGTTATCAATTCGAAACCCAGCCCATTATCGAATTGAAATTTTAATGAGAGGGAGCGATTGTATTATATTTCCATTCGAAAATGAGCTGGATTTCATTTTCTCTCTTGTTACTATGGTTTCCTTTTTTTTTTGAACCCATCTCGTGTGTATTTCCAATATACTATGAACGTTGGAAAACTAAGGTTGGTTATGAGTTCGTTCTCAGTTCGATATGCATATTGGATATCGAAGGACATTTTCGAACGTTCGCCAAAATGTTTATAGGGTAAATACACACCATTTGAACTAGTATTTGGAAAAAAAGCTACTCTGGCACTTGAAGTAAAAAACCAAGTTTTCGATCCAATTTATAACATAGAAAATTATTCCAAAGAAGTGAAATTTCGGCTACAGAAAACACATGCATTAGTAACAGACCTAATTAATAAACACAAGCTGAGAAACAAAACTTTATATGACAAAAAAACGCGACCATTGACATTAAAGGAAAACGATAGGGTTCTGGTTGAGAAGGAGCCGTACGACAAACATCACAACATTTACACTGGTCCATACGTAGTACAAAATATTGATGGGGTTAAAGTTACTTTTTACGATAAAGATAAAAACAAGCACTTTACTGTGCACAAGAACAGGATTAGAAACACTAATACTATAAATGTAACTTAATTTTTAGCTTTACAACTGAGGATCCTCAAAGATCAGTAAATCTTTTTTTTCTCTCATTATACTATTAGCGTAGTAAGTCAATATCTAGTTACTCACATAAAGAATATGAATGTATATGGGCAAATCTAAAAAACAGGTAACCTTGGTCTTTTTTAGCTTTATTTTCACTGTTGGAAACTATATCAAGCTGGTTGCTTTTGGATATAATTCATTGACGTATACTTGAAGCCTCAAAAAAAATTTGGATCAATTTGCCGCATAACTTTTGAATTATAGGTGTTTAAATAAAAAATAATAATGAAAACAAGTGAATTTTTTATGTAGTTTTTAAGAGGTGAAAAATTAATTATGCCATAACTTTTGAAGCACACCGTATACTGATTTGAAATTGTATGTGCAATTAGTACTTATGTGTACACTTCAAATGTAGTAGGTAAGAAAAGTGTGCATTAAAAAATAACGAAATGGCAAGTAACTCAAAGTCTGCAATTCCACATTTCACAATTTTCAAAATTTTCGGTTTATCGCGTATAGTTTTTGAAGCATTTAAGTTTAAGAACTTTTTAAGTATGTATTGTATACTAAAAACAAATACGAATAATTTCATACCTGAGCAAGAGCTGTGCTTTCAGAATAAACCAACTTTTAAAGATAAAATATTCTGCGATCTTGAGCGTAATTTTTATTCCCAAAACACTTTAATTAAAGCCACATTTGGAAAACACGTCGAAACGATCTAAATCTTTCTATAACTGCTAGTCCTTATAAAATTACATATACCTGTAAAATGCTTCAAAAAATTTATCTCTAGAAGTGTGTAAAAACCCTGATTTACTACTCTTAATGATGCTACTTCTTTTAGTGAGAATATTTCGAGAGTGGTATCAAAGCAACTTTTTTTCGACAAATGTTCTGATAGTTGCTCTTACTTAATTGGAGCCTTCTGAATTCAATGGCGTCCTAAGTTTTACCCTATTGGCTTCACTTTTTGAGATAGCGGTACTTGAAACTTTCCTTAAATTTTAACTATTTTATAAAAACAGTCCCTGGGTTTTGAAGATATTTTACTAAAATTTTGCACATAACCGTTTTTTAATATTACCTTAACTATTCCATAAAATCATCGAAATCGGTTCACTAAAACATATAGCTCCCATACAACTGATTGATCTGAGACGTTGTTTTGCGTTATAACTCCTTCAATTAAACAGGTTAAAATTTAGTATAGGTTCAATTTAACATATAGCACGCATACAATTTATTATTCAGATATGAAGTTAGAGTTATTGCGCAAAAACACATATCTGAGTAATTAGTTGTATTGGAGCTATATGTTAATGTTAACCTATTTCGATAATTTTAAGGAATAATTA
>NW_023458557.1:35237963-35241117 GCF_013731165.1 Rhagoletis pomonella
TTTTTGCATTTATCTTAACGCATCTTTGTTTTTGTTTTTATTTTTACCTTTGACTTTATCCTTTTCTTTATCAATAAAATAAAATAACTTATATCGGTGTATCATATTATGAATGTGCACGCTCTCTTCTTTGTCATAAATGTTCGCACATGTATGGTACGTACTAGGGATGTTGCGAATGTGGAATTTTAGACATCCGCGGATGCGAATGCGGATGCGAATATCTAACAGCTAACATCCGCGGATGCGGATGTCAATGCGGATGTTAAGTCTTTTTAAGAAACAATTAGAATCTAGCACAATGTCGAGATCGTTGTTTAAACAGCGCTTACAAGCCAAAGCAGATACATATGTTAGGTTGTTTTAAAGTTTTTAAAAAGAATTCTTCCTTCTCATTCCTTTGGCTGTTTCGGAATTTGGGGAATCTGCAACTTATCAGCGTTTTTCAATTTTTGTTTTTTTTAATTAATTTTTAATACTTTCATCAGCGAATGGTTTGAAAAATTTGTGCTTATAGCGAGCTAAATAACGGGTGATTTTTTAAGAGCTTGATAACTTTTTTTTTTAAAAATTTGCAAAATCTCATCGGTTCTTTATTTGAAACGTTAGATTGGTCCATGACATTTACTTTTTGAAGATAATTTCATTTAAATGTTGACCGCGGCTGCGTCTTAGGTGGTCCATTCGGAAAGTCCAATTTTGGGCAACTTTTTCGAGCATTTCGGCCGGAATAGCCCGAATTTCTTCGGAAATGTTGTCTTCCAAAGCTGGAATAGTTGCTGGCTTATTTCTGTAGACTTTAGACTTGACGTAGCCCCACAAAAAATAGTCTAAAGGCGTCAAATCGCATGATCTTGGTGGCCAACTTACCGGTCCATTTCTTGAGATGAATTGTTCTCCGAAGTTTTCCCTCAAAATGGCCATAGAATCGCGAGCTGTGTGGCATGTAGCGCCATCTTGTTGAAACCACATGTCAACCAAGTTCAGTTCTTCCATTTTTTGGCAACAAAAAGTTTGTTAGCATCGAACGATAGCGATCGCCATTCACCGTAACGTTGCGTCCAACAGCATCTTTGAAAAAATACGGTCCAATGATTCCACCAGCGTACAAACCACACCAAACAGTGCATTTTTCGGGATGCATGGGCAGTTCTTGAACGGCTTCTGGTTGCTCTTCACTCCAAATGCGGCAATTTTGCTTATTTACGAAGCCATTCAACCAGAAATGAGCCTCATCGCTGAACAAAATTTGTCGATAAAAAAGCGGATTTTCTGCCAACTTTTCTAGGGCCCATTCACTGAAAATTCGACGTTGTGGCAGATCGTTCGGCTTCAGTTCTTGCACGAGCTGTATTTTATACGGTTTTACACCAAGATCTTTGCGTAAAATCTTCCATGTGGTCGAATAACACAAACCCAATTGCTGCGAACGGCGACGAATCGACATTTCACGGTCTTCAGCAACACTCTCAGAAACAGACGCAATATTCTCTTCTGTACGCACTGTACGCATTCGTGTGGTTGGTTTAATGTCCAATAAAGTAAACTGAGTGCGAAACTTGGTCACAATCGCATTAATTGTTTGCTCACTTGGTCGATTATGTAGACCATAAATCGGACGCGCGAAACACATTTCGAACCGAACACTGATTTTGGTAATAAAATTCAATGATTTGCAAGCGTTGCTCGTTAGTAAGTCTATTCATGATGAAATGTCAAAGCATACTGAGCATCTTTCTCTTTGACACCATGTCTGAAATCCCACGTGATCTGTCAAATACTAATGCATGAAAATCCTAACCTCAAAAAAATCACCCGTTAGGTGGATACGGAAAATAAATTGTTATTCTTGAACATAATTCTGGAAATCCCTATTGATGGAACTTACTCTTTGACTTTAAATAGCAAAGAAGAGACAGTTTTACCACAGAAGTTTTTAGCCAAGGATCCAATGTACATATATCCCTATGAAAAAATATTCCCGGCAATTTTTTATAATTTTTGCTAAAAATAAATTCCCCAAAGAGACCCATTTGAAATTATTGAAACGACATCAAAAGCAAATCACGAAAATTTGTTTGAGAATTACAGTGCACACTTTCTCCTTTTGTGTCTACATAGTAGTTTTTTTTAAGATTGGTCCAAAAAAATCATAATAAAGAAAGAAACCAAAGTAGGTATTTAAAGCACAGAAAAAAAATATATTAAAAATTGAAACTTTTGTGTAAAACCAATTAAATTAATTTAAATCTAAAAAAATTGATAAAATGCCAGCGCCAATGATTTTTGGGTGGGCTGAGGCAAGAAGACGTGTTATTGCACGCTTAAAACAAAAAAATCGTCAGCTAAGGATGAATGTAGACATATTTCAAAAGTTGGACTCCAAGTAAGTTGACCCTTCAATGTAATTTTCTTTGTCTAACTTGATCTGTACATACTTTTTAGGTTTATAGAGTCTTATCGCGTAAATAAAGATGTTTTCAAAATGCTGTTAGATAAAATAGGAAGTAGGTTAGCGGAAAGGCATTGTTTTATTACACCGACTACGCAACTGGCAGCCACACTCCGGTTTTTAGCAACTGGCTCCTATCAGTTGGGGATTTCTAAAGATCAAGATGTCAACATAGGCAGAAGCACCTTTTTCAAGGTATTGCACTTTGCTGTACAGGAGCTGGAGAGCTGCTTTGTGAAGAATACATTCAGCTGAGGATGTCGCCCGCGGAGATGAACGCATCAAAAGAGCATTTTTATGGGGAATTCAATTTTCCCGGTGTCATTGGGTGTGTGGATGGAACACACATAAAAGTGTCAAAACCAAGGGATGACGAGTCTCTGTTTTTTAATAGGAAGGGATACTTTAACACAAATGCAATGGTGGTAAGCTGTTAAATAATAAACAAATTTATTTGTAATAAAAACGCGTATATATTTATTATATTAACAGATTTGTAATTACAATATGGAAATAGTGGCAGTAGATGCGGGCCACCCGGGTTCATGTCATGATTCATTTATTTGGAATCAAACTTATGCAAGGCAATTTTATAGCAACAATCGCGCTCAAAACACTTGGATTTTGGCAGATTCCGGCTACGCTTTGGAAACCGTCGTAATGACGCCATATAGGAACCCACAGCATGGATCAATAGAACAT
>NW_023458557.1:35241217-35245510 GCF_013731165.1 Rhagoletis pomonella
TTTGGTTTCTTATTAATATCCTTATAATGGCGAATCAAAACATTTAAAATAAATTAAAAATGTATATGTATTGTTTTTTCTGCTTTTCTTTACTCTCAGTCTTCACCAGACGCCCACTTTTCTCATTAGTCAATCTTATCCCCACTAAGTTCCATTTATTAGATATAAACAAGTAATTTTTAAGCAAAAAACATAACCGACTTCAATTCTCATATGAAAAAATATATATATATATATATATATTTCATGATCCAATGATCGGATCTAAACCAGATTAGTATGGGACCACCTCTGAGACACTACCTTTCCGATGCAAAAAGAATTATCGAAATCGGTTGACGTGGTCCAAAGTTATGCGGTAACATATATAAAAAAAACAAAAACAAGATTCCGACGAACTGATAACCTCCTCCTTTTTTGGAAGTCGGTTAAAAATAAACGCAATCATTATAATAAAATAACATGCAGATACACCATTATACTGAAAAGTGTACGCTTGGAATATACTTTAACTACACGTATGCATGTACGTAATTTATGTATATGTAGATACATACATATATGTTTCCACCATAATTCATATATTTGTGCATATTCCCACATTCCTTCCAACCGAAAAGCATTTGCTTGCATTACTTACATATACATATGTACATATGTATGTACGCTGTATGCATAACAAAATGCATACCCAAAACAAACGCGAAAAATATCTCCCATACAACGTCGTTGAAAATTTTTCGCGAAAAGTTTATCGCGATAAGCTGTTGTGAGTGATCGCGAATGGATTATTTGCATCGTTTTTCTTATTTATGAGAGGCCGACATCGGCAATGCTCGGACTTCTCATATTCGAGTGAGAGGAAATTTCTTTGCTTTTTTCGATCGCGAATGAAAAGCAGCGAAAATTTTTTTGTCGATCGCATTCCGAATGTGAGAGATGATAAATTTGTTTGCATTTTTCACTCGCGATAAAAGAATGCAAAAATAGACTTGGAATATTATCGATCGCGAACGTGAGAGAATGTGAGTGAGAATTTCCGAACCCTGGTACAAATCTAACAGAACAACCCGGTGGTTTTACTTTCAAGTGTTAGATGTTAGGATTACATGGCTAAGCACAAATGCATTTAATAATTTAACTAGTAACTTACTTGCTATTTGAAAACGAAAACGAAGAGTCGCATTAATTATAAGATATGATATAAATAGTGGAGAGGAAAATTGTAGAAAGAGGCTAGGTATTTGAGAATAGAATAAGACAAAAGACAGGAATAAGGTAGGAAAATGACAAAAAAAAATGACAAAAAAAACTGCGATCAGTTGGTTTACGCCTGAGCAAAGAGCCGATGCAATTCTCTCTTAAAGGGCAGAGCGCTCCTGATGGTTCTGATTGCTAGAGGTAAAGCGTTCCAAAGACGGATAACAAAAACAAAAAACTGACGTTCAGATTTGAGGCAATTGTATTTAATATAAATAATTTGGAGTGCTCGTTGCGATCGGGGAAACTGTAATCGTTCATGGGTGATTAAGATTTTGTGAAGTAGCATAAGACATTTTAGCTCCAATAGTTTATCAAAAGATATACCCATGATATTAGTGCTATATTTAGAGATATGTTCGCGGCGTCCAATTCCGTAAACATATCTGGCGATATTGTTATAGAGTGTTGAGTTTTTTCTTGCACACACTATCACAGTTAGCGTACAGCTCGCATCCATACAAAATTGTCGGTAGTAAAAAGGTTTTCGCTAGCAGCAGTCGAATTTTTACTGGTGTGAAATACTGAGTGATCCATAAGGACCTAAGCATTCCATATGTTTTTCCCGTTATGCTGGCAATATGATTGTTCCATGTCAGCGTCCTGTTAAATATTACTCCTAGGTTTCTCGCAGTGTCAACAAAATCTATCACTGAATTGTTAAAAATTATTTTGTGATGTTCATCAAGTGCGAAGTGTCGTCTATAAATTGGAATACATTGAGATTTGTTTGGGTTAATTACTAATCCGTTATTTCTAGCCCAGTCGTTAACACGTTCGAGGTCAAAATTTAAGTTACGAATACAGACATTGATTGACGCAAAGGGACAGCTAACATACAATTGGACATCGTCGGCATAAATATGAATATCACAGTATTTCAAAATTTTGGGTAAGTCGTTAATATACAGCACAAATAACAGCGGACCCTTGATCCCTGTGGAACACCCCTAGACGTGGACAAAAATTCAGATTTATCACTTCCAACACATACAGCTTGTGATCGATTTCTTAGGTACGAACTAATTAGGTCCAACGCTGGTGACGAGAAATTAAACAAGTTTTTTAGTTTTAAACATAAAAGTTTGGGGTCAACAGTATCAAAAGCCTTAGAATAATCGAGTAGAGTAATTTATGTCCATGTTTTGTCTTATATCATCTGAGACCTTTAATAGTGCGGTGACGCAGCTTCTATTAGTCCTGAAGCCTGATTGATGTACGCTCAAAAGAGAATTACGACTCAAAAAATAGTTAATTTGTCGATGCACTAAGCGCTCCAGTACCTTGAAGGGCAATATAGCAATTGGTCGAAAATCGCCATTGGGTTTGGAAATGGGAATGATCTTGGCTCTCTTCCAGCACGCTGGATAAACACCCGTGGTCAAGACGGCATTCATAGCATGCGTAAGGTAAGGAAGAATTTTGGGGAGGAGACATTTAAGAAATTTTGGGTGAATGCCGTCGAACCCAACGGCATTAGATTTAACATCAAGTATTGACTGGACAACATCACATTCGTCTACACATTCAAAATAAAAACTGGGAAAAATATTCATTGTACGAGTGTTATAAAGCTCGTAACAAATATTATTACACGGAGCAGACAAATTAACAAACTTTTCATTTATATCGTTGACATTCACAGGTTCGGTAATGGGGTTATTTTGTTTGCCAATTCCAATTTCACGCACCTGCTTCCAAGTCTGCTTGGAGCCGACGGCAGTACTGAACTTGAACTCATGATACTTCAATTTTTGTTTCTTGATAGCTTTCGTAACAGTTTTCCTCCTAATTTTGTACTCGTTGTAGAGCATTCCGTTTTTTGTTGCTTCCATTTTCGGTACGCTACGTTACGACTTTCGATTAAGTTTTGAATGTAAGCGTTGAACCAGGGGCGAGTTTGAGTAACGTTTCGCTTCGTTACAAGTGGTACAAACCGGTCAAAGAGGGACTTTATATGTGTCTGAAGGAAATCAATTTGACTTTCCGATGATGCCATGTCACGAACGTGACCCCAATTGACTGTATCGACAGCTACCGAAAGTTGCTCATAATTAATTCGAGTGAAGTCACGATATGAGTATGAATACTTGTCATGTACAAAATGAAAGTCGTAGGAAAGAAAAATTAGATCGTGCTTAGAGAAATTCGGTACAGAAAGTTGGTCATAGAGAAGTACTTTTGCCTTCACGCTAACGAAGAAAATGTCCAATAGGGTGCTGCTTGTTTGAGTAAAGTGTGTAGGTGTTAAGCAATTAATGAGGAACAGACCAATATTCAGCATGGACAGACAGAGAAAAATTTGTGTCGCTGAGTAAATCACAATTAAAATCCCCAGTGATAATGATGTTGTTGTAACCTAGGGTGATATCTTCTAAGAAGTCGATAAATTCACTATAGGCTATGTTCTTATTAGGTCTGTAGATGCAGCCTAGAAGAATTTTATCAGTTTTGGATAAGATTTCGACAAAAAGATATTCAATTCTGTTATTTTTAGGGGATGCGCATTTAACATCGCACGAAAGTCCATTTTTAACATACATAGCCACCCCACCACCATGTCCAACTCTATCTAAACGAAATAGCTTGTAGCCATTCACACCAAACAAATCATTACTCAAATACGAGGAGAGCCAAGTTTCAGATATACACACCACGTCGACATTAGAAGATTCAAATATGTATCTGAATTCGTCAATTTTGTTTGATATGCTTTGAGCATTCAAATGACAGACTTTTAGTCCGTTCCTTAGTTTGCCCAATATGCGAATCATTTTAAATGTATTGTCTATGGAACGACAGCAATCATCAAATTTCAGAGACATTAGTACTGAGAGAGCGGACTCTGCCTCTCAAGAGAAACTGCATGGGTAGACGAAGAAGAGTAAGGTTGAAGGCAGATTTTATGTCACTTATGTAAGGAGAGTCAGCAGAAAGAGAAGAATTGGAGAGATAGAAAAAAAATATAAACATACTTAATATACTCAATTACTAATATTAAAAACATAAGAAACGTATACATATATATTGCGT
>NW_023458557.1:35245610-35248523 GCF_013731165.1 Rhagoletis pomonella
GAACGACGACGCACCCACCAGGATTATGGGTAACTGCAGTAGCTCGCCAGACATCACAAAAGTCAGCGCTGGTCTGATAAACAGCATAACGTGGCGACCTATGCTGACTCTAGCATCAGACCATCTACCCATAGTCATCTCGATAGATAAACCAACCGACTTTGCCTCCGCCAAACACCGGACCTATATCAACTTTTCTAAAGCTGATTGGAAAGGTTACGCGGAGTTTACCGAAAACACCTTCGCAGCGCTCCCCACACCAACCGACGTCCATCTCGGTGAACGTAAGTTCCGCAGGGCTATCACTGCTGCTGCAGCTCGCTTCATACCGGCAGGATGTATATCGGACCCACGTCCAAACTTCCCTGCCGAAGCGGCTGTTCTAGCCAATGAGCGTGATAGCCTTCGTCAGGCCGATCCCGGAGATCCCCTTATCAGGGATGTCAACGCGGAGATTCGGCAACTTGTAAACGTACATAAGCGGAAGAAGTGGGAGGAGCATCTGAAGACTTGTAATTTCACCTCTGGTATGAGCAAGCTTTGGTCAACCGTGAGGTCATTGTCTAATCCGACGAAGCACGACGACAGAGTCGAAATTTCCTTCGGCGACCATGCCTCGTCGGACCCGGAGCGATGCGCGAGCTATTTTAGCCGGCAGTTCATACTGCATCCTCCGGTGGACAAAGCCAAGCGTCGAGTGACCAGAAGGCTGCACAAACTGCCAACAACTTGTGCCCCCCTTGCTTTCACTTGCGGTGAAGTTCAGGTGGCCATCGGGAAGGCGAAAGCCTCCAAAGCCATGGGTCCCGACGGAATATGCATGCTGATGCTGAAAAATTTGGGTCCTGCGGGGGTAGCGTACCTAACGGAGGTCCTCAACTTGTCAATGGCCACTCTCATCATCCCAGACATCTGGAAGGTGGGGAGAGTGGTCCCACTGCTCAAACCGGGGAAACCTGCCAACAAAGGAGATTCGTATCGTCCGATTACACTCCTTTCTCCGGTAGCGAAGACACTCGAGGCCTTGCTACTCCCGTACTTCACAAACCACCTGACCCCAGCGAAGCATCAGCACGGTTTCCGTAAAGTGCACAGTACAACAACAGCACTTAACGCCATAAACACTCAGATAACTCGTGGCCTTAACCGTAACCGTCCCTGTGAGAGAACGATTCTAGTAGCGTGGGACTTGTCAAAGGCGTTTGACACCGTCTGCCATTCCACGCTACTGGAAGATATAGAGGCCTCCTCTCTCCCACAGAGGCGCAAACGGTGGTCGGCAAATTATCTGAGTGGTCGACATTCGTCGGTAATGTTTAGAGACAAAACGAGTAAGCAGCGAAAAATAAAACAGGGGGTTCCTCAGGGTGGTGTCCTTTCCCCGCTACTGTTTAACTTTTACATTTCAAAGCTCCCTCAACCACCAGAGGGAGTCTCGATTGTCTCTTATGCCGACGATTGCTCGATCATGGCGACTGGGAATGGAATTGATGACCTGTGTTCGAAAGTAAACGGCTATCTCTCCGAACTTTCTCGCTTCTTCACTTCAAAGTGTCTAGCCCTCTCCCCTACGAAATCCTCCGCGACCCTGTTCACAACCTGGACGAAGGAGGTCAGGCTACCGCTGGGGATTCACGTCGATGACACACCAATTCCGACGGTGAATAACCCCAAAATACTCGGAGTAACATTCGACAGCCTGCTCTCCTTCTCTGCGCACTCAACCGCTATTGTCAATAAAGTACAGAGCCGCAACAAGGTCCTCAAGTCGCTAGCCGGCAGTACTTGGGGCAAAGACAAAGAAACGTTGCTGGCTACATACAAGGCAATAGGCCGGCCGGTTTTGAACTACGCAGCGCCAGTGTGGTCGCCAGGGACTAGTAGGACGCAGTGGACGAAGCTACAGACTGTACAGAACACCGACTCAGGACAGTGACAGGATGCCTCTTGATGTCGCCTGAACACCACCTGCACGGCGAGGCGCAAATGCTCCCTGTAAAGAAGCATAATATAATGCTCTGCAAGCAGTTCCTGATCGGGAGCCACAGAAGTGGCCACCCAAGCAGACAGCTGCTTGCAGAGGAGCCCTCGCCTAGGCACGTCAGGAGGCATCTATATGAACTGACGGACGAAGTCCAGAGGTTCATTAAGGAACCTCTGGACCCGACAGCTTACAGACAGGCCCTGAACGGCATTCACAGGGACTCAGTCTCGAGTTATGTAGACTCTAGACCTGTGAATGCCGTTCTAGGCATACCACCCCCGGACATAGACGAGACGGAGCTTCATCTGCCTCGGGAGACACGCACAACACTCGCACAACTTCGCTCCGGCTACTGCAGCAGGTTGAACTCCTACTTGAGTAGGTTGAATGAGGATGTGCCGAATGAGTGTCCGGCATGCGGAGAGACCCCACATGACTCGAAACATCTCTTCGCATGCCCGGAAAACCCGACAACCCTAACGGCCTTGTCCCTGTGGACAAACCCCACAGAAGCTGCACGCTTCCTAGGGTTGCCGTTAGTGGAACTTGACGACAACGACTGAGATACCAACCAACAACAACAACCTGATCCACTCCAAGAAACCTGAGTGGATTCCTAAACATTCTAACTTTGTTAATAAGATATTGTGAGAGATTTTGTCGAAGGCTTTCGAAAAATCTGTGTAAATCACATCCAGTTGAAAGCCATTACGGAAAGTTGAAAAGCAATCATCGGTAAAAACTGCAAGATTTGTCACCGTGGATCATGTTGGTTTGGGCAGCTCAAGTGCTTGACAATAAAATAAAGTTTAGTTTTGACGATATTTTCGAATATTTTGGCGACTGTGGATAATTTACTAATCGGCCTATAGTTCTCAACATCGCACTTATTGCCTGTTTTGAAGGCTGGCATGATTGACGTTCTCTTC
>NW_023458557.1:35248623-35252380 GCF_013731165.1 Rhagoletis pomonella
CATTTTCTTTTGCGGGCAACTGGTCCAATACCTCCCCTCCTTTGTGAAGGGGCATACAAATGATACAAAACGGTGATCAAAGTAACACAACTGTAGTTGATTTCGCCAGATAAACGGAAAATATTTATTTTTAAACATCAGATCAGAGAACTGGGAGGAAGTAATTCAACTTTTCTACAACATAGTTTTGTCTCGCGCTGCTCGAAGAGATTATTTTCATAGCCAAAATTTATTTAATGTGAGTACAGAAGTTGATGTGGTATCCACGGTGGAGAGAATACAGAAGGTGGCGCCGATGGCAATACCGCTAATCGGCTCTCAGTGAATTTGACAGAATCAGCTGTCTTGCTGACGTCACAGTCGAGTTGACAGCAGTAGTGATGTGCTGAGTTAATACTTTTAAGTATTGATCGATGTTCGGTACCGATTTAAAAAGAACCAATGGTCTCGATACTGGGTACCGAAACATTTAGGTTTGGAATAAAAGCGTACATAGGCCAAAAAGAACGGTTCAGGGGAGACTCGCCTAAAAAAACCCGAATGAAAGATGTCGGTTTGAGGCCATAACACAGAGTAACTTTTAGGCTATCTGCACACTTGTCGTCCAATCATAGTTGCGTTATCGTCTCGCCCTGAGCCGAGCACATGCATTTCAAAGGAGATCTGCACACTTGTCGTTATCGGCTAGTTATCGGCATATCGTAGAAGATGCAGAAACGGATAAGTACGGCACTGTCGCTTGCTAATCGTTGTGCACGCATTGTTTGTTTACATTTTATGGGGAAAAATTAGTGAAAGAGTTAATATTTGCATTAAAATGGTATAAAAATTAGTATTTTTTGCTTAAAATCTGTGGAAATTAATAAAAAGTGGATAATTGCATTAAAATTCAATAAATGTGAGCGTTTTAACTATAAAATATGACGAAATTGTAAAAAGCCTCTGTGTGCATGCACAAAACACATTTCAAGAAAAGAAAAGAGGAGATATTACTGAAAAATGATGTCTAGAATTGTTGCAGCACAGTCCATATTTTAAAAATTGCAGGTTTTTTGTAAATATTTCGCGAAAATATCAACCAGAAAAACAGAAAACACCTGCTCCAAGTGAATTTTTAGACGCCAAATGAATTGAAATATCACGACCGCGTGTGCGAAAGTGTAGTCGTCATGTAATCGTTGCATCATGATTGTGACGATGAAGCAACTATGATTGGACGACCAATGTGCAGAAAGCCTTACTTGTTTGAAGCATTTTTGTTCCAGTTGAATCGGACGATATCATTTTTGTAGGCGTGGGGGCAGATTCTGTAACCAGTTGGCGACAATTTTCGAATCGGTATCGGTTTTGTTGACATATGATATGAAATAATTTTACGTCAACAAGTACGATATCGATTCGAAACTTGTCCCTAACTGGTTACAGAATCTCCCCTCTGAAAAACTTCTTCATCCGTCAAAGCATTTTTCTTGAACCTTGGATCGACTAATGCAGCGTTTTTGCTGCATTTAAAATGCAACATTTAGCAATTTCGAACATATGTTCTCGAAGAGCGTTCATGCTATCGCATTTAGCAAATGTACATTTACGCGAGTTCGAAATCTTATGTTTTTGACAAACAGCCGAGTTCCAGTCACTTATTCAGATCCGTATCTATTACGATCAATTCTCACGGAGAAGATAATGTGCAAAAAAACCCTACTGAAAAGGAAAAAAATAAATTTAAACCAAAAATTCCAAAAATCGCGCGATTTTTAATAAAAAATTTTCCTCTGCGGCGCCTTTTATTTTTAAATCGCTACTTCGATAAATAATGAAAAGTTTTATTTAAAAATCGCATGATTTTTTATTAAACATTTTCCCCTACGGCGCTTCTTATTATAACATCGATACTTCGATAAATCGCGCTATAAATAATTAAAATTTTTAATAAAATATCGCGCCAAATTATGTGCATTTTTTAATTGTTTACGTTTTGTGTTTTTTTGTTTGCATTTTTTGGTATGTATACCAGCACCGACATTTCAGTTCAGTTGGTGTACAAGGGAAAAAGTAAGGTTGAATTCGGTATTTTTTGCAACTTTAAATGCGAATTACTTAAAAACTATAAGCCTCCGGAGGGTGGTGTCTTCAGATTTACATCCTTATTCTAGAACCCGAATTTTCGTAAGCTCTGATACTCAATCCAGTTAATGCAATAACAGCTTCTTCCAAGCCATTGAAGACATGCACTTTGTTAGGTCCACCACCTGGTGCACTTGCTTCTGCCTTCGGCCGCGCTTAGGGATTATAACCCTTACTAAGTAGAATTCTCCTTTCTGTGTTGCAGGAGAAGAAGGGCTTCAGCATGTCAAAGGTATACAACACTTCTTGTGCATATCACTCCGGCTACGCCATCCACAATATTTTTGCGCAGAACCCACGTCGAAATTTGCAAAAAAGTGCATAATGCAAACCGAGTTTATTAATAAGCTAGTAGTAGGAAATTTGAAACATTTATCTTATGCCCGTATGATACTATGTTTTTTTCCTGTATTTTTCATTTGAAATACAAACAAAAAAACTGTCGAAAGTCAAATTACAATAACTATTCGGCAATGTGTTAGAGAAAGACAAATTCTGTGTGAAGAACAGCTGAGTTTTGACGTTTCATTACCGAAATTCAAATAAACGAAATTAAAATTGATGTAAAACAGTTTTGTAACAATAAAAATGAAATTAAAGTGGCAAGACAACTACGTATTCCATTTAATTGACAAAGTCCACGGTGCAGAATATATATGGAATCATATGCTACCATCATATAAGCACAAATATAAAAAGCAGCAGTTTTGGCTCGCTTTGGTGGATGAAATGAACTCAATGTTCACAGCAAATGTACCATTTCAATACGGTAAGTTTTTAGCAAGTTCACGTGTAATAACTAAAAGATATATTATATGTTTGTATAATAAATATATGTATTTAAAGATGAAGTTACGCACAAGTGGTGCAACATCAAGTCATATTTCAGTTCAGAGAAGCAGAGGATGGACAAGGCAAAGAGAAGCGGTGCCGGCGGAGACGAAAACGTACAGACCAGCTGGAAGTTCTATGAAGCTTTGAAATTCCTACAACATGTGAATGAGCATACACCATCAGTGAATAATTTTAATAAGTGGAGTTTGCAGGTACGACTTTTATTGTGTGAAACCGGGCAAAGCGTCGATTCGCGTGCTACGTAAAATTTGCTTAATATTTTCATTCTCTTGTAGAACCTGGACCCTGATCCCAATCCATCGCGTAAGCTTGGGGAGCAACTGCAGCCTGCAGAATGTTTCGATCCAGGCTACATCTCTACAGAAGACACTAATAGTGATTCAACACCAATTAAAATCATATCGGATGAGATTGTAACTCCACCTCTGGTTACTTCGCAAAACTGTGGTCGGTTTGATGACAATAACAACAATAGCACTAGAAAGTTGGTCCATGCAACAAGAAAACGAAGAACAAAAATTAATAATGATTTGGATGAAAACGCCTCTGCTTTAATCGAAGCATCACAAAATTTAACAAATGCCTTTCATGTTGCATCAAAAACAAATAACACTGACGAAAAGGCAAACAGTTTTGGGATATACATGGGTGAAGAAATTGTAAAACTGGACCCCGACTTGCAACTCAAAGCGAAGAAACAAATGCATGACATTTTGATGAATCTGCAAAGCGAGCAATTGAAACGGAATGGGCTTATGTAACACAATGACTATTTATA
>NW_023458557.1:35252480-35256668 GCF_013731165.1 Rhagoletis pomonella
GCGGCTACAATATCCAGACCGTAACTGAGCCAGGGTAACGCGGGTCTTTCTAGGTAACTGAAGCTCCGTCTCTTCCACAGGTGGTGATTGGGCTCCGATAACGACATTCCTAGGCCGGGAGTCGAGGTAGGTGGAGACAGACTCCCTATGAATGTCGTTAATCGCTCGTCTGTACGTCATTGGGTCCAGTGGTTGGACTGTGTAGGTCTGGACTGCGTCCTTGTACATGAATAGGTGCCCCCTGACGTGCCTGGGCGGAGGCTCCTCCTCCAGCAGTGGTCTGTTGGGGTGTTCACTTCTGTGACACCCCACAAGAAACTGCTTACAGAGCATCTTGTTGTGTTCCCTTACGGGGAGCACTTGGGCCTCACTGTGTAGGTGATGCTCAGGCGTCATCAGAAGGCACCCAGTCGCTGTCCGGAGTGCGGCGTTCTGACAAGTCTGTAGCTTCGTCCACTGCGTCCAACTAGTCCCCGGCGTCCAAACTGGCGCAACATAATTTCGGCCAATTGCCTTGTATGTTGCCAACAACGTTTCTTTGTCTTTGCCCCAAGTGCTGCCGGCGAGCGACTTGAGGACCTTGTTGCGGCTCTGTACTTTGTTGACAACTGCGGTTGTGTGCGCGGAGAAAGAGAGCAGGCTATCAAAGGTAACCCCTAAAATTTTCGGGTTGTTCACCGTCGGTATTGGTGTGCCGTCGACGTGAATGCCTAATTCAAGCCTGACCTCCTTCGTCCAGGTGGTGAAGAGGGTCGCCGTTGATTTCGTTGGGGAGAGGGTTACGCTCCTTGCAGTGAAGAAGCGAGAAAGGCTGGAGAGATAGCCGTTTACTTTTGAGCAGAGGTCATCAATTCCATTCCCAGACGCCAAAATCGAACAGTCATCAGCGTAGGAGATCAGGGAAACTCCTTCAGGTGGCTGGGGGAGTTTCGAGATATAGAAGTTAAAAAGTAAGGGGGAGAGAACACCACCTTGTGGAACCCCTTGTTTTATTCTTCTAGGTTTCGAGGTTTGATCTCTGAAGATTACTGATGATTGCCGACCACTCATATAATTCGCCGACCATCGCTTCAGTCCCTGTGGGAGAGAGGAGGCCTCAATGTCTTCTAGCAGCGTGGAATGGCAGACGGTGTCAAACGCCTTTGACAAGTCCAGCGCTACTAGGACAGTTCTCTCACAGGGGCGGTTTCGATTTAGGCCGCGGGTTATCTGGGTGTTTATGGCGTTAAGTGCTGTTGTTGTGCTGTGCACTTTACGGAAGCCATGCTGATGTTTCGCTGGGGTTAGGTGGCAGGTGAAGTATGGGAGCAGCAGGGCCTCAAGTGTCTTCGCGACCGGGGAAAGGAGCGTTATCGGGCGATAAGAGTCTCCTCTGTTGGCGGGCTTCCCCGGTTTCAGCAGTGGGACCACTCTCCCTGATTTCCACACATCAGGAATGATGAGAGTGGTCATAGACAAATTGAGGACCTCCGTGAGGTATGCTACCCCCACAGGCCCCAAATGTTTCAACATCAGCATACAGATTCCGTCGGGTCCAATGGCTTTGGAGGCTTTCGCCTTCCCGATGGCCCCCTTTACTTCACCGCTGGTGAAAACAAGTGGTGCATCGTTTTTGGGCAGTTTGTGCAGCCTCCTGGTCACTCGACGTTTGGCCTTGTCTACCGAAGGATGCAGTGTGAATTGCCGACTGAAATAGTTCGCGTATTTCTTCGGGTCCGATGAGGCGTGACCTTCGAATGAAATTTCCACTCAGTCATCACGCTTCGTCGGGTTGGACAAGGACCTCACGGTTGACCAGAGCTTACTCACACCAGAGGTGAAGTTACAGGCCTTCAAGTGCTCTTCCCACTTTGTCCGCTTGTGTTGATTTACCAGTTGCCGAATCTCCAAATTAAGTTCCCTCAAGCGAGGGTCCCCGGGGTCGACCTGGCGTAGGTGGTCACGCTCATTTGCTAGTACAGCTGCTTCAGCCGGGAAATTTGGGCGGACTTCCGCGATGCGTCCGGACGGTATGAAGCGAGCTGCTGCGGCTGTGACTACCTTGCGGAACTGGCGTTCGCCAGCATGTACGTCTGTGGGTGTGGGGAGGGCGGCGAAGCTGCTCTCGGTAACTTCCGCGAAGCCGTTCCAATCAGCTTTGTTGAAGTTGGTGTAGGTTCGGTGATCCGCGGGAGCAAAGTCGGTGGGCTTATTGATCGAGATGATTATGGGCAGATGGTCCGATGCTAACGTTAGCATAGGTCGCCATGATATGCTATTTATCAGACCAGCGCTAGCAATTGTTACGTCTGGCGAGCTGCTGCAGCTGCCCACAATCCTGGTGGGGGCGTCGTCGTTCATGGTGCAGAATGTCGAATCGTCTATCTGCTCAGCCAAACTGTTTCCCCTCCGATCATTGGCCAGGCTTGAGTGCCAAAGATCGTGGTGCGCATTGAAGTCACCTACTACCAATCGGTTTTCGCCTCTGAGTAGCGCACCTATGTCAGGGAGATATCCAGCCGGGCAGCAGGTGACAGGGGGGTATGTACACGTTAAATATTTCGAGCTCGACATCGCCTGACCGGACAGCTATGCCCTGACATTCTAGGGTAGTGTCCCTTGGGTCGATGTCTTCTTCGATTAGCCGATACTGCACTGTGTGGTGTAGAATGAACGCTAGTCCACCACCATTATCTCGCTCGCGATCTTTACGGAGCACATTGTAGGCGGCGCAACCCAACAGAGTTGAGTTGCTGTGCAACTTCGTTTCTTGGACCGCAGCTATCAATATGCCGTGCCGACCCATGAAGACTGCTATCTCCTCAATCTTGCTCTGGAGTCCGTTGCAGTTGAGTTGGAGTACGTTTATGTGCCTTGGGAGGCTGGTCGCGATACGGGGGGTCAGAGAAGTGTGGGGCCTACCTTGCCCTACCAGCCTGGGTAGGTGGCTGCGATATGGGCGTTGTTGTCTGCGTCGGCGGTGCACTACAGCAAGGGGCGCTGTAGTTTGTAGTCCATTTGCGAGTGGTGCGTAGACCAGAACATAGCCGGAAGTGACACCAGCCAAGGCATGTGTTGCATTTGACTGATGTCACATTCCGGTATATTCTGCTCTGGCACACGGAGCAGATGGTGTGGGCAACCAGTAGCTGCTGGTTGGCTCGCGCTCGCGAGTGGGACCGGCCGGTAGGTTGTGTGGGAGGGGTGTGTTGGGAGGTTTGCTGTTGCTCAGGGGAGCTTCTAGGGGCCGTGCAGGCTCTTCGGGTGCTAGGTCGCACCCGTGCATTACGCGAGTGGGTAGCCGTGGAGGCTGATTGTGCCATTTGGCTTGAGCAACAGGGAGCCACAAAGTTTGTGGTCCACTCCCGGTGAGACCTAAGGCCAGAGCAGGTTCTTAGGTGACTCCACCCGTTGCAGGAGTTGCACCTAACCGAAGTGGAGTTCGGGTGGAGTCGATTCTGGCAAACACAGCAGAAGTAAATTTCAGGTCCGGGGTTGGGCTCTACGCCCGCCCGGAGAAGAAGGATGCGGAGCAATCCGGCTGCAAGGTATTGCTCCATGGACGGATAATGATTAATGGGTATCGCCAATCTAGACGGGGTTAGATCGCCGAAACAACAGCCCTTGGTCGGGTGAAACCCGAGTCATTCCGGTACGTAGAGCCGGCTGTCGTGGGAATGAATGGTGGTCATTTGGTTTGGGAGTCAGGAGCATCCACTTCTGCGGGTGCTTCTTTATTAAAACCAGGTAGAGATGTAATACTTGAGCCCACAGAAGTGGTTGCCTTTCTACCCCAAGCGTCGGTGAAAATGTGCTTCCTGAGCCCGGATCATCCATATGTTCAGATGATTCATTTCTCATTGAGCGTGGGTGGAGTGAAACTGACAGTGCTTTTCTTTTTTTATAGACTTCGTATTTGAACAAAATGAAGGGGACATCAGAAGATGTCGGCACTGTCATTCGCGGCATCTTCACGGATGACCTGCTTCACAACTACAATTGGGACGGGACATGGGCGCTTAATAAACTTAATATTATTAATAATATTCTGCGAGGTACTTTCTTTAATCTACCAAAGAAAAGCTATTTTTATAAGATATCTTTTTGCATTTCATTTCAGATGTATTCCAGAAACAAGGGGCCCTCAACTTCGAAAGAAGTGTGCGAAAGGCGGTAGAACTGAGCCACCATCGCGTTCAACAAAAAAAA
>NW_023458557.1:35256768-35270130 GCF_013731165.1 Rhagoletis pomonella
TTTTTTATAGACTTCGTATTTGAACAAAATGAAGGGGACATCAGAAGATGTCGGCACTGTCATTCGCGGCATCTTCACGGATGACCTGCTTCACAACTACAATTGGGACGGGACATGGGCGCTTAATAAACTTAATATTATTAATAATATTCTGCGAGGTACTTTCTTTAATCTACCAAGGAAAAGCTATTTTTATAAGATATCTTTTTGCATTTCATTTCAGATGTATTCCAGAAACAAGGGGCCCTCAACTTCGAAAGAAGTGTGCGAAAGGCGGTAGAACTGAGCCACCATCGCGTTCAACAAAAAAAATATTTAAAAAAGGGGAAACAAAATTAACTTTTTTTATCTTTTAGTATCTTCTGCCTTAAGTTTAAACTATTTTGAAATAATATGCCTTTTAAGTTTTGTATAATTTAATTTCTTCTAATTAATTTAAAAACGTATGTATGTACATACATATGTAATAAATGTGAAGTGAAAATTAATGTATGTATTAAATTTTTTTAAATATTCGGATCAACTGGGATGGGTATGTGCATCAAGCATAGGGCTGCCAAACGTCCCGGTTTTCCCGGACATGTCCCGGTTTTAGACTATTAGTCCCGGTGTCCCGGCCCAACCTTAAAATGTTCTGGATTTCGTTTTAGTGTCCCGGTTTTTGATTTGATTGCACAAATTTGAATAAAAGTTCCAAAATCACTACACTAAGAGAAAAAAGGCGTTGTAATATTCAGAAGAATGTTATGAATTCACTGAGGAAAATAACGCATAGTAAACATGAATATTTTATATTTGATTATCGTTTAAAAATGTTCGTATTTAAAAATAATACTTTCATAACACGCACGCGTGGTGTTGATTCAAACTCAACATTTAAATGCACATGTCTGGCTGTAGCTGAGTGCGCGAAGATACATGCCACAATTTGCTAATTTCCAGAGGGTCAGGGCTCAATTCCCATTAAAACCAGCATGGAATTTAAATATTTTTTTTAACTTAATTATGAAAAAGCAATCGGTAATTGCAAATCGCTTCATTTTAATATGAGTGTATTTGAATTGAATGTTTCTATGCTAAATACTAAAATTTGTATACTTAAATGTATTACGAGTTGGGCACGCTTTTTTAATTCTAAACTTCTTTCTCTCAGTGCACCGGTTTAATTTGTGAAATAGTCACATTTCGAGATATATTGAATTTTGTACAAGCTATAGTTGACGATTAGTATATGTAGCTAAATACATTCAAAATGACATGCACAGATTTTTGCAATTATATTAAGGAAAAGGCAGAAGTTTTGAAACAAGTTCACAACAACGAAAAATATGACTGATGTTTTAATGTTAACTGGTACTTAAATTTTTTTCTTTCATGAAACCTAGAGTACTAATAAGTACAGTGCCGTACAAAATTATTGGCTCGGAGGCTCTTTCACCATATCACAATTTCTAATCAGATATTTTAGAAATTTTTGAAAATGTAGCTTTTGAGCCAATTAATAAAGTGCAAGTCTGAAGTTGCCAGCAAATTTCGTTGATTTTTTTTTTGCTAACAGTGTTTTCCATATAAAAAAATTATCGAACATAGTTTGTATGGAAGAAACTCTAAGTAAAAACAATAGCAAAAATCAACTAAAATTTAAAGGGCTGAAAAATTTCATTTTAAAAATTTTTATAAGAAGTCCGAGTATGCAAATTTATTGAATTTTCCCGAGTTTAGCACAAAGTTTAGCAATTTTATTTTTATGTTTTTTCATATATTTAGTATAAACTGTATTTTTATAAAGAATAAAAAAGGTTCATGCATTGGGAAAAATTCTCTGTGCTTTAGTTGTGATAAGTTGTTTTGTTTTGTTGGCGTACGTTGTAATGATCTCATTATCTCATGTTTTTATATTTTTGTTTTTGTCTGTCAAAATAAAATTTCACTACATCCTTTCGCACGTCGAAATGAAAGAGAAGGGAGCGAGAGGCCCTTCCTTAAGTGTCCCGGTTTGGCAACAGAGATATCTGGCAGCCCTAATCAAGCATGATTGCTCACCTGTGATAGGTTTGCACATCAAATATGATTTATCAGCCATGATGGGTTTATACATCAGGTGTGATCGGTCAACTGTGATATGTTCATACATCAAATTTCATTAATCAGTAGTGACAAGTCTGTACATCAAGTTTGATGGATCAGCCGTGATAGGTATCTACGTCATCGTTGACTGTCGAGATACGGTGGAGTAAGCAGTTCAGCTATATTTTAAATAAGGCCATAAAATTCATAAGTTGAAAGAAGATAAAAAATTACACGTATACATTTGTTTCCATCATTTTTTTCACATTGGCCTTAAGAACGTGATGGGAGTGCTTGATGGACATTTCCATCACCATTGAGTAACACATGATTAATCAAATGACTATCACTGTTCTTGCTGGGCTTTGTTTTGCAATTTCTGCATTCTGATTTTCATCTCACTAGACCCTAGGAATAGTATGGTCGAACAATAAATGTGGCTTAATCATAACATTGAATATCTTTACGGCACTGTTTATAGACACTTTCCTACGCATTCTTTGGAAAAATCCAATTTTTTTTTGAAATTTTACTACAAATGTAATCTAAGTGTTTATCGAAATTTAATTTTTTATCGATGACAATACCTAAATACTTAATTTCATCGACCTTATCTATTATTTCATCGTTGATAATCAGATCATCATGCGCTTCTCCGTTGATTATTATTATTATTATTATTATTATTATTGCTTTCGTTTTACTAACATTAAGTTTTAGCTTGTTCATATTTAAATATATATTGACATTTTTCAAGTTTTCATTTAACCGAGTAATACATTCCTAACATGAATCTCCGGTCGTATACAGTAACGTGTCATCAGCAAATTGGCAGATCCTTACTCCCTGTAGTATATTTTCCATATCATTTATGTATATTAAAAAAGAGTAAAGTACCAAGCACTGCGCCTTGGGGTACACCTAGCATTAATGGCCGAGGATCTCGAGACGGTTTCGGAGACTTTGGTGCACTGCCATCTGTTGCTTAAGTAACTCTTAAACCACTGATTTTCAACACCTCCAATTCCATAACGCTTCATTTTTTCTAATAGGATATCCCTATCAATTGTTTCGAAAGCTCGCTTGAAATCCAAAAATACAGCAACTATACAATCGTTCATTTCTGATTTCCAATGTGATACTACTAAATTTAGCGCCGTCTCGCAGCTGTGGCGTTGTCGGAATCCCGATTGGTGTTCAGAGATCAGATGATTGTTCTCCATATAGGCTTCTAATTGCTTATGAACAACTTTTTCGAGTATTTTGCTTTCAGTCATTAACATATTTATTGGACGAAATTCTTCTGGATTAACCGCGTTTTTTACTTTCTCCACAGGCGCTACCATTGACCTTTTCCACTTGTTGGGAAAATCTCCATATCGTAGAGATGCTTTAATGATTTCAAGAAGAATTGGACCTACTATATGAAATACGCTCAGTATAATTTTTGCCGAAATAAAGTTATAGTCTTTCTTATTGTTCATGGATTTAAGTATGCTTTTGATGTCGTTTAACTCTAAGGGGTTAAATTTAAATTGCGTATCACAGGGTTTTATATTGCTGGTATAGGGCACTTGGGGGATGTTTCTATTGAGGTCCTCGATGCTTGTTACAAAATACCTGTTTAGTTCGTTAGCAATTACTGCTTTATTTTTTTTGCTCTTTGGAATTTACGATTATTTTGCATATTTCGGCTCTCTCCTCATTTAACACTAATTGTTTTATTGCTTTCACCATTATCTTTTGGTCATTTGATGCATCAATTTTTTTGGATATGTAGTTATTTCGCGCTCTTTGAAGTTCATTAGCATAGAAATTCCTATACTGTTTATACTTTTGCCAGGCCATAAAAGAGCAGGACCATTTTGCTGCATTATATAATTGAATTTTTCTTTGTTTCATATTGCGTAATTTTCTTCCAAACCACCCATCAAAATTCCTTATGTTTGTAACTGTTCTAGTTATAACCATATTCTGAATGGGCTCTTTTAATTTATCACTGAACAGGTCAACCATCTCGTTCAAGTTATTAGCATTCTGCTTAATGTTTGCAAAACTTTTGTTTGCTATTTCTTCAATATATAGCTTTGTTAAAAATACAATTTTTTATAGTGGTTTTGTGTTTTTTGCGATTTAGCTGTCCGACTTTTATATTAATTTCTATGGATTCGTGATCACTTATTTTATAATCAGTCTTAACGTTTGCTTCTATGACAGAAATGTTTGTCAATACATAATCTATCAAGGGTGCACTGGTTCGAGATACTCTCGTTGGCTCCAATACTATTTGTTTAAATGCATTGTCTGTTACTGATTGACAAATTTGTTGTCGGGAAGAACTATTCACCAGCCAGTCGATGTTGAAATGTCCCATTATCAGAGTTTCTGTAGCCGTCTCACTTAATTGTTCAATTTTTTCCTTAAAATAATCACAAAATACACTGTCTGGAGATTTTTGCCTGTCAGGCGACCGATACAATCCAATCGGAGTCCCGAGGCATTTTCAAAATAAATTCGTATTCGCTTTTTTTGGCCCGGGTGGAGCAGCTACGTTGAGGGGAGCTGCCCTACTTGCTTTTGAAAAAAAACGGAACTGTCGAACATTTACGTTGGTTGGCCAGATTTCCGGCTTTAGGATATTAGAATATACATACTCCGGAACACCTAATTTGAAGTTGACATATTTCAGTAAGCTCTCGTTGGCATCTTTTTTTATCAGCTTGTAGCAGGCAATGTGTTGCTTATCAATGCTGACCTGATTCGCAACATAGTTTGCAATATCATCTTCAGTAACCGATGGCTTAAACGAGGATAAATGGAGCCACTTATGACGCGCTACTACTCCCAGATCATTGTTATTATTACGTCCTACCACAATTTTTCTCTGCTTGGACAATTTCTTTCGTTCCACAGTAATCCAATTTGCACCTATTGGCGGCTGGGTAGTAGCAGAATTAACAGCAATTTCAGAGAATTTCAAAGCTACATCTGTAGCTTTATCTATTACATTGTTTTTGGATCAATGATGGGTGTTTGGAGGAGATACTCTTGTTTTTGAATGCGTCACCATGTGATATCACAAATAATTATGAGAAAAATAACTTATTCATTCCGATATAATTAATTTGTATTTAAAAAAGGTTTTTCTTATCGAAAACTATTCAATTGTATAAACGCCAAATCGGGGGAAAATGTACCAAACAGAAAATAAATTGCCAAATTAATCACCAGTGGCAACTGTGCAAGTGATCAGCTGTTTCGAAGGTTGCAAGTTTTAGCAAATTTTGCGTTCTCGTACTTCTGTTGATATTTCGTCTCTTTGAGAGCGAATGCTGCTAAATTCTCAGAACTTTTGCTGCTGGAGAATTTTGTCCTCTCAATACGAGTACACACCTTAAATCTGACTTCTTCAGACTGATGAGAGTCACTGTCCCTGAGTGTTGCTCTCTCATTTTTGCTGTCATTTCCGAGTTAAGGAACGCTTTTTGGACTAAATCTGACTACTTCGGACTTTTTCTGACTATTTCTGAGTATAGTTGTGTTTTCGTATTCTCCTGCAAAAAAATATCCTGTAACTTGCCAGTAACCAAATTTCGGAGAGCAAGCCAATATTTACTCCCAATGAGGGAAATATGTAAGAAAGTACGAAAACGGAAAACCAGCAAGAAGTTGCTAGTTTTATGAACAGCTTATTAATTTGTTATTTTCCGATGCAATTTTCTAAGAAAACTAGTATTTCCCATCTTATTATATATTTAAGCAGGTTTATTTTGTCAATTGCAACTCTAAAAGCACCACAAAAAATTCTTTTGTTAATGTAAATTACATTAGGCATCATGCCATCAGCTGTTTTTCTTACTAGCAAATAATTGCTGGTAAAAATTTATCCAGTAAAACTTGCAAGTTCAGCTGTCATTTCTTCTCTCTCAATTTCCCCTCTTTTGCTAGTTTCTTGCAAGTTTTTGCGTACGAAAACGATATCCCGTAAAAAACCAGTAAAATTATTACTGGATTTACTGGATAGTGCATACGCGAACAGGGCTTATTTCTGGGAAATATGGAGCGCTCCTATTTATTGCGTAATTCATACAATTAATTGATTGAACCAATTTGAAATTTTAATGCAAATTGTAGACAGTCTGCTTATATTTTATCAAGTAGGCATAAATATTAGAGCGCAAAACATTCCATTGACTTAAGTCGAACGAAGACGGCAGCACTTTTTACAATCTAAACAAATATATACGGAAAACCCACCACGTAGATTACGCGTTTTGAAAGGCAACTTTTAAACGATAATTTACAAATTTCATGAATGAAAACCTATGTGCATGTGGTATCAAATAAAAGCATATACCTCCAGGAGTCTAATTTTTTTAAGATGACAAAAATTAGAAGTAAGTTATACAAGTTATCAACATTTCAACTGGATGAATTTGGCGCGCGCGCGCTTTTTGACGGTCGTCATACGAGCGAATTGGGCAGAGAACCATCTAAAAAGCAATCGCTCGCAGCGAAGTTCTTGCTGAAATGCCAATGCGCGCGAGAGAGAACTAGTACTCTGGAGGAGTAGCCAACAGCCATGGCCACATGGGTCTATTTTTTATACAAAAAACGCTACAAATCAAGAATAATGACGACTATTGCATAAAGTCGCACCCGAAGCCGAAGCAATGCGAAGAAAAAAATTAGATTCGCTAAAAATTGGCCACTTGTCTTAAAAAGTCCAATGCTCTGCTCACCAAGAATGTGATACGAAGCTATTAGAAAAACCCAGTCAAATGAAAACGTCTGTCCTCTGTAGAATTCCACACAAAACAATGCAAACGAATGCAATTTCCCAATTTTTCCCATACGATCATCGCTAATTGAGGGTACTTACCATTGTGACGCTGCAAATATTGATAGGTATGTATCTTTGTTGTAAGGACTAGTCCACCTTGCGATTGTCTCTTCGCCAGAAAAGAAATATGATGTTACAGGCACTGCTTTTTTTGCACTTTTCCTTGACTCCAGTTAATCCAAGTGCCACTCGAAAAATCACAGGTTGCTAAAACTAATATCTAGATGCACATAACCATATAGCCATTTTCAGCCACGCGTTGACTTTTACTTGAGTATAATTAACACCACAGCAACAATATAGTGCAGGGTATATTTTATCGACACGATAGCAATGTTTTGGATTTACTACATTCCTTTAAAAATGTACTTTCACCAATATCTTCCTGGTAAAATTTATTAATTTTTCAAGAAAAGAACAGCACCGACATTGCAGAGTAGACCCGAATGACAAATTGTAAGCGGCTTTAGCAAGGCGAATTTAGTTAAGAAATACACTCTCTCTAGCAAGGCGAATTCGCCGCAAATTACCCACCGAGGCGCGCTATTTGACAGCTGTCAGCTGTTTCGAAAAGTGTAAATAGAACAGTGCTTCAGGAGCATGTCTTTGCTGAAAATATACATCACATTTATGCATAGAGATGCAACATCACTTTCAAAAACATCGATGCTCCCACAACAAACATCGATATTAAAAAACATCGGTTATAAAAACGATACCTCGATGTTTTACCATTTTTATCTTAATTTTGACCTTTTCTATCCGAATTTTTGGGAAAAGCCGCTAAAAATCGTCTTGATTTTTAACGAATTGGTTTTACTGACGGGGGTTTGCACATTTTAATATATAAAAGTAAATTTCTTGCAGAATTAAATGCGAGAATTTTTTAAAACATTCAGGGGAAAATTTTAGTTTGGCATACCAGTAGTGCGATTCCCATTTTTCTTAACGACAATATTCGTATCGTTAGCTAACGATTCCGACAAGTTTCGTTAACTGCAATTCTCAAGCACGCTTTTAGCGAATATTGTCGGAAGCTTTGACAGTTGTCTAACGAAATTTGTCGATAACCTAGCTACGAATATTTTGCCGTTGAAAAGCCTACCGATAAAATTGTTTCAAGTTTTTATTGAGAAAAATTAGGCCAAATTCATCGGTAAGCAAACTATTATCATAAAAAAAAACTCATAAATAAAAATTTATCTCATATAGATGTGCTTTTTATTATTGTTCCTTTTATTTATTACACTGTGCAAGTTGAAAACATTGGCTAAGGTTTTGAAAGTTATCTCACTTAATTGGGCATTCTAAATTTTGTTAGATTGGCTCCAGTTTTCGAGATAACAATACTTGAACATTTGCTTCAACTTTAACTTGTTTGTAAATAAATCAGTTTTAGTGTTGTTTCAATAAAATGTTTAACATGGCTATTTTTTATAGTGAAGGTTATATTAAAAAAAAAAGTCACGTGAAAAAGTTTGGTAAAATGACTTTAACGGACTTTGTTGGAGTTATTTATAAAAATCTTTAAATTTAAGGAAATTTTCAAGTACCCTTACGTCGAAAACTAGAGCCAAAGCTGAATTTTTAGACGTGGAAAGCATAATGTCAAAATGATGTGTTTGTTGTAATTCATACTGTAATTGTGCGTATAATTTGTAATTTTTTACTTATATACGGCTTATACCCCCTTATTAAATTCGCCTTGCACGAGGCCGTTATTGCCAAATAAGCAGTCCAGCATCGCATGGTACTGCTCCGTAGTAGCTCCTGCTCTTCTTTTTTTCATATTGGCTGAATTTCTTTATTCATTCTGAACGTTTGGAATAAACTTTTTCGTTTACTTATTCTTTAGAACGTTCCTGATGATATGTTAACGTATATTTCAAACGCATTCTTTTTATTCCGGCTGTGAAATGAGATTATCCGGAATGTATAAAGAAACGCAGCCATTGTATTCACAAACAACAATTCCGACACAATAATACGCGCAACAATAACAAGTTTCTTTTAAATATTGAGTGTCAATCGTCAATATTGCCATATTCGGCTTTGTAATTAACGACAATCGTCGTAAACTTCTTTATCGACATGTCTAACGAATTCTGTCGTTAAGTGTGTTTTTGAGAATAGCCTATTCGCTACTGCAAGCTACAAACGTCGTTCATTATCAATAACGAATATCGGTCGTTAAGAAAAATGGGAATCGCACTACAGGGGTACCAAATTATTTTTGCATAGAATTCCTTTCTGCGTAGGCGGCCTTCGGCCGCGGTTAAGGAATATAACCCTTACCAAATAGAATTCTCCTTTTGGTATGATGTAGCCTTGGGAAAGGATGAGGTAACTAGAATTCCCTTTCTGTGTGGTAAACCTGGGGCTGTCGGCCCAGTGATGTCTATTATGGTTACTGGTTACTATGTCCTTTAGTACTAATTTAACGCTGAACACAAAAACGAGTAAGATAAGAACTGGTCTCTTTTATTGTTATTTTCTTAGATGTGGCAGCACTCTTCTAATGTCAGTGTGAATCCATGGTTGAAACCATGATTCAATAATTAAAGGCTCTGTCAAACGGTCAGTATTTACTGACGTGATCCAAGTATCGCGATATTTATTGACGGTGTAGCATGCAGTATTGATGGATTACGATCCATATCGCAAAATTTCTAAAAAATTTGAAATCTGGATCGCGGATCGCAATACCGTCAATAAATATTGAACGTGTAGTACTTTCAAAACGCGATCCATACATTTCGCCAGTACATCTTTTACTCTCATAATGCGAACATCGAAAACGTATTCGCTCTGCCTGCGCCCTCGGCGCTTAAAACCTTTCAAAAGAAATTCAAAAAATTTTAATTAACATTGGAAATTTTAAAATAATTGTGGAATGCATTATCTGTAACTTATACGCTCAAAATAGAAATATTTTCTGGCGTCATAATAAGCTTTCAGCACAAAAATTATGCATATACTGACGCGATAAACATTGAACATGTAGCATTCGTGCGCGATCCATCAATCCATCAATATGGATCGCGATCCAAATATTCTGATAATTACTGACCGTGTGACAGGGCCCAAAGGTTTGCTCATTAGCAGGGTGTCCAGATTGTTTACATAAAAAGCGCAGTTTCTGAAAAAAAATCGCCAAAAATCGCATTTTTTTTTAATAAAATTCCTGAAATCAATTTAACAAGTCTTTTATTTTAAAAATGAGATCTTGTTATAATATAGTTTTCAAAACCAAAAACGAATATAATACCTTCAGAGGGTAATAATAAGTAACACAAATCACTTATATAATAGTGATGTACAAACTATTTTCTTTAAAATACGCATACTTTTTAAAAACATTTGTTTCAATACATTTTCAATAGGACTGCGCAATAATTGAATTTATAATAAATCACATTCATTGATTAATCGCACAATCCGCTTTTAAGAGCTCGGCGCTAGAAATTAAATAAAAACCTATAATAAGGCGAGATCAGCTATTTCCACAATTTTTTTAAAATCACCTGTAGTGTCTTAATTATTTACATTTCTGTTGTTGTCATATATTGAGCTATTCAACCTTGATAACATAATGTTTGATATTGGAAACGTTTTGCAGCAGAACCAATTAGCCTTCATATAACACTTTATTAGAACTATTGAGTTAAGGCTTTCCAACCTCATCCTATTTCGAATCTTATGGGCTGTTTTTGCTTACGCGTAAATGTACATTTAGCGCATTTAGCTCTAAATGCTACTCTAAGGGCCGGTTTCTCTATCTCCGGTTAACACTAATCCCCCGGTAAACATCGTTACCGACCTTATCGACTCCCTGTTATATGCATGGAGTTAGAACGTCGATAACAATGTTTAACCGGGGAGTTAGTGTTAACCAGAGATGGAGAAACCGGCCCTAAATGTACATTTATCCATACAAAATTCGTCATCTAAATGCAACTAAATGCAACTCAATCTTTGCATTTAGAATCTAAATGCTAAAAGCATCCCTGTGATCTTCCAAAATTTCCACGATTCGAACATGGTTTAATGAGAAAAAGTGGCAACATTGCTTTTTCGAGTATACAACTGCTAGCTGCGTTTCAGTGATCGCCGATCGAGATTTCATTTATTATTTTACATTATTTGGATAAAGAAAAGTTACGCAAATTCAACATCGAAATGATGCTGATAGAAATCTGGATTAATTTGTGATCAACTCTGTTTGTTTTGTTTCCTAATTAGGTGTGGAAAATATAATTGGCAGCACCGACAAATGAATATATACACAAACAAATGTTCGGTTATGGTTAAAACAATTCAGGTTTTTGTATTGAATTTTCGGTTTAGAATTTATTTTTCCTTTTCAGTAGGGATTTTTGCACATTATCTTTTCCGTGAGAATTTATCGTAATGGATACGGATCTGAATAAGCGACTGGAACACGGCTGTTTGTCAAAAGCATACGATTTCGAACTCGCGTAAATGTACATTTGCTAAATGCGATAGCATGAACGCTCTTCGAAAACATATGTTCGAAAGTGCTAAATGCTGCATTTTAAATGCAGCAAAAACGCTGCATTAGTTTTTGTTGAATTCATTACGGAAAAAAATCGAAATTCGTAACAATGGCATGCCTAAAAACGAACGAGTAAGCTTTTTTGCATAATTTTGTACGAAAACAATTCTGTGTCGGAGGGGAAATAAAATTTATAAATCGATGTGTGTTTGCAAGAAATATCGGTGGTGTTCATTTAAACAGATAAATTTGCCTTTCGCATATACGAATATTTTTATCCACTGCTTTATATAAACGAGCAAAAAAGAATATTTGTTGTCCCTTATCGAGAAACTTGGGTCCGGTTTAGTTAATGTACAACGATTTTCGGTTGTTGTGTCCAAGCGCATAACCCGAATCCAAAAACTTTAACATACACGTGTAATCAAAGGATTCTCATTTTATTTAATGCCCGTATGATACTACGTTTTTTTCTTGTATTTCGAGTGTATTTTACGCTGTATTTTGAAAGAAAGAGAAGGTCACATACAATTTCAGTACTTGTGTAAGCGAGTAAGCTATATACCAAAAAACAAACGAAAAACTAACGAAAAACAAACTAGGTTGTTAAAAACAGTCCGGCCAACTTGTATTTCGTTAGGTTTTTTTGACAGATGGCTGTATTTCGTTAGTTTTTTTACACAGCTGTTTGCATTTTGACATACGAGAGATTTTCTAAGCATACAATGGAAATACAAGTTTTATCTATTGCAACAAATTGTTTGCTAAACGCTGCTGCCTTAATACAGCGTAGGAAAAAGAAAAAGACTAAAAAAAATATTCTGCGCAATGGCTTTTAAAAAGAGAACTGGAAGGTAAGTTGCGAATTCCACATTATATACACATGTATATAGTTCGTTTTTGTAATTATCAAAAATACTTTTCATAGGATTTAGCCATAAACTGTTAAAGGAAATTGAGTGCGAGGATTCAATCCTTCACAAAAATATCTTAAGAATGACTCCAGCTCAGTTTGCATTCTTATTAGAAAAAGTACGCCCCTATATTAGCAAGCAGGATACAAAATTCAGGAACCGCATAGGAGCTGCGGAACGGCTGCAGCTGACATTGCGATATCTATCCACTGGTAAGATATAATATTTTCTTGGTAATTTTTAGTACCGACATACATATGTATGTACATATTTCCAAAATTAGGTGAAACCCAAAGGTCACTTCAATTGCCGTTCCGAATTCAGCAATCAACCATTTCCAGAATTTTAAAGGAATCAATTCCCGCAATATATTTGGCGTTAAGGGAGGAGTATTTGAAATTCCCTGCAAGTGAGCAAGATTGGCGTGATATTGCAAAAGACTTTTATCAGATGTGGGGATTCCCGAACTGCATCGGCGCTTTAGATGGTAAACTAACAATTAACACTTTTAAATTCACTCAACTGATGAAACGTCTCAGGAAAGCATTGCAGAATACTGCCAGTGAGGAAAGCAGGATCTACGTATTTCAATTACAAAGGATACCATTCATTTGTATTGATGGCAATCGCTGATGCCCACTATCGTTTTATTTATGCTGATGTCGGTGTTAATGGGAGAGTGGGTGATGCTGGAATTTGGTTAAACTCGGACCTGAAATACGCTATTAAAAAAAAATTAAGTACATATACCAGCCCCATGCACGCTCCCTTTAATGTCAACTCCCTCGCCTTTTGTGCTTTTAGCCGATGATGCCTTTGCTCTAAAAGACTACTTACGCTCATCTAAGACTATCACCAAGCGAAATTAAATACAACAACATACTTTCGAGGAACAGGCGCGTTGTTGAAAATGCTTTTGGCATTCTTGCGAACCGTTTTCGAGTTTTATTTTCACCCATCCATCGCGCTCCAGCCGCAGCCATTCAGATTGTATTATCTTGCGTATGTGTGCACAACTTTTT
>NW_023458557.1:35270230-35276898 GCF_013731165.1 Rhagoletis pomonella
AAAAAAAAAAAATTTGGAATTATTTTTTTTTCAATGTTCAATAATTTTTAGAAGAAAAGGATAATAATATAATGGAAAAGCAAACCCGGTTTCTTTATGTACCACTTTGAAATTTAAACAAACAACAATCACCATGGTTAAAATTCAAAAAATTCAGCGCTGTCGTTATGTTGGTAGCCCTGTTGGAACATACGTTCCACAGGTACATAAAACCGAGTGAAAAACTAATATTAATTTTAATTAGATATACGCATTTAAGCCATTCGGTCGTGCCAAATTGTAAAAAAAAAACTAAAAACCTAAAGCTAACTAAATAAAACTTGCCATAAATTTCTAAAAAACGTTTGCCTTTTACTCGAAAGTAGTTTTCGCGAGTGTTCCTGCCATCGAGCAGATTTTTAAATTATTTTAAAAGGAGCAACATCAATCGGAGCAGCCTGAAGGAACTCCACTGTACAGCAGAGCGTAGACCAGCACAGCTACCGGTGTTATATTAGCACGAAGCCCCAAATAACCGGGAAGCCTAACAAGCAGCGGGTTCTGGGTAAGCGAGCTTTTTGCCTATTTCTATACGCGGGTGAATTGTGCTCAATGAGCAGGCTGAGGGCGCAACAAATTTCATATATCTCCATACGAAGCGTTCCAGTACTCTACCAAGAACAATTCTAGAGATATGCAATAAGAAAAATTCGACTTGTATGGGAGGTGCCACGCCCGTACAAAGTTCCAGTACTCTACCATGAACACTTCCAGAGATACTTATTATGAAAAGTTCGGTTTGTAAGGGAGGTGCCATGCCCCCTTTTCAAATAGTCCAAATGTTTCTTCATGAGTATGCGATCGATTTCATATATCTCCATACCAAGTTCCAGTACTCTACCATGAACATTTCCAGAGATATACAGTACGACAATTTCGGTTTGTATAGGAGGTGCCACGCCTTTTTCCAATAACTTCAATTTTTCTCTATGAGTATGTGATTGATTTCATATATTTCCGTACAAAGTTCAAAAATTTTACCATGAACGCTTCCAGAAATATGCAGTATGAAATATTCGTGTTGTATGGGAGGTACCACGCCCTCTTTTCCATTAGATATAATTTTCTGCAAGAGTATGCGATTGATTTTATGTATGTACCTCCAGTTTCTATCCAAGAGTATGGGATTGATTTCATATATCTCCATACCAAGTTCCAATACCCTACCATAAATACTTCCAGAGATATGCAGTATGAAAAATTCGATTTGAAAGGGAGGTGCCACGGCCCCTTTTCCAATAGGTCCAATTTTTCTGCAAGATTATGGGTCCGATTTCATGTGCGCCAATACCAAGTTCCATAACTCTACCAAGAACACTTCCTGAGATATGCAGTATGAATATTCGGTTTGTATGGGAGGTGCCACGCCCCCTTTTCCGATAGCTCCACTTTTTCTCCAAGAGTATGCGATGGATTTCATATATCTCCATACCAAGTTCCAGAACTCTACCATGAACATTTCCAGAGATATGGAGTATGAAAAATTCGGTTTGTAGGGGAGGTTCCACGCTCCTTTTATATATCGAGATTTTTGTTAGGATGGTTATCGGATCCTTCGAACGTCTGCAGCAGGTGTCCGAAACTTCAAAAAAAATCGGTTCAGCCGTTTTCGAGCTTTGCGATATACATAGATGGATAAGAGTTGAGAGAGTTTTCATATTGCGCTCACTTACGTACAAAAAAAAACAATGAAGCAGGGTTTTTATGCGTAATTATATACACATATATGTACACATATACATAAATATGCACATACAAATGTAAGTGCTAACAGCAATGTTAGTTGCTCCTTGTGGCAACATAAACGACTCTACATACATAATTGCCTACATTATTTCTCCATGAACTGTACTTATGTACATATTTGTTTTTTACTTCGCTTTTATTAGCTTGGGATGTAACTATGTTGCGGATATTCACTGATGAAAATTATTCCAATTATACAAGGAAATGAAGTGCGTTTAAAATTCAATATATTGCTTTATTAAATACGTATAGTAAATGCAATGTCTATTCGAGTAGCGATTTCAATGTACATATGTACACTCGTATATATAAATTACTTAAAGCGGTAGCGGGTGGAACGATTAATAGCGATGCAGTCACTAGTAAGCGGTAATAACGATTGATAAAAATAAAGATTATATTACAAGAACAGGTGCATAACAAATTAGAAAAATAAGTGTCAAAACGATTAACCCTTATGCGGTGACTCTACACTTAACCCTTATGTAAACATCTGCAATTAGCACTTGAGTAAATGCTTAAATGGACTCAACATACCGCCGCCCTTGAGCTACCTTGATATGTTCAATACAAAATTTAGGATGCCGCTAAAGTTAGACTTCAAATTCAAAAATTCAAATAGTATCATAAAAAAGTAGTTGGTTAGTTTTCCTCGCAAAACAGATCTTCTTTTGTTGGAAGAAGGCACAGCTTAACTATTGGCCGGACCAATTCTCCATGCGGTGTTTTCAAAGTAACTACGCGCACATGTCCATCAGTTCCAGGATGGCATTTTACGACTCGTGCAAGCGTCCACTTCATCGGAGGAGTAGGCTCGCTGAAAACGGCGACCACATCCATTCCTCAATGTTGCGCGAAGAACGAAACCATTTGGAGCGTAGTTGTAGGCTTACCAAATATTCATCCCTCCATCGGCGCCAGAAATGTTGTCTCAGGGCAGAAATCGCTTGCCATCGCTGACGAAGATTTCCACAGAACCCTTGACCCTCAGATTCTGTGATTGACTTCAGCGGCTCACCCACAATGAAATGCCCAGGCGTAAAGACTTCTAGGTCACCAGCTTCTGAGGAAATGTCACATAGCAGGCGGGAGTTCATGCAAGCTTCTACTTCTGTTATTGTATGTCTGTATTGTCTGATGCCATGACTTTGCAAAAGCCTCTGCGATTTGTGAACCTTTTAAACGCGTTAAGGAACGCTGGCGTTGACAGGTCACCAACAAATTCGAGATGCATCGCACCTGTACACATACAAACGAACGAACAGATATAGCCCTTAGTGGCCTTAGCTCCTCTTCCGTGGGTAAACTTGTACATGTAAGGCCCAGCGAAATCGACAGCGGTGCGGGTGAAACAACGAGCGTAGGTTGTGCGAGTAGCAGGTAGGTGACCCATGACCTGCGCGGCAGGATTTCGGTTCAAGCAAGTGCACTTCACACACTTGCGATATACGTTGCGGACCAGGCTGCGAGCGCCGACAACCCAATAACGGCGTTGTAAAACAGTCTGCATAATTCGGGTACAAGGTAAGTTTGTGTATTTCGCAGACTATTAGCTTAGCGAGCGGACAGTTCTTCGGCAGGATAATGGGATGCCTTACGTCAGGCGTGACTTGTGCATTTTTTAATCTGCCTCCAACACGCAGAACGTTGTTCACATCGAGGAACGGCTTCAAACGCAAAAGACAACTGACAAACAGAAATCTCATTAGACAAATAATGCTGTTGCGTATACCCGACTAGGTGAAGTTCAGCTTCAGACAACTCGTTGCAACTCGGAGGACCAAACCGCTTTGTAACGCCGAGACGTCTGTCAGCTCGAGCGTTGAAGCAGAAGCGCAGAACGTAAGCAATGATACGACGAAGTTTGGAAAACGACGAGTACTTCGTTATTACCGACCAGTGATCGCTGGAACTAGTCACATGGGCGCGGACGCTGCTTCGAATGCCCAACTCTGTCGTGTGCTGCTTAGATGATTTTTGCTTCCAAAATTGGTCAGTGCTTCTCAGGAAGTCAGGACCATCCCACCACAGTTGATGACGTAGTAACTCGGTGGGAGTTACATCCCTTGAAACGCAATCTGCAGGGTTCTGCTCGGAGAGGACGTGGTTCCAACACTCAGGCGGCAGGACTTCCTGAATGTCGGCTACGCGGTTGGCAATAAAAGTCATCCATCTGCTGGGATGCGCCTGCAGCTAAGCCAACGTGATGGCGGAGTCAGTCCACGTGAACAGCGGGTAATGGAGATCAGACCAGCTGAGTAGCATGCTTCGCGCCAGTTTTGCAGCGAGATGCGCGGCGCAAAGCTCTAGTCGTGGTAATGTTGTCGGTTTAAGCGGTGCCACCTTGGTCTTCGACGATATCAACGCGACAATAATGCTACCATCGCTTTGTGAGGTACGCGCGTACAGAACGGCAGCGTATGCGCGCTCGGACGCATCGGCAAACACGTGCAGTTGCGTGGATGACCCAGATACTTCCGTACCGAGCCAGCGATCCACCTTCAAGTGTGCGAGCTGCTGCAATTGATGCTCCAACCATTTCGTTGCGATGGATCAGGAATGAGGTCATCCCAACCTACATTGGTGCGCCAAATGTCTTGGAACCACATCTTTGATTTTATAGTTGCAGGCGCAAGCAGTCCCAACGGATCGAATAGCGTGCTTGCGTCTGATAAAAATGCTCTTTTGGTCAAACTAGCGGGTGGTTGCTTCAGGCTGACAGTGAATGTAAAGTAGTCTGCCTCCGTGTTCCAGATCAGACCTAACGCATGAACATCCTTATCGTCGACGATGTAATGCGATATGGTTTCAGCTGCATTACAGATGCTTGCATTTAGTTCCACGCAGTTCGACACCCACTTTCGGAGTTCAAATCCACCTTCCCGCAATATTTCAGACACTCTTTGCTGCAGCAACAGAAGTTCCTCCTTACTAGATGCACCACTTAGCAGGTCATCCATATAAAAGTCCTTTAGGATAACATTAACGGCTCTAGCACAACCATTTAATATTTTGCCGTCTGTTGCAGCGATCGGACAGCTAGGTGAGATGCAGCTGCTACTCCGTACGTAACACGCACCATGCGAAAATCTTGGATGGGCAAGGATGGATGGCTGCGCCAAACGATGCGCTGCAGATCGGCATGTTTTGAGGATATGCAGATTTGACGATACATTTTGGCGATATCTGCGGTTACTGCGTAGCGGTGCGTTCTAAAGCGCATCAAAATCGTGTACAAATTGTGTTGCAGTTGAGGGCCGACAAATAAGGCGTCATTCAGCGAATTACCGGAAGACGATTTGGCGGACGCGTTGAAAACAACCCTCAGTTTTGTTGTAATGCTACTCTCCTTTATAATGGGATGGTGCGGCATGTAGTAGGTTTGATTCAAGGTTTCTGACGCGGTCTGCATATGATTCATGTCGATGTGTTCTTTCATAAACTCGTTGTAGCGCAAACGTAGGTCGCTGTCGCAAGCGAGTCTTCTTTCAAGGCGTAGTAAATTCTGGACGGCGAGGTTTCGCGATTTCCCTAGCGGTACATCGGGCTTCAACGGCAACTCAACGATGCATCGCCCGGTAGGTTCTCTTCGGTGCGTTGTCTCGAAGTGGTCTTCACAGTAACGTTCTTCGTATGTAAGATGTGTTTTTTGATGCGCTTCCTCCAACTCCCACAGCCTAGTCAAGCCTAGTCGCTCTAGCTGAACATCACAGTGCAGCGACTGCAAGCGTGGCGCAGAAGGCCCGGCCCCACGCACGCTTCCAAACAATGTCCATCCAAAGACCGTCCGCTGAGTCATGGGAGTCACGGGTGGACCCTTGTGGAATTCCGCACAGACAAGATGGTCCATGACGTCCATGCCAACCAATACGTCGATACGCCCAGGCTCCATAAACTGCGGATCGGCTAGAAACAACCCTCATATATGCAGCCATGTTGAAACAGCTACAGTCTGCGTTGGTAAATCGCTCGTAATTTTTGGCAAAATTAGCGCGTTGAGAGTGAAGCATTGATCGGAACAGTAGGAGGAGAGAGACAGTGATACCTCACCTCTAGCTCGGCCTCCTTGCGCTGACCCAATTCCGGTGATGTATACTTCGGATGATGTTCGTTGCAGGCCAAAGCGTTGCACACAAGCCTCTGTCACAAAGGAGGCATGCGACCCGGAGTCGAGCAGTAAACGCGCGGTTTGCCAACGGCCGGAACAATCACATACCTTTACTAACGCGGTGGATAGCAGCACAACTTTTTCTACTGGAATGGGCGGATTGAAATTGGAGTTGAGGCATGATGAAACGGAGGCAGCGGCGGCGCTCGATGAAGGGTCGTCGGCTAGTGAATCGTTTGCGCGCGGCACGGGTTCAGCGGCAGCGTTAGATGATGCGTCAAATACTAATGAGGCGTTCGCGTTTACGTGTGGCGCGGTGTCAGCGGCAGAGAACGGATGGGGCGGATTGTTGGAAAAATTACTATCTGCGGTAACGGTTGTTGAAGGTACAGCGCCATGCAACAGCGTGTGATGACGTTGGTAGCACACACGGCAAGTGGAAGCACTGTTACACCGATCTTTATAGTGTCCCGAGCTTAGGAAATTTAAACATACACGCGCCAGCTTTACGAATTTCGATTTTGCGTTTAAGTCCAGATCACGAAACTTTTCACAACCATAAATTTTGTGAGGTCCATTGCAATAAGCACACGCGTTATTCTGTTCCAGTACCGCATGGAACACGTTTGTCGATTTGCTTGCTGATGCGGTTTTGGACTTGACTTACTGATGGCGGAAACATGGATAGCGACCGACATCGTATCTCTAGAAATGTGGCTAATTGTTCGAATGACGGAGGCTCATCACTCACGAGTGATAGCTCCCACTGCTTACG
>NW_023458557.1:35276998-35279705 GCF_013731165.1 Rhagoletis pomonella
GGCCACTACTTTAGAGAACCGAATTAGTATGTAAGTGTGTAAGTATGGACAATGACCGAAACGAAGATGGCCGCACATGTGAGTAACGTGTTGCCAGAATACGTTTCAAGATGTGTTGCCAGATTTTCCAAGCGTAAGAATATTATAGAGGCGAATATAATAAGTTATATTATTTTACAAGTTTAATAGCAATTATAAGTATTATGTTTACAGCGTAAGAATATTATAAAGGCGAAAAATGATAAGTGGTAATTTAATATGTGTTTAAAAGCAATTATGGGTATTATGTACGCAGAATTCTCCTTCTTGTGTTGCCTTGCCAAGCATATAAAACACCTTCTGACATCGTAGTATTTTTGTGGCAGGACATTTTTTGCGTAGGCGGTCTTCGGCCGCGCTTGGGGATTATAACCCTTACTACGCAGAATTCTCCTTTCTGTGTTGCATTTCCAAGTGTATAAAACACCTTCTGACATCGTAGAATTTTTGACGCAAAACTCTTTCTGCGTATGCGGCCTTCGGCCGCGCTTAGGAATTATAACCCTTACTACGCAGAATTATCCTTTTTCGGTTGCCTCGCCAAGTGTATAAAACACCTTCTGACATGGTAATATTTTTGACGCAGAACTCTTTTTGCGTAGGCGGCCTTCGGCCGCGCTTAGCAATTATAACCCTTACTACGCAGAATTCTCCTTTTTGTGCTGCCTGGATAGGTGTATAAAACGTCTTCTGACATCGTAGTATTTTTGACACAGAACTCTTTCTGCGTAGGCGGACTACGGCCGCGTACAGGGATTATAACCCTTACTACGCAGAATTCTCCTTTTTGTGTTGCCTTGCTAAGAATATAAAACACCTTCTGACGTCGCAGTATTTTTAACGCAGATCCCTTTCTGCGTAGGCGGGCTTCGGCCGCGCTTAGGGATTATAACCCTTACTACGCAGAATTCTCCATCTGTGTTGCGAAGAAAATGACCAGAAGTGTTTTTGAGCAGCAGAACTTCTTTTTGCGTAGGTGGCCTGCGGCCGCGCTTATGGATTATAACCCTCACAATGTAGAATTTTCTTTCTGTGTGGGGAAGAAAATAAGCAAAAGTACTTTTGGGCAGAACTTCTTTCTGAGTAGGCGCTTAGGGATTATAACCCTCACAAATTAGATTTCTCTTTCTGTGTCGCATATAAAAGGAGCAGAAGTATTTTGGAGCAGAACTTTTTTCTGTGTAGGCGGCCTACGCCCGCGCTTAGGGATTATAACCCTCACAAAGTAGAATTCTCCTTTTGTATTGCGAAGAAAAGGAGCAGAAGTAATTTTGAGCAGAAGTTTTTTCTGCGTAGGCGGCCTACGGCCGCGCTTAGGGATTATAACCCTCACAAAATAGAATTCTCTTTCTGTATTGCGAAGAAAAGGAGCAGAAGCAGTTTTGAGCAGAACTTCTTTCCGCGTAGGCGGCCTACGGCCGCGCTTAGGGATTATAACCCTCACAATGTAGAATTCTCTTACTGTGTCGCAAAGAAAAGGAGCAGAAGTATTTTGGAGCAGAACTTGTTTCTGCGTAGGCGGCCTACGGCCGCGCTTAGGGATTATAACCCTCACAAAGTAGAATCTTCTTTCTGTGTTGCGAAGAAAATGAGCAGAAGTATTTTTGAGCAGAACTTCTCAACAATAAAAATTACTATACTACAATTATGATGTATATTTAATTCATACAATCAATAGTTATTATCATTTTACTGAAAAATTACATTATCTGCACACATAATACTCATAATAGCTATTAAAGTCATAACAAAATAGCACTTATCATATTCGCCTTTATAATATTCTTAGGTTGTGAACATCTGGCAACACATTTCGAAACGTATTCTGGCAAGACGTTACTCACACGTGCGGCCATCTTCGTTTCGGTCATTGTCCATACATACATTCATACATACTTTCGGTGGTCTAATGGAAAATAAACATATTATTTATAAACGTGTTCCTCATCGTTCAATAATGAAATTAATAAAATATAAAATAGATAAATGTTCAAAGAGCTTAACTTAGCTGGAATGTGTGTTTTCTGCATACTTGTATTTGTTTGAAATGGTTTGTTATCGTACATTTTGTTAGGTGTAATTTTCAACTTTAACAACAAACTACTCGTAAACTATGAGTTTCCTCGCCGTCCAGTTTTCAGTTTTGTGATGTGTACGACCCTCTCTACACCTCCCATAAAGTTATTTTGTTCAAAGCGTGGTGCACTCTCGCGAAGTCAACCCTAGTTTTTAGCTACCGGAGTCTTATGGTTTTTAAGACTATGTTCAAACAGGCCAAATAGCTGAGGCAATTAAGCTTTAAATTGCGGAATTGAGTTTTGTGTTCACACATACGTCAGCTGCCCAATTAGCGATACGAAATCAGCTGCTGGATTACCTACAGTGATAGAAAAGTTGGTACAATCGTACCTTTATTTAGTTTGAAAGTGCATTCGGTACAAACAGACAATTTTAGGTACATTTGGAACGTAGCCATATAACTTCTCAGGAAATCAGTTCTTATTATACCCGAGCGCACTTGTGCACAAGGGTATTATAACTTTGTTCACATAACGGTTGTTTGTAACAGGCAAAACGAATCGAGATAGATATAGACAAATGTATACATAAATGATCAGAATGAAAAGAGAAATCGATTAAGCGGTGACTGTCTGTCCGTCCGTCCGTC
>NW_023458557.1:35279805-35282902 GCF_013731165.1 Rhagoletis pomonella
AAAAAGTTATTGATTATAAATATTTATACAACCATAAGTTTGGACCAAATTCAAAATGATACTATTTGCCTCTTATGTTTATTAATTTTTTAAGATTTTTCAATTAAAATACAGTTCAAGCATACAACAAGCACTTAAAATTGGAAAATTATAAGTAAAACGGTAGATGGGTTTCGAAAAATTTAGGTACTTAGGCGGTTTGGGTAAATAAGCGGGGAGGTACTCAAGAGAGGGATTTTCTTCAGATTACATTAAAAAATTTACGGCGCCCAAAAATGGTGGTTACTTAAGCGGGTTAGGTACTTAAGCGGGTTTCACTGTACTCGTAAAAGTTTCTTTCATTAGAGTAAGATCTTTGAAAGCCGAAAATGTTAGGACATCGTCAGCGTAAATTAAATGCTCAACCGTATGGTATTGTGATAATAAGGAGCTGAGTTCATTAAAAGCAATTATAAATAAGGTGACTGAAAGAGGTGAGCCTTGTGGTATGCCTTTGAGTTAGAATTTTTATTATTTACACTGACAAAAATTTTACGATTCAGGAGGAAAGCAATTACAAAACTGTACATTTTGTCTCCAACACTTCAGCGTTTTAATTCTCGTAAAACTATGTGAGCACCAATTCTGTCGAGAGCCTTTTCAAAATCTAGACTAAGAACGGACAAGTGGTTTCTTGCGGAGAGCGTTGTAAAACCACATGGTTCAAAGTACAAAAGTGGGTCGATGAAGGCCTTTTTGAAATGCGAACTGGTTAGAGTTTATCAACCCTTTTTTCTTGGCATACCACATAATTCTCACGCATATAATTTTTTCAAGCACCTTGTATATACAGGGTATTAAGGATATAGGTCTTAAGTTAGGGACGGAAGGATTGTTTTTGTTAGGTTTGGGGATAGGAACAACAGCAGCTTTATTCCAATCTTGGGGAAGGGTACCCATATCAAAAATTCTGTTATACAAGAATAGGAGTCTGAGTTTAAGGATATGTGGAAGGTTTTTTAGGAGGGAGTAGGGTAGTTTATCCGGGCCGGGAGGGCTACCCGACATAGTGGAAATTGTCGAGTCGAATTCGTGCATTGAGATTGTTGATTCGATTAGTGAGACCGTAGGACATGGTGACGGATTGCGGTAAGTTTTAGGAATAAATACACTGTAAGACAAATGGTAGGGGTCAGTGATCGGGAAGGGTTAAAACTACCGGGGAAAGTTATATCGGTAAAAAAGAAGTTATACGTGTTATACGAGATATATCGATTTGAAGTTAGTAACTATCATATAGGGGAAATTGTCACCTTTGGTGGTCTTTTTTTTGACATAACTCGAGAATCACTAGTCCGATTTTGCTCAAACAAATTTAAAAAAATTAAAAATTACAATTCCTTTATTCTGTTCATATAACGTTTTTCTATATAATCAACAGTTTTGCCGGTAAAAATAAATGTATGTAGAAAAAAATAATTAAATTTTTTTATTTTTTAAATTCATAAAAAATCCAAAACGGAAAAAAAGGCAAGTCGTATTACTTTCGCGCAAAGTCACATAACCTTTAAGCAAAATGAGACAATGATCATGAAAATCGGACTAGTGGTTCTCGAGTTATGCCAAAAAAAAGACCACCAATGGTGACAATTTCCCCTATATGATAGTTACTAACTTCAAATCGATATATCTTGATTCCTAGACGTGACCCAGCGAAACGCCGGGCCACGTATAACTTGTTTTTGACCGATATAACATTTCCCGTTGGTTTCATCCCATCCCGATTTTGACTGTCGCATAGTGTTATAAGATCTGCTTCATTTGAAATCTGGCAGTACTCTCCATAGCACAACTTTGTTATCGACTACTTGATCAGCCGTTTATTTAGTCTGCTGATTATGCAATCGTTGTTTTTTATTACAGTTAATTTTCATATGCGTAACTTTAAAAATAAGTCATGTGGAGAGCAAAGAACTTCCGAAAAGAAAATCGATTTTGGACGAATTCATGCAAAATCTAATCTCTCAATGTCGGTTAGTAAAATTGCTGAAAATTGGAAGGTCAACGGTACAAAATGTATTGCCAAATATCAAGAAAAATGGCAGCATTGAGAGAAAGGCGGAATCTGACGGAAAATCAGGCACTATAAGTAAAATAGTGTAGAAGGATGTTCTGGGGACGTTGAAAAGGAATCCGAATCTTTCTGAACATGTTGTTGCACCTGGAGTGTTGTTCTGAGAACCTGTATTGTTTTGGCCTGATTTGGCAACAAGCCATTGTGCAAAAAAGCGCAAGAATTTTATACACAAAATGGAATCAACATTGTACTAAAAGAGGCCAATCCTCCGAATTTCCCAGAGCTGCAATCGAGCGTTATTGGGCCCATATGAAATCAAAATTAAAAAAACAAAATGCACGGCTTCAAGAATAACGCAGTTCCGCAGAATGTGGCGAAAACAGGCTCAATCGATCAACGAAAGGGATGTCCAAGTTTTAATGGCGGGTGTTATCTCTAAAGTACGGGTATTTTGGCGAAAAAATTAATTCTAATAATATTTGTAAATCTTTCATTTAAATAGAAATAAAAGAAGGTTCTAAAAAAGTTTCGACTGAATTATTCACATTTAAAATATTATTATTTTTTGTTACTTAATACCTGCCAGATTTCAACTGAAGCAGATCTTACTACTCAGGGAGTTGAAATTCGCGTGAAAAGTAGATTTTTGAGAAGCGTTAGACCATGAACTTGCAAATGTTCAGCAATTTCTTTGGGATTATTGTGTTTAGCTGCACCAGACAAAACTTTTATATCCGACTAAACCTTTTTAGGACTTGAAGTTGGCTTTATGTTAGCTGTAAATTTATCAAAGGATTGTCCTTTGAATTTTTTTATTCCTTCCGAAAATTAGCATTGGCTTTTTTGTATTGTATTAAGTTGTTAGTTGTTCGATTGTGTTTATAGGTAGCCCATAGCGTTTGTTTTGAATTCCTTAAGACGGAAAACATTTTAGACCAATATGGAAGCTTTGTGGAAAACTGTTTAGTATTAGTTTGGCGAATGGCTAAGTGTGCAGCTGAGAGTATAATAGATTTTATTGCGGATGCTTCCGCGTTTATG
>NW_023458557.1:35282912-35285622 GCF_013731165.1 Rhagoletis pomonella
GCGGTGGTATGTAGCATGTAATTACCGAAAATTTAAATCCTATGTCGATTTCCACTGCTAGGGTGGCTATGTTGGAGGAAATAGGAATTTGTTTGTGTATAACATATTTTTTTATAAAAAAAAGCTATACCTTGTTTCTTCTTCTTCTTCTTTTTTGGCGCTGTAACCGCCAAGCGATTTTGGCCAAGTTCAGCAAAGCACGTCAGTCGTTTCTCCTCTGTGCCAACTGACGCCAATTGGAAACGTCAAATGAAGCCAAGTCCTTCTCCACCTGATCTTTCCATAGCAGTGGGGGCCTCCCTCTTCCTCTGCTACCACCAGCGGGTTCCGAGTTGAATACTTTCAGAGCTGGAGCGTCGGTGTCCATTCGAACAACATGGCCAAGCCAGCGGAGCCGCTGTATTTTAATTCGCTGCACTATGGCCATGTCGTTGTAAAGCTCATACAGCTCATCGTTCCATCGCCTGCGGTACTCGCCGTCGCCAACGCGTAAAGGCCCGTAAATCCTATGCAAAATCGTTCTCTCAAACACTCCAAGAGCCGCCTCATCGGATGTTGTCATTGTCCATGCTTCTGCGCCATATACCAGTACGGGCATGACGAGTGACTTACAGAGCGTGGTTTTCGTACGTCGAGAGAGGACTTTACTCCTGAATTGCCTACTCAGTCCAAAGTAGCACTTGTCGGCTTGTTTATTTTGGGGGAGATTATAAAAGTATCCTACGTAGTTATTGGGGGTGTATGCTGATGTATTAGAAAGGAGGTGTGTTTCTTGCAGTACGATAATGTGTGGTGCAAATTGATTGATAAGGAGATTGAAGTCAGCGTGGTTGTTAAATAGGCCTTTTAAATTCCATTGAAGAATTCGCATGATCTATTCTGAACTGAGGGTATTTATTTGTGCGGACGGTGAGTGGGAGGTTGAGTTGTTAAGCTGCGTAATGCAGCATTTTTGCTTTCGAGCATATATTTTCGAAGAGCGTTCATGCTACCGCATTTGGAAAATGTACATTTACGCGAGTTCGAAATCGTATGCTTTTGACAAACAGCCGTGTTCCAGTCGCTTATTCAGATCCGTATCTATTACGATCAATTCTTACGGAAAAGATAATGTGCAAAAAACCCTACTGAAAAGGAAAAAATTAATTTTAAGCCAAAGATTTAATACAAAAACTTGAATTGTTTTAACCATAACCGAAAATTTGTTTGCGTATATATTCATTAGTCGGTGCTGTCAATTGAAATTTCCTCACTTAATTAGGAAACAAAACAAACAAACAAATCACAAATTGATCCAGATTTCTATCAGCATCACATCGATGCTGAGTTTACGTAATTTTTGTTCATCCAAGTAATGTAAAATAATAGATGAAACCTCGATCGGCGATCACTGAAACGCAGCTAGCCACTGTTTACGCGAAAAAGTAATGTTGCCACTTTTTCTCATTAAACCATGTTCGAATCGTGGAAGTTTTGGAAGATCACAGGGTTGCTTTTAGCATTTAGATTCTTAATGCGAAAATGGAGTTGGATTTAGGTGACGAATTTTGTATGGATAAATTTACATTTAGAGTAGCATTTAGAGCTAAATGCGCTAAATGTGCTTTTACGCGTAAGCAAAAACAGCCCATAAGTCCCCTTTCAGACACGTCAAGTCTTGCTTTCAAGTCTGCTCGTTCGTTGGCGAAGGAGGTGAGAAGAGAGGGGAACAGTACAGATACCTCCGTAGCGTCAATTCGTTTCAAGTTTTCTTGTCTCTTTTGATCTTTTCGTTGCCTCCCATTTAAAGAACCAAGGACTTGAATTCAATTAAAGTTGACGCGTGCGGAAGCAAATAGAAAACACAAAAGAGAATGCGAAAAAAATTGCTTTCAAGACTTGACGTGTCTGAAAGGGGACTAAGAAAGTTGGAAATCAGTGGGCTCGTTGAGGTGCAATCGAGAGTCATTGTGGTAGAGTTATCGACTGCCGTTGAGGTCGGTAATGAGTTTAATGAGTAAATGTTGGTTGGTGAGTTTGGTGAATTTGTTTCGTTTGGTTTTGGTTCATTGTTCTTGTTTGAGTTGAGATAGGAAGTAAATGCATGCATTTCAGGTTGATCTATTTTCTTGTTATTTTAATTTTATTTGCTGGCTGAGTTGTTTAATATGTTAGCAAATGAGGGAGCAGAAGAATTAAAAGGTGGTGGAGTTTGCAATTTATGTGTGTTTACCGCTTCGCGGTATGAGCATTTGTTGTCTGTTTGAATAATAATTATTTTTTTATTTCTTCAAATTTCGGGCATTCTTTACAAGAAGATGAGTGGTTGCGTGAGCAGTTTACGCAAAGCGTACGCGTGCATGGTGGAGGGTGAAGTGGAAGAGCACATGTGTCGCACACAGGGGGCTTGTTACAGCGCTTTTTGGTGTGGCCAAGAACTTGGCAGTGTTTGCACCTCATGGGTTTAGCGTAGTAAGGTCTTATTATTGTTCCGGTAAATAGTACATGTAAACACCCTGTTCTTTTAGATTGTCAATTATTTCTTCATCAGGAATGTCATTTAAGCAAGGAGCGTAAATAGTTTCTAGAGTTTAAATTTTTGTGTAAATCGATTTTGACACTGCAAACTCTTAATAATTGTTTCCTAGATGTGAACTTTTTGGCGATAATGTTGTTTTTTCACGAGCAGGAGTAGGTTTCCATCCCGTAGCTCGCAGATATTTATTATTTC
>NW_023458557.1:35285722-35287988 GCF_013731165.1 Rhagoletis pomonella
GAAATAATAAATATCTGCGAGCTACGGGATGGAAACCTACTCCTGCTTGTGAAAAACAACATTATCGCCAAAAATTTCACATCTACAAAACAATTATTAAGAGTTTGCAGTGTCAAAATTGATTTACACAAAAATCTAAACTCTAGTAACTATTTACGCTCCTTGCTTAAACGAGGTTACTGATGAAAAATAATTGACAATCTAAGAGAACAGGGTGTTAAGTCCATTTACAAATTCCCTAAGTATATAAATGGCCAATCTTCTCCGACCGGGGTAGTTATTCTTACCTTCGACATGTACTATTTACCGGAACAATCGACATCTCGTGGTACAAAACAAAAATAAGACCTTACTACGCTAAACCCATGAGGTGCAAATACTGCCAAGTTCTTGGCCACACCAAAAAGCGTTATAACAAGCCCCCTGTATGCGATACATGTGCTCTTCCACTTCACCCTCCACCATGCACGCGTACGCTTTGCGTAAACTGCTCAGGCAACCACTCATCTTCTAGTAAAGAATGTCCGAAATTTGAACAAATAAAAAAAATAATTATTATTCAAACAGACAACAAATGCTCATACCGCGAAGCGGTAAACATACATAAATTGCAAACTCCACCACCTTTTAATTCTTCTGCTCCCTCATTTGCTAACATATTTAACAACTCAGCCAACAAATAAAATTAAAATAACAAGAAAATAGATCAACCTGCAATGCATACATTTACTTCTTCTCTCAACTCAAACGAGAACAATGAACCAAAACCAAACGAAACAAATTCACCAAACTCACCAACCAACATTTACTCATTAAACTCATTACCGACCTCAACGGCAGTCGATAACTCTACCCCAATGACTCTCGATTACACCACAACGATCCCACTCATTTCCAACTTTCTTATGGGCTGTTTTTGCTTACGCGTAAAAGCACATTTAGCGCATTTAGCTCTAAATACTACTCTAAATGTACATTTATCTATACAAAATTCGTCACCTAAATGCAACTCCATTTTTGCATTAAGAATCTAAATGCTAAAAGCAACCCTGTAATCTTCCAAAATTTCCACGATTCGAACATGGTTTAATGAGAAACAGTGGCAACCAATGCTTTTTCGTGTATACAGTGGCTAGCTGCGTTTCAGTGATCGCCGATCGAGGTTTCATTTATTATTTTAAATTATTTGGATAAACAAAAGTTACGCAAATTCAACTTCGATGTGATGCTGATAGAAATCTCGATCACTTTGTGATAAACTCTGTTTGTTTTGTTTCCTAATTAAGCGACGAAATTTTAATTGACAGCACTGTTGCGGATATTCACTGATGAAAATAGCGAAAAACGATGCAGTCACTAGTAAGCGGTAATAACGATTGATAAAAATAAAGATTATATTACAAGAACAGGTGCATAACAAATTAGAAAAATAAGTGTGAAAATGGTTAACCCTTATGCGGTGACTCTTCACTTAACCCTTATGTAAACATCTGCAATTAACACTTGAGTAAATGCTTAAATGGACTCAACATACCGCCGCCCTTGAACTACCTTGATATGTTCAATACAAAATTTAAGGATGCCGTTAAAGTTAGACTTCAAATTCAAAAATTCAAACACTATCATAAAAGAGTAGTTGGTTAGTTTTCCGCGCAAAACAGATCTTCTTTTGTTGGAAGAAGGCACAGCTTAACTATTGGCCGGACCAATTCTCCATGCGGTGTTTTCAAAGTAACTACGCGCGCATGACCATCAGCCCCAGGATGGCATTTTACGACTCGTGCAAGCGTCCACTTCGTCGGAGGAGACGGCTCGCTGAAAACGGCGACCACATCGCCTTCCTCAATGTTGCGCGAAGAACGAAACCATTTGGTGCTTCGTTGTAGGCTTACCAAATATTCATCCCTCCATCGGCGCCAGAAATGTTGTCTCAGGCAGAAATCGCTTGCCATCGCTGACGAAGATTACCCCACAGAACCCTTGACCCTCAGGTTCTGGGATTGACTTCAGCGGCTCACCCAACAAAGTTTGTGGCATTGTCTGATGCCATGACTTTACAAAAGCCTCTGCGATTTGGGAACCTTTTAAACGCGGTAAGGAACGCTGGCGTTGACAGGTCACCAACAAATTCGAGATGCATCGCACCAGTACACATACAAACGAACGAACAGATATAGCACTTAGTGGCCTTAGCTCCTCTTCCGTGGGTGAACTTGTATATGTAAGGCCCAGCGAAATCGACAGCGGTGCGGGTGAAACAACGAGC
>NW_023458557.1:35288088-35289127 GCF_013731165.1 Rhagoletis pomonella
TTCTTGATAAATTTTGAAGTGGATTTTTGTAATATTTTCCGTCTCGTACAAAAATTTTAGTGAACGGACGTGTTGTGCGATACTATTTTCAGCACTAACGGGCTTTTACAAGATAAGCATTTGCATATGTAAGTGCTACTTTTTTGTATGTCCCCGTATATTAAAATGTATCAGAAAAGAAGCATTTACATATGGGGATACATATTTTGTAAGAATGCTTTAATACTGTTCCATTAATGCGTTTTTGTATGTTTGAAATATTAATACAGCCATATGCATACAGCAGTAGTACAAGTGTATGGTTTGAGTACGCATACGCTCTGAGAAACCACGCGTGTTAAATGGAAATGAAGGTTCATTTATACTGGCATGTATACATACACAGCAGCAAGCTCATGCCACCAACAGCGATGTCGTATGCATCAAATTTCTACTGGGATTTAACGCACACAGTCTAAGTTATTGAATCATTTGAATGCTCTAAAGGAAAGTAAACAAATTTATAAATGTGTTCTTGATCGTTAAATAATGAAATTAATAAAATATAAAATAGATAAACATTCAAAGAGCTTAATTTAGTTGGAATGTGCGTTTTCTGCACACTTGTATTTGTTTGAAATAGTTTGTTATTGTACATTTTGTTAGGTGAAATTTTCAACTTTAACAACAAATTTCTCGTAAACTGTGAGTTTCCTCGCCGTCTGGTTTTCAGTTTCGTGATGTGTAACACCCCCTCTACCCCCCGCCCCCCCCCCGCGTGGTGGGGTTGCTTTCCAAAACGGAACCAATCGAGATTTCGGCGAAAGTATATGGAATGTCGGCATGAAACTTGGTCAGGATGTTGGGGGAGGCTTTCTCTACATGAATATATTACTCTCACAAAGTAGTTGCTAATAGTATTTAAGCAATTTGTTGTTAAATAATCTTCAATACCACCCCCAAATTTTTGTACGAAATGCCACTTATCACTTGTATTTTAGTTGATAAACAATATCTTCAATGTTCACTTGCGTATTTTATACTTTTAATATATATATAT
>NW_023458557.1:35289227-35295078 GCF_013731165.1 Rhagoletis pomonella
ACTTGCGTATTTTATACTTTTAATATATATATATTCATCAATTATTTGAGTAAAACGCGTTTATAAATCCGTTCACTCGTTTTACCACTTTTCACAAACAAACAGAAATAACAATGGCCGACAGAAAGAGCAAATGTGTGCTGCCATACTTCTCGAAGATATAAAATACAACTATAAACCATATCATTTTCGCTTTTGATTCCAAATTTTCGCCTGCGATTTGGGAACCTTTTAAACGCGGTAAGGAACGCTGGCGTTGACAGGTCACCAACAAATTCGAGATGCATCGCACCAGTACACATACAAACGAACGAACAGATATAGCCCTTAGTGGCCTTAGCTCCTCTTCCGTGGGTGAACTTGTACATGTAAGGCCCAGCGAAATCGACAGCGGTGCGGGTGAAACAACGAGCGCAGGTTGTGCGAGTAGCAGGTTGGTCACCCATGACCTGCGCGGCAGGATTTCGGTTCAAACAAGTGCACTTCATACACTTGCGATATACGTTGCGGACCAGGCTGCGAGCGCCGACAACCCAATAACGGCGTTTTAAAACAGTCTGCATAATTCGGGGTCCAGCGTGCAAGGTAAGTTTGTGTATTTCGCAGACTATTAGCTTGGCGAGCGGACAGTTCTTCGGCAGGATAATGGGATGCCTTACGTCAGGCGTGACTTGAGCATTTTTTAATCTGCCTCCAATACGCAGAACATTGTTCACATCGAGGAACGGCTGCAAACGCAAAAGACAACTGCAAAGCGGGATTGGTCTTTTAACGCTGCAAAGAGAAATTTCATTAGACAAATAATGCTGTTGCGTATACCTGACTAGGCGAATTTCAGCTTCAGACAACTCGTTGCAACTCGGAGGACCAAACCGCTTTGTAACGCAATGATACGACGAAGTTTGGAAAACGACGAGTGCTTCGTTATTACCGATGGCTGGAACTAGTCACATGGGCCCGAACCCTGCTTCGATGATTTTTGCTTCCAAAATTGGTCAGTGCTTCTTAGGAAGTCAGGACCAGCCCACCACAGTTGATGACGTAGTAACTCGGTGGGAGTTACACCCCTTGAAGCGCAATCTGCAGGGTTCTGCTCGGAGCGGACGTGGTTCCAACACTCAGGCGGCAGGACATCCTGAATGTTGGCTACGCGGTTGGCAATAAAAGTCATCCATCTGCTGGGATGCGCCTGAAGCCAAGCCAACGTGATGGTGGAGTCAGTCCACGCGAACAGCGGGTAACGGAGATCAGACCTGCTGAGTAGCACGCTTCGCACCAGTTTTGCAGCGAGATGCGCGGCGCAAAGCCCTAGTCGTAATAATGTTGTCGATTTAAGCGGTTCCACCTTGGTCTTCGACGATATTAACGCGACAATAATGCTGCCATCGCTTTGTGAGGTACGCGCGTACAGAACGGCAGCGTATGCGCGCTCGGACGCATCGACAAACACGTGCAGTTGCGTGGACGACCCAAATACTTCCGTACCGAGCCAGCAATCCACCTTCAAGTGTGCGAGCTGTTGCAATTCTATGCGATGCTCCAACCATTTCGTTGCGATGGACTCAGGAATGAGGTCATCCCAACCTACATTGGTGCGCCAAATGTCTTGGAACCACATCTTTGATTTTATAGTTGCAGGTGCAAGCAGTCCCAACGGATCGAATGGCATGCCTGCGTCTGATAAAAATGCTGTTTTGATGAAACTAGTCTCCCTCCGTGTTTTAGATCCTTATCGTCGAAGATGTAATGCGATATGGTTTCTGCTGCATTAGAGATGCCTGCATTTAGTTCCACGCAGTTCGACGCCCACTTTCGGAGTTCAAATCCACCTTCCCGCAATATTTCAGACACTCTTTGCTGCAGCAACAGAAGTTCCTCCTTACTAGATGCACCACTTAGCAGGTCATCCATATAAAAGTCCTTTAGGATGACATTAACGGCTCTAGCACAACCATTCGATGAATATTTTGCCGTCTATTGCAGCGATCGGACAGTTAAGTGAGATGCAGCTGGTACTCCGTACGTCACAGGAACCATGCGAAAATCTTGGATGGGCAAGGATGGATGGCTGCGCCAAACGATGCGCTGCAGATCGGCATGTTTTGAGGATACGCAGATTCGACGATACATTTTGGCGATATCTGCGGTTACTGCGTAGCGGTGCGTTCTAAAGCGCATCAAAATCTTGTACAAGTCGTGTTGCAGTTGAAAGCCGACAAGTAAGGCGTCATTCAGCGAATTACCGAAAGACGATTTGGCGGACGCGTTGAAAACAACCCTCAGTTTTGTTGTAATGCTACTCTCCTTTATAACGGGATAATGCGGCATGTAGTAGGTTTGATTCAAGGTTTCTAACGCGATCTGCATATAATTCATGTCGATGAGTTCTTTCATAAACTCGTTGTAGCGCAAACGTAGGTCGCTGTCGCGAGCGAGTCTTCTTTCAAGGCATAGTAAATTCTGGACGGCGAGGTTTCGAGATTCCCCTAGCGGTACATCGGGCTTCAACGGCAACTCAACGATGAATCGCCCGGTAGGTGCTCTTCGGTGCGTTGTCTCGAAGTGGTCTTCACAGTAACGTTCTTCGTATGTAAGATGTGTTTTTTGAGGCGCTTCCTCCAACTCCCACAGCCTAGTCAAGGCTCGCTCTAGCTGAACATCACAGTGCAGCGACTGCAAGCGTGGCGCAGAAGGCCCGGCCCCATGCACGCTTCCAAACAATGTCCATCCAAAGACCGTCCGCTGAGTCATGGGAGTCCCGGGTGGACCCTTGTGGAATTCCGCACAGACAAGTTGGTCCATGACGTCCATGCCAACCAATACGTCGATACGCCCAGGCTCCATAAACTGCGGATCGGCTAGAAACAACCCTCGGATATGCGGCCATGTTGAAACAGCTACAGTCTGCGTTGGTAAATCGCTTGTAATTTAAGGCAAAATTAGCGCGTTGACAGTGAAGCATTGATCGGAACAGTAGGAGACAGTGATACCTAACCTCTAGCTCGGCCTCCTTGCGCTGACCCAATTCCGGTGATGTATACTTCGGATGATGTTCGCTGCAGTCCCAAGCGTTGCACACAAGCCTCGGTCACAAAGGAGGCATGCGACCCGGAGTCGAACAGTAAACGCGCGGGTTGCCAACGGCCGGACCAATCACATACCTCTGCGGTGGATAGCAGCACAACTTTTTCTACTGGAATGGGCGGTATGAAATTGGAGTTGAGGCATGATGAAACGGAGGCAGCGGCGGCGCTCGATGAAGGGTCGTCGGCTAGTGAATCGTTTGCGTGCGGCGCGGGGTCAGCGGCAGCGTTAGATGATACGTCAAAATCTAATAAAGCGTTCGAGAGAACGGATGGGACGGATTGTTGGAAAAATGACTAGTTGCGGTAACGGTTGTTGAAGGTACGGCATCATGCAACAGCGTGTGATGACGTTGGTAGCACACATGGCAAGTGGAAGCACTGTTACACCGATCTTTATAGTGTCCCGAGCTTAGGCAATTTAAACATACACGCGCTTGCTTCACGAATTTCGATTTTGCGGTTAAGTCCAGATCACGAAACTTTTCACAACCATAAATTTTGTGAGGTCCCTTGCAATAAGCACACGCGTTATTCTGTTCCGGTACCGCATGGAACACGTTTGTCGATTTGCTTGCTGATGCTGTTTTGACCTTGACTGGTGCCGGTGTTACTGATGGCGGAAGCATGGATAGCGACCGACATCGTATCTCTAGCAATGTGGGTAATTGTTCGAATGAGTGATAGCTCCCACTGCTTACGCGTCTCGAATGCCAATTTATTCACGACCTCATTTACCAACCAGTCGTCCCAAAATTCAACTGGACCACCTAACGCTTTAAGCTCGCGAATATGCTGCTGAAACCCATCAATTACACCTTTGATTGCCTCGACATTGTCGCTCGTAGCTCTTTTGACATCGGCCAGTGTGGGAAGATGACCTTCCACAATTACACGCATGCCTTTATACCGCGATTTTATTAGCCCCCAAGCTTTAGCGTAATTTTCGTCACTTATTTTAAACCCGCTAATAATTTTTAACGCGTCACCCTTCAAGAAGCTCCGAAGGTGGTGCAGCTTTTGTACGTCCGACAGTGCAGAGTTACTGTCAACTAGCGAGGTAAAAGCGTCGTAAAACCCGATCCATTCCGTAGAATCAACGGAGAATGTAGGCAGCTCCTTTTTTGGTAGACGAATGGTCGCGGACGCAGGCGTTGACACAATATTGTTTTGCGGTTCGGTGCGACACTTTTGTACGCGCTTAAAGTTTGCTAAAGCCGTCTCGGCTTGGATACGCACGTTTTCTTCGATATCAGCATTATCAACACCACAAGAAATTTCTATTGCATCTTGGGCAACGTTAAAATGAGCCCACTGTTCACCCAATAGCTGGAGGTAGCTCGTAATATTTTCCGCATCCATTGTGAATGCATCGTCTACACTTTTTGCCATATAGCGTTTAATGGCATTGAGAGCGGAATCGCGCGTTTTAGCGCAATTTGACATTTTTGTGTTTGCCTTTGAGGAGCCGTTCGTAAGTCAAGATTAAGATATAAGCACTTGCAGAGTTCAAATGAAGGACGCGGCGGACTTCTAGAATTTTCGCAATGTTAACTGTAGGTCGAATGCGCAAACGCTCACACGATTTAATGCACCAATGATTGTTTCTTTTATCTTAATTGCAGTCAATTGCGGGTTTCAACTATATTAAGTTTGCGGATTGCGCTATTTTAGCTTTTCGGCGGATTTTACTTGTTTTTTACAAATTATTTTACTCAATCGCGCTTATGCGTATGTACCACGTACGTACATATGTACGGGAACAAAATATATATATGTATGCGCGCGGAGCGACCGAATCCGGAACGAAGGACCAGTATGTTGCGGAATTTCACTGATGAAAATTATTCCAATTTCACAAGGAAACGAAGTGCGTTTAAAATTCAATATAGTGCTTTATTAAATATGTATAGTAAATTCAATGTCTATTCGAGTAGCGATTTCAATGTACATATGTATACTCGTATATATAAATTAATTAAATACACTTAAGCGGTAGCGGGCGGAACGATTAATAGCGAAAAACGATGCAGTCACTAGTAAGAGGCAATAACGATTGATAAAAATAAAGATTATATTACAAGAACAGGTGCATAACAAATTAGAAAAATAAGTGTCAAAACGGTTAACCCTTATGCGGTGACTCTACACTTAACCCTAATGTAAACATCTGCAATTAACACTTGAGTAAATGCTTAAATGGACTCAACACGCACCGACAAATGAATATATACGCAAACAAATTTTCGGTTAAGATTAAAACAATTCAAGTTTTTTGTATTAAATTATTGGTTTAAAATTTATTTTTTCCCTTTCCGGTGGGGTTGAATTGATCGTAATAGATACGGATCTAAATAAGCGACTGGAACACGGCTGTTTGCCAAAAGCATACGATTTCGAACTCGCGTAAATGTACATTTTCTAAATGCGATAGCATGAACGCTCTTCGAAAATGCTAAATGTTGCATTTTAAATGCAGCAAAAACGCTGCATTACGCACCTTAACAACTCAACCACCCACTCACCCTCCGCACAAATAAATACCCTCAGTTCAGAATAGATCATGCGAATTCTTCAATGGAATTTAAAAGGCCTATTTAACAACTACAACACACCTCCTTTCTAATAAATCAGCATACACCCCCAATAACTACGTAGGATACTTTTATAATCTCCCCCAAAATAAAACAGCTAAACAAGGTATAGCTTTTAAAAAAAAATATATGTTATACACAAACAAATTCCTATTTCCTCCAACATAGCCACCC
>NW_023458557.1:35295178-35297713 GCF_013731165.1 Rhagoletis pomonella
AGGTGCAACAACATGTTCAGAAAGATTCGGATTCCTTTTCAAAGTCCTCAGAACATCCTTCTACACTATTTTATTTATAGCGCCTGATTTTCGGCCAGATTCCGCCTTTCTCTCAATGCTGGCATTTTTTTTTGATATTTGGCAATAAATTTTGTACTGTTGACCTTCAAATTTTCAGCAATTTTACTAACCGACAATGGGAGATTAGATTTTGCATGAATTCGTCCAAAATCGATTTTCTTTGCTGAAGTTCTTTGTTCTCCACATGACTTATTTTTAAAGTTACGCATATGAAATTTAACTGTTATAAAAACAACGATTGCAAAATCAGCAGACTAAATAAATGGCTGATCGAGTAGTCGATAACAAAGTTGTGCTATGGATCTTATAATTATTCCTAAAACTTACAACAATCCGTCACCATGTCCTACGGCCTCACTAATCGAATCAACAATCTCAATGCACGAATTCAATTCGACAATTTCCACTATGTCGGGTAGCTCTCCCGGCCCGGATAAAATAACCTACTCCCTCCTAAAAAACCTTCCACATATCCTTAAACTCAGATTCCTATGCTTGTATAACAGAATTTTTGATAAAGGTACCCTTCCACAAGATTTGAATAAAGCTGCTGTTGTTCCTATCCCCAAACCTAACAAAAACAATCCTTCTGTCCCTAACTTAAGACCTATATCCTTAATACCCTGTATATATAAGGTGCTTGAAAACTTTATATCCGATATTTATGATAGGAGAAGGTCGGAGGGTCTCTTATTCCCAAAGGTAGACTTCCTTGCTAAATCCAGTGCAGTACATTCGTCAATGAAGTGAATGACTGATTGGGGGGCCGCGTTGCAATGGTGACAGCTTGGTTGATCGGTACCGTTAAAAATATGGCTGTGAGTTCTTGTAGTGTGGCCTATTCTAAGACGAGTGAACATCTTGATTTTGTGGCATGAGCAGTCTGATGGGTAGATAGGTTTTACACAGGTTGGATTTTCATCTCTGTAGTGGTGATGGTAACTATTCCAATCTCGTAGACGCATATGATCGCAAAATTTTTTATATGTTCTTTTATGTCTTTTGTAGTATAGTAAGGAAAGGACACCAGCGGCTCTCCATTACCTTCTTTTGCATGTTTATCTGCTATCTCATTGCCTTTCATACCAGCATGCCCTGGTACCCACATGACTTTTATGCTATTATCGCGACGGAAGAGTATATCGCGTATATTTTGTATTAGCCATGAGTTTGCTGAGTTTTGAAGTGCGTCAATCGTTGATGTACTATCGCTATGTTTTTTTCTTGTTGTTGAGGCATAAAGAACTGCTTCGTGAATTGCTGCAGTTTCTGCTGTAAAAACCGAGCATATGTTGGCAAAGCACCGACAATTATAGCGACACCCTGATCGTTTGACACTGCAAACGTGCTAGAAGTATCCGTTTTTGATCCGTCGGTATAAATGGGTTCCCATTCTGGTTTGTAAAACTAAATAGTCTCGTTGAAGAGCAGACAAATCTCGTCGGAGCTGGTTTTTAATTACTGGTATTTCGACAGAGTGTATAAAAGAAGGTTTTGGAGATAACCATTGTGGATGGTCAGGTTCGACAAGTAATTCGGGTGTTGATATTAAATTGAGATCATTGATCAGAGCTATGCATTGCATGAGAGCATACTGCTTGTTCTATGCATTCATCCTAATTGTAGACGTCTCGAGAATATTGAAGAGGGTTTTACTCCTATAGTGAAGAATCTTCGGTAGAAGCATCATGGTGTTATATGTAGGAGAGTGTGCTTTATCCTAACAGCAATTAATTAAAGAGTTCGATTGGTTATGCTCACAAGTACAATAACTTTATTTAAAGTAAATTTTAGTTTCTACATTCAAAACGCGTGTTGCTATCAAAGATGCCTTTACAATACAAGAAGTAAGAAAAACTTAGTGAGAGTAAAAACATATCGATAAATATATAAGTATGTCAGAGTTGCCAAGAGTATGCATGATGCATTTGAATGCTATTGACTCCAACATTATATTTAGTTCTTTGCTGAATGCTCAGCAGGCCTACTTCGGCTAAGACGGCTTTGACCGGAGACGTGGGGAAAGCGCGTATGACTCTTCTTACTGCTGTGTGGTAAGGCGCTTGGATGCACGCGAGGTGAGACTTTGCCCCGTGTCCATAAATCGCGAGTCCAAATTTAATTTTTGATAGCATCAGTGCTTTTACAATATTTACAAGATTTGACATATGTATGTGACAATACTTAGATGTTAAATATTTAACAATGTTTAGTCTACATATTAAATTAATTCTAACATATTTACAATGTTCCTTGTAAGTTAGCTTTTTATCAAAAATTAAATCAAGTATTCTGAGTGTATTAGTGTGAGGGATTTGAGCGTTAGAAAGTTATAGGGTCGGAAAGGTGGTTTTTTGCTTTCTGCAAATGTGGAAGGTTGAGCTTTTGTCAACTGAGATTTTACAACCAGACGTTTTCGCTCAATTGGTGATATCATCTAGAATACAGTAAAAC
>NW_023458557.1:35297813-35299453 GCF_013731165.1 Rhagoletis pomonella
ATGTTTAATAAGGCTTTATGGACAGCGAAGCAGGAATATTTGTTCAGAGGTTTATTCGTGTCTGTAGCACTCACCACTAAATATTTGGGATTGTCTTTTGTTTTTGTTGGGAGATTAGGAGAGATCATATTTTGTCGCTTTGGTTTTTTTTTTCTTAATTTTTTCATCCACTTTTCAGCTGCATAAATAGGGATGCAAACGATGCATCGATGTTTTAACATCGACGTTTTGGTGGACGATACATCGAGTAGAAAAGTGGAAAACATCGACATCGTTTATTCACTCCGTATTATGCCGAACGACCAGTGGCAAGCGGGCGCTTGTCCTCGGAAGCGGGTGCAACCATCATTCAGGATAGAAGCAGGCTTTTGGGGGCTAGATTATCAAAGCTTCTTTTCTGAACTTATTTCAAAATGTTTATTCATATTTAAATAAATAGGATTTACATATTTAAGGGCTGCAATTTAGTTTGGCATCCCTGGAGTTCCGCATAAAAGTAGCTATGGAACGGTAGGGGGAGTTCTCCTGATTGCAAATATATAGTTTTCAGCTGCCGGAGGCTAATAGTTTTTAAGTTATTTGTAGTTAAAGTTTGTAAATTGAACTAACCTTTTCTCTGCAAAAGGTGTTCAGCCCCTTTTCTTCGCAATACAGAAAGAACAGGAAAACGGGTAAGATAAAAAAACTCTTCTCTTTAATGTTATTTTCTTAGATGTGGCAGCACTCTTTTAATGTCAGTGTGAAACCATAGTTGAATCAATGGTTCTGTATTCAGAATGTGCGTGTACATATTATGAGGTGGGTTTTATCGAAGTCTGAGGTAGTTCAGCCGCTCCAGGGTTGGGCGGAGGTCCCACTAACCCCCACTGAATAAAATAAACACAGTAGTTTAATGTAGCGAACACGACCACACACACGCGGCTGTTCGGCAAGAATGCCGGCACCTTGACGCCCAAGAAGAGAGAGGGAGATACGGAGAGGGAGAGAGACTAACTGGTCAGCGGTCGACGTCGTGGTTCGGAGGGCCGAAGTTATCATCTTCGTCAAACAGCCGGGCCACTAACGCTCTCACCGCCCTGGGCCACCGTTACTCCCCGCCACGAGCATCAGACGCCACAGGTAAGGCCAGTCACCGTCACGATCAGTATCGTCGCTCTCATTGGCTGCAATACCCGTGCTGTGGGCGTTTACCATCATCACGCTCGCTACCGCCCTCGCCACTATTTGGGCCACCGTCAACATCACCGCAGGGCCGTCACTACTACAAGGGACTACTACTGCCGTCACGATCAGCATTGCTGCTCTCATTGGCTGCAGTACCCGTGCTGTGGGCGTTTACCATCATCACGCTCGCTACCGCTCTCACTGTCGTCATCATTAATCACTGAACCGTCTCCGCTCTCACTGTTGTCATCATTAATCACCGAACCGTCTCCGCTTTCACTGTCATCATCATTTATCACCAGACCGTCACCGCTCTCACCGTCACCGCCACTTACCACTAGACAGTCTCCGCCCTCTGAACCACGACGCCGACCGCCGACCAGTTAGTCTCTCTCCCTCTCAGTATCTCCCTCTCTCTTCTTGGACGTCAAGGTGCCGGCATTCTGGCCGAACAGCCGCGTGTGTGTGGTTGTGTT
>NW_023458557.1:35299463-35299719 GCF_013731165.1 Rhagoletis pomonella
TTTTCACTTTATTAGTAATAGTATTTAACTAATTTGTTGTTAAATTCTTTGCACTAGCAAAGCTTCATATAAAAAGAGAACTTAACACTTATATTTTTATAAATATACGATCTTTGCAATATTCACGTGTATTTTGTGTACATTAAATGTATTTTATTTATTTTTTTTTTTTTCATTCAACAACAGCTTTCGTAGAGTACGGTCATCATTCAATAATAAAAGGTTTGCTCAAAAAACAGTTTTCTCGCTCCCTCTT
>NW_023458557.1:35299819-35301741 GCF_013731165.1 Rhagoletis pomonella
AAAAGGGGTGTAAAGGAAACATGATTGCCTATTTATATAATTGATGTATGTAAGTAGTAGCGGTAGTGGGTGAACTAAATGCATTCATACATACTTATTTATGTACAACTGTAGATAATATTGTACGCGTCTTTCCAGGTTGGTTAAGTGCGGGTTATAAACCCATGTAGCATAGGTATGTACTGTGTACATACCTGAAATTAAAATGGGGAAAATGTTACAATTTCGGAATTTAAAAAAAAACTCTAAAATACACATAAATTGTGGCTTCCAAGACATGTACGAAGTTATTAGCACAGCTGCATCCTTCAACTTGTCAACTCGCGGGAAATTCCCCGATTTGCAGGGAATTTCAGTTTAAGTGGCAACCGGGGAATGGGCAATTTTTTTTCGGGGAACTGGGTATGTTATTTTAACCCTTTAATGTCAAATGTTGCTTATAGGCAACATTATATATTTCTACGCGTAGTTTCTATAGTTGTTGTTATATTTGCTAACGGTTTTTTTTTAAAGTAGCTAATGTGTGTGGGCATTTTCTTGAGAATTTATATTTAGAAAAGCTTAACAGGTGTTCATTTGAGAGCTAGTTGAAGTGGTGTGCTGACGTGTGCAAAAAAAAGTGAAAATAATCGTTCTATAAAAATTCAAATAAAAACGTAATACGTAATACGTTGAAATATACCACTATGGCTAAATGTTGCTTATAGGCAACTTCTCATAACTGTAAAACCAGAAGTCCTAGAGCCTTGCAATTGATATCAGTTCATATTTAGGACTCTAACATCAATCTAACGTAGTAAAAATATTTTTAACCGCGCCCACTTTAATTCTGACATTAAAGGGTTAATATCTTAAAGTAACCAAATTAGACGGATATGTTAATTTTTAACCATTTGACCCTTTTTGGAGCGACATTTTTTCAATTTGAATAGCAATATCTCCACAACAAGAGATTTTCCCAGGTATAAGCTATATACCATATGAAAGCTAAGGTTTTGGGCTAGACTTGTGGAAACTTAGAATAAAATCGACTGACCAGTTTTTGAGAAAATTCCCGAAATATATATTTTCAGCAGCCCGATTTTTAGCTTTGAGGCGATAACGGTATGACATATTTATATTCTATGAACACAAAAAATAGCGTTAGATAGCTTGCTTGTTCTACTGATGACATGGACATGGACACTGAGCAGTGTGGCCTCAGTGGTAGTTTAAAAAATTGCCTTTTTTCGAATTTCAGGCAGCAGCCACGCCCACAAAGGAATACAAATCAAAACAACCTGGAACAAAACCTTCTTAGTTTTTTTGTTCTTTAATTCCTGAAAGTTTGAAAGAAATTAAATGAAGGTACGTACAGACGCCACATACATACCAAAGCATCTCGTAGTGGAGACACGAACCAAAACACATTTACCTCTATATCTTCCCAACTGGTAGCCGGAGCGTAATATATAAGGTATCGTTTGAAAGGTATTGGCCTATAGAATAACACTAAATATGTTGGGTGTACCCACATGCCCCCTTAAACCGGCAAAAGCCAAAAAACTTTTTTTGTTTCGCAACACTTTAGCCTAATTTTTAAGAATCCGGCTAATCGTTTATGACGCTTGAATACATTTTCTGGACACACTCTGCAAGACCTTTCCAACGATATCTCAAACATGGCGATTGGACGTCTGGATAAAAACTTCCAAATCTCGTGTATAAATAAGCGAGTCATTTCAGCATGCTACTGTGGCTATTTCGTCACTCGCGCGCATTGCCGTGCGCTGTGATAAGCACGTTGCGAGGAGTATAGAGAAAATGTCGACGAAAAAAAATATTTTTTCTCGAATTCAAAACTATCCTATCTTTTAAGATGGAACCAACAATATACACCCACAAAATTTCATTGGAATCGGTTAAGCGGTTTCGGAGATTAG
>NW_023458557.1:35301751-35302159 GCF_013731165.1 Rhagoletis pomonella
CACCTTAGCCAGCATGTAGCGTCTGCCCGTTTTCCCTGATACGACTCATTTTTAAGTAAATAGTATAACATACTGACGCCTGCAACACGATTCCTTTTTCCTTACTTTTTTGTTCAAAAGTTAAACACAATTTTTTTTGGCTTTAATTAAAATTTAATTTTGTAAAATATTGACGGTTACTGTACCGCTCCTGATTTTTTATTCTTTTCAAATGTCATTCTGAGTACATTGGTTGGTTGGTTTTCTTGTTCTATCATTATATATCTGCACTCTAATGTTGGCGGATGTACTTTCAACGTACTGCTAATATAGAAGTATTACATATATGGGGAGAGCGTACAGTGAAGAGCAAAGCGTACACACATCAATTATATAAATAGGCAATCATGTTTCCTTTACACCCCTTTT
>NW_023458557.1:35302259-35305751 GCF_013731165.1 Rhagoletis pomonella
ATAAACATAAACATAAACATAAACATTAAAAGCGATAGAGACAAAGATAGAGAGGAAGAAAGTGATAGGGGTAAAAAAGAAATACAACTGAAGAATGTGCGATGTTATATTGTGATGTGTTATGCTACATATGTTATGTTATTGAATCTAATGATATTCTATGTTATGTTATGCTAAGTACTAAGCTAAACTCCCCTCCACTTAACCCATTCCAACAAATTTTATTTCAGCTCAACTCAACTCACATAAACTATCCTTAATTTTAGCGGTTGAATTTCAACCGCTGGGCGAACACTAGTATGTATAAATTGCCACTGAGCAAAACTACTTGAGAAAAAATCATTAGTTTAATAGCACGAGTGCAACACCGTACACGTTATAGAAGTAAAACTTCTTAAAAAAAGCACATGTGTGCGCCCCACACCCAGTAGAAATCTTAACAACAATTAAACTACGAGGCAATCAGACGAATACAGTTGTTTATTATATCCAAAGTTGGTACCAAGTTGATAAGTTTATATCATTTCTCATATTCTTTTTTATTTTTAATTTTTTCGAATACATATCATCCTTGATATCATCATATCCTTGATCATCCTTTTTCGCTTTATTCCGTATTCGAAAAACTATGTGTTTCAATGGACACATCGATTTGAATACATAATTTAGATTTAGAGAATATTTTTAGCAATTTATTTGAGAAAAATAAAACATTTAGTTTATTGTTTGTATTTTCGTCGATTTTAAATTTGCTACCCCAAAATAATTGATATCAAATAAAACACCTCTTTGAGGTAAAATTTTCGAGTGACGAAAGCTGAACTAGAAACACAAAATTTATAATATCAATATCGTGACGAAAATTATACGCATTTTTTAACTGCCTTTCAAACGTACGGCAAATCTTTTTTTATTTATTCGGAACGTTGCGAATTTCCGTTTACTGCTAGAAACACAATTAAAAAAAACAGAACTTTTGCAACGATTCGTATGAATAAAAACGATTTTCCCTACGTTTGAAAGGCAGTTAAAAAATGCGTATAATTTTCGTCACGAAATTGATATTATAAATTTTGTGCTTCTAGTTCAGCTTTCGTCACTCACTACAAAAAAAATATTTTCCAACTGCCTTCGAAAAAATTTCAAAGAACAGATTTTAAAATTAATATTAATAAATAAAAAAAATGAATTGAAAGCTATAGGAATCTTATAAATTTGTGCGAGGATTCTGGAGTGAAATTTTTCAAAATTTCTCGTTTATTAGAAATAAGTGGTTAGAAGCTTGTGACGTGAAAGAATAAAATTGCACAATTTCAGAGGATTTGGAGAAACAGAATCGTATGTATGTAAGTATACTTGTATGTGAATTAGATTGCATCACTCCATTACTGTTTTTCCATTGGAATTATAAAATCTATTATATTTTAAGAACTGCACCAAAACATTTCGGAAAAATTTTAAGATTTACGTGAGGTGGACCGATTTGAAAATACCTCCTTGAGTTTTTTATGAATGAAAGTAGTTTTTTAAAGTATTTTTTGAAAAAAATCACCTCTGATGTCAAAATAGTTTTACCTTAAAAAACTTGCATTAAACTTAAAAAAATTCAACAGAATCCTAATAATGAGATTTTAGATGCTGTTTTTGAATTTATTCAGAGATTGGTTTAAGAAAAACTTAAATAACGAAGTCAAAACTTCACCGATTTAGACTCGTAAGAACTCATTGGAAAGCAATTTTATCACTCTTTTTATATCTTTGCATAATCTAATTCAAAGTATGACGAGTGTCATTCCAACTTTAATTAAGATGTGGTGACATTTAAAAAAATAAAAATTGTGACATGAATGAGCTTTTTTGAAAATAAATAAAAAGGGTGAGAAAATACCTTTCCCCATAACTCCAAATTGGCATAGTTTTGGTCCTGTTATTTAAGTTTTTCTCAAACCAGTCTTTGAAAAAAGGTAAAAAGCATGAAAATTCTCATTATTATCATCCCGTTGAAACTTTTTAAATAATTTTATGCAGACTTTTTAAGCCTAACCTGTTTTAATGTCCAAAGGATTTTTCAAAAAATTATCTAAAATAACTATTTTTATTCATAAAAAACTACATTTTTGGAGGTATTTTCAAATCCAGCCCACGACCTTCTAATCATAATTATTACACATTTTAAAACTCCAAATATATACTATTTAGGATCGTCTGAAAAGACTAAGACCCATTAAAAATAATGGAAACTCCCATCCCAAAATACCATCAATTATATTTTGTTAATATCAATGCTTCTAAAAAGTACAATTTATGAACCTTCAAAAATGCCAGTATCCGTCAAAAAAGTTTGAAGTGAAACTACCTTCTATTTTTTTATCATGATTATATTGGTTTTCATTTGAAGATAATTTATTGACTTTTTTTGATGGAGGTGATTCAGTGATTGTAATATTTCTTGAAACAGGCGGAGTAGTTTCTAAAGATGCACTTTTATCTATAATATTTTTAGGTATAGGTGAATTATTAACTAATGAAGAAACATTTTTTGAAGTTTTAGATGAATTATCAGTAGTTATGTTAGCATTTTTAGTTATATTAGCAAAATAATTTAGACTAGAAAAAACTGGGAGCTGATTTTTATATTTGGTAGTAGCTTCCCGCATACTGCATTCATTAATAGTTTTAATTTTAAGAATTTCCTTAGATTGCAAAAACTTGGGACAAAGATTAGAGGACGAAGGATGATCACCAGCGCAATTAGCATACCAAACTCTAGTGCAATCAGCAGGTGATAAATGATTTGGGGGAAGATTACACAATACACAAGCTGGAGAATTTCTACAGTGCTTAGAAGTATGGCCAAGAATTCGGCACAATTTGCATCTCATTGAATTAGGGAAATACGGACGGACATCAAGGGTTCTCCAGGCAACTTCAATTCGATCTGGAAGGCTTACGTAAACCATCAACAATATGTGAAAACTTAAAAACCGCAGAAAGCCTTGTTCCTTGAGGCCATCAATAATTTCATCATCAGATAGATGAAATAGGAACGGTGCGTGCATAAATTTGACTAGCACCAAAAAGGGATTTGCAGGTTATAAATATTTTAGCAGTTTTCATATTGTTGACCAGCAATAAGAGGCTCTCATCACGAAGTTCAGAAATCTTGTTAACATCCTTACTTATGGCATGATTTTCTTTATAAACCGCAAAGCATGAAAGTGAGGAAATCGGTTTAGAGTCATCGGGTCATCCTTCTTAGTTAGCGGAAGCTCAGGAAAAATGTCCAGGGAAGATCGATCTCGTTTTTTTCGCTTCGATTTTTACGTTGGAGACGATAATAGGGCAAACCTATTAAAATAATCGCAGAGTTAACAAGAAAAAATTAAATTGTCGCGAACAGAACCAATTTATTATATTAAAATCACACAGAAAAAATGTAGAAACCCATGGTGTAATAATAACAAGGTGTTGTCAGTAACTTAACCTCACTTT
>NW_023458557.1:35305851-35317580 GCF_013731165.1 Rhagoletis pomonella
AGTTCGGGCGGACCCGAACGTTAAATACCCGGCGCAAGTATTAAATATATGTTTTTCACCTTTCCGAAAGCTTCCGCTACATGGTAAGCCGGGGTATATCAATTTTGAGTAAATTAGCGTCCTTAAATTTCGAAATATTGAAGTTTCAAGCATTTCTGAAATTTACCGTTATATGAAAATTGGCCGTAATTTCAGTCCGATTTCAATAATTTTCAACGTTTTGCTTTTATGTGGCAAGCACAATAACCATACCGAGTTTGCTACAAATTGGTAGAACGGTTACCGAGATACATATATGTGATCATAAGTGGGCGGTGCCACGCCCATTTTTCAAAATTTTATCATAAGCGTATTTCTTGGTAAAGAATTGTCGCAAGCATCAGTTTTGAATAAATTAGCTTAAATATTTACTGATTTATCAAAGATTTCGTATTTCTCTAAATTACCGTCATATGGGATGTGGGCGTGGTTATTGTCCGATTTTAGAAATTTTCGGCCATTTGGTATGTTGTAGCAAGGCTAACAACTGTGCCAAGTTTGGAAGAAATTGGTGCAGCGGTTACCAAGATACATGTAACCATAAGTGGGCGTGGCAACGCCCATTTTCAAAAACTTTATAATATTCTTATTTTTCGTCTAAAAATTATTGTAAATATCAATTTTGACTGAACAATCATCAGTAGATACTAAAATATCGCAGTTTTCGTATATCTGAAAATTACCGTTATATGGGAGGTAGGCGTGGTTATCGTCCGATTTTGCCCATTTTCAATACCATCCGTCCTACGCCCGGTAGTGCACGTACCAAGTTTCGTTAAGATATCTCAATTTTTACTCGAGTTATCGTGTGCAGAGACGGACGGACAGATAGTCACTGCTTAATCGATTTCTCTTTTTATTCTGATCATTTATGTATACATTTCTCTATATCTATCTCGATTCGTTTTGCCTGTTACAAACAACCGTTATGTGAACAAAGTTATAATACCACAAGTGCGCTCGGGTATAAAAAATATCAATCGTTTTATGGGCATATCGCCGGATCGTTACGTACCAGTTGCGATAATAGGTTTGTTCCACAAGCTATTCGAAGTAATTCGAGTTACACATACGCGTTCCACAAGTAAGTTTTAGAGTTTCTTTGATATACGCTCACAGTTTGGACTTTGCTCGAGGTTTTCTACAAGTAGCTTGTGGAACAAACCTAATATCGAGGGCTTATATTCAATAGCCTCTATCTGAAATTTTCACAAAAACAACTTTGTGATGTTAGAACCCATCTGGGTCTTATTTGTCATCACTGGTGTTAATTCTGACTTCGCAATTTCAAAGTAAATTCTTCTGTCAAGCGTGATACAACACACCGAGGACAGTTAAGTCTTAGGTGGATTTTTATATTAGAATCTCACTTTTTTGAAAAATGCAGATAGAGGGTATTGAATATAAGCCCTCGATATGTTGGAGGTTTAATTACTTAAAAAGAAGGTTGACGTTTTTTTGTCGGGTGTTGCTAGTTATCTCGAAAATAACTTGCAGTTTAATAACAACAAATTTGAATATTCGAATGGCTTTTGCCTATAACTTACAATTCTTTTTTCACAATTCACTCACGTTGTAAAAGAGTTTTGCATACAAGATATAGAGTTAGATACTCTTTTTAAGAGAATTCTTAGCCTTTCAAAGTTTTTGCGTAGTTGAAAAAATTTATTTAAGCCATGAGGAATAATAGATCAAATAAAACACCTCTTTGAGGTAAAATTTTCGAGTGACGAAAGCTGAACTAGAAACACAAAATTTATGATATCAATTTCGTGACGATAATTATACGAATTTTTTAACTGCCTTGGAAACGTACGGAAAATCTTTTTTATTCATACGAATCGTTGCAAAAGTTCTGTTTTTTGTTTTGTGTTTCTAGCAATAAACGGAATTTCGCAACGTTCCGAATAAATAATAAAAGATTTTCCGTACGTTTCAAAGGCAGTTAAAAAATGCGTATAATTTTCGTCACGAAATTGATATCACAAATTTTGTGTTTCTAGTTCAGCTTTCGTCACTCGAAAATTTTACCTCAAAGAGGTGTTTTATTTGATATCAATTATTTTGGGGCGGCAAATTTAAAATCGACGAAAATACAAACAATAATCTAAATGTTTTATTTTTCTAAACTAAATTACTCAAAATATTATCTTAATCTAAATTATGTATTCAAAGCGATGTGTCCATTGAAACATAATAGAATGATCATATCCTCTGTATTCGAAAAAATTTAAAATAAAAGAAAATTATGAGAAATGATAAAAACTTATCAACTTGGTACCAACTTTGGATACAATCAGTGTTGCCGCGCCTTCTCAAGAAAATGTATCCCTGACCAAGCCAAAAATGTATCCAAATGTATCCAATTTTCTTTTTTTACATATACATCTCATAACTTGTAAGAAAACCAAACATTTTCATGAAAAAGACATAATTTAATCCATGCTAAGGACTTGGAATACATGTGCATAAAATCAAACATTTGTAATTTCAATTTATAAAGTACATTTTTCTTTTTTTACATATACATCTCATAACTTGTAAGAAAACCAAACATTTTCATGAAAAAGACATAATTTAACCCATGCTAAGGACTTGGAATACATGTGCATAAAATCAAACATTTGTAATTTCAATTTATAAAGTACATTTTTTGTGCATAAGTATTTTGCAGAGTAAATATAATAAATAGCAAGTACACTCTAAAAAGAGCATGTAAAACTACTACTGAAAAGTATCTATTTCTCAACAATAATCTGTATAAATATACGTATAGGATGTTCAGTATTTGATTTTGAACTTGAAATCTATAAAATATACACATAGATACACATATGTAGAATGTTTAAAATTGCAAAAATTTTCAAACTACAAATACATTTCCTACTAATAATAAACATTACTTTATTTTAAACATTTTATGTGTAAAAGTAAACAGGCAATGATTAATTTTATTACACGGCTTGCACATTTGCATACATTAAAAGAGGAAACCGGTTACCTCTCTCAATTTGCGCAAATAAACAAATTTTTTTAGAGTGTATTTAAAGTCTTTTCAGTAAAATTCATAAAAGTTTCCTTAAATAAATCAAATTTAGTTTTTTAAACTACATTGAAATCTTCTTTCTTTTTAAATTAACAAATGAAAATATGTGATATGAAAGAGATTACTACAGAAAGAGTATAATTTACTTTACATATATCGTCGTTTAAAGTACAAAACCGCGTATCGTCATTCTGCAAAACCGCGTAACTGACATTTGCTGCCAAAAATTGGATTTGCTCACACAAGCTCTTGGCTTCGTCCTGAAATATACTAGCCAGAAATGCGATTGATTTATAAAAAAGGGAACCATTTTGAAATATAAGTGTTTTTACTCTCTAGAAAATAATTTATGCAACGTCACATACGCAGTTTTGCATTATTTTGTTACGCGGTTTTGCATTTTGTTGCGGTTTTGTACTTTAAACGACGATATGTATGTATATTAAGATCTTGCTTAAAGCATCCTTTTAAGCTAATTAAAGCAATTGCGCTTATACCTATTTTGGTGAGATCTCTTCATATGTTCATTGCTTCGTTCACAAAAAATAAAATGCTTTAATTTCACGCTTAAGTAGCGATTTTTTATACGTTTAGAAAACGTAAAGCTTTCTACCATCTTTAATGAAAATCGATTTTTGAACGAAAAAAACTTTATAGGAAATATAAAATTTTGGCCTATTTAAAAAAGTATCCATTTTTATACTGACCGGAAAAAATAAGTATCCCGCAAAAATTCGTCTAAAAATGTATCCAATTGGATCTATTTAGATCCAAACGGCATCCCTGGATACAATAAACAACTTTATTCGTCTGATTGTCTCGTAGTTTATTTTTGTTAAGATTTCTACCGGGTGTGGGGCGCACACATGTGCTTTTTTTAAGAAGTTTTACTTCTATCACGTGTACGATATTGCACTCGTGCTACTAAGCAAATGCTTTTTTCTCAAGTAGTTTTGCTCAATGCACGGTTAAAAATTTCGGTTTTAATTTTAAACTATTTGGACTACATATATGACCAAACTAAATTCAGTTTCAAATACAAACTTTCCAAGATTAAAAAAAGAGAGCACCTATGTTGGGTTTAGAGTTTAAACAGTTCGGTTTAAATTTTAAACCCAAACATTTTCATAATTAAGAATAAAAAAAAGATTTCATGCTCCGTCTGATGGGGATTGAACCCGGACAGCCTTGGTAGCAACCAATTGTATCAAGCATCTTTGCACACTCAGCTACAGCCACGCATGTAAATGTGCTTTCATATGTTGAGTTTGAATCAACACCACATTTCGCTGTGTGCAAACATTTTCTATTTCGGTTTAGATTTTAAACCAAATTTTCTATATATGAAACCTAGAAACTAGAATTAAAACATTTTGGTTTGATTTTTAAACTACGAACATTTTATACCCGAGCGCACTTGTGCACAAGGGTTTATTAATTTTGTTCACATAACGGTTGTTTGTAACAGCCAAAACGAATCGAGATAGATATATACAAATGTATACATAAATGCTCAGAATGAACAGAGAAGTCGATTAAGCCATGTCTGTCTGTCCGTCCGTCCGTGTACACGATACCTCGAGCAAAAATTGAGATATCTCAACGAAATTTGGTATGTAGGTTTCCATTTATCCAAGGTTGGTATTGGAAATGGGCGAAATCGGACTGTAACCACGCCCACTTCCCATGTAACGGTAATTTGCAGAAATACGAAAACTGCGATATTTTAGTAACTACTGACGATAATTCACTCAAAATGGATATTTACAATGATTTTTAGACGAAAAATAAGAATATTATAAATTTTTGGAAAATGGGCGTAGCCACGCCCACTTGTGGTTACATGTGTATATCTTGGTAGCCGCTCACCAATTTCTTCCAAACTTGGCACAGTTATTGGCCTTGGTACAGCATACCAAATGGCCGAAAATTTCTAAAATCGGACAATAACCACGCCCACATCCCATATAACGGTAATTTAGAGAAATACAAAATCTTCGATAAATCAGTAAATATTAAAGCTAATTTATTCAAAATTGATGCTTGCAGCAATTCTTTACCAAGAAATACGTTTATGATAAAATTTCGGAAAATGGGCGTAGCACCGCCCACTTATGATCACATATATGTATCTCGATAACCGTACCAATTTCTACCAAACGCGGTGGTGACAGGTAATAAGATCATCGCAAATAAGGTCAATTGACTTTATTTCCCACCCTGGTGCGAAATAAAGTCAATTGCCATTATTACCTTTTTAAAAACGAAATGAAATCAATTGACATTATTTCTCTTTCAAACATTAAATTTGCTTAGCTTCGCGGCGGCCCGCGTCGCGCTCGCGCTCGCGCCCGCGTACCCCGCGCGACCGCGATATACAATTTTTATATATTTTAAACATCGAGGGCTTATATTCAATAATACACCCTATCTGCACACTTTTAACAAAGATGAGATTCTGATATAAAAATCCACCTAAGCTTTAACTGTCATCAGTGATATTAATGCTACCTTATATAACGACAGGTAATAAGTCCCAGATGGTTTCTAAAATCACAAATTAGTTTTTGTGCAAATTGCAGATAGAGGGTATTAATGAATTCAAGCCCTCGATATTTCACATTTTTATATTTGTAAGTTATTGGAAGCAGGGATGCCAACTTGGCTCAAACCGTGCCATTTGTTCCTATTTTACTTCAAATGGCACTTAATTTTTCAATTTGGCACAAAATGCCAAAATGGCACTTTTGTAAAAAAAATAACATTTCAATACATTTTTGTGAAATCCTTTGCGTGCACTTCTTTTTCTCAACTAAAATTGTCTAATTTATAAAGGCTTCAACTGGTTTATCTTATTTTATAATTGCACTTTTGTTTTGAAAATGTGGCTTTATTTTATTGCTAAATGTGAATGATTAAAAGGAACTACACCTTTTTTGGCACTTTTATTTTTCTATTTGGCACTTTTTTTATCCTCAATATGGCACCTCATAACTAAGGAGAGTTGGCAGCCCTGATTGGAAGATTTCTGCTGTGTTTTGAGGCAACAACTTGTCTGCAGTAAAAAAGCATATAATTTGTGTTTCAAAAGTGTGTGAAAACCAATCAATTAACTTATATGATCTCGGTTCTGATATTAAATAGTGTCGTCGTTCTCATTAGCTGCTTTTAAATGACTGTTGGCGGAGACATGAATACAGTGTAAGAAAATTCTTTTTCTATAATTGTTTCCTTATAGAAAGGTTGGGTTCTTTTCCACCTTAGACATTCCGAATTCGTTCAAAATATGCTAATTTAAAACACAGAATTCCTTCAGTGCTCCTCCGTGGTTTTTGGACATGGACTGTTCCTTCAATTTAATAGTGTTCGTTTTTTTTTTTGTAGAAACGAAAAATGTTTTGCAAGTTATGGATCATTTCTCCACTCTTTCTTCAAATATTTGTCGTATTCCAGCTGTGCGCAGGCGTTTAGTTTTTCGAATTGTGTTTTTACATATTCGTAATTTAAATTTTTTTTAATAGAATCAATTGGTGGTAGTTCATGATTGTGTGTGGATTAATATCACAACACTGAGGATTTGGCAAAAGCCTTTTTCATCTATTAAAAAACAACACTTACGGGGCAGTGTTTATCATAAGAACAACATTTGTTTCTATGAATCGACATACTCTAAGCATTGTTTACGCTATTTCCATTTGAATGAGGAAATAGCGTCAATGACTTTATTTCAAAATTTTTGTAGACTTTATTCGCTTTTGAAAAGGTAATAATGTCAATTGACTTTATTTCGCACCAGAGTGGGAAATAAAGTCAATTGACCTTATTATCTGTCATCAACTCTGTACGGTTATTGTGCTTGCCACATAAAAGCAAAATGTTGAAAATTATTGAAATCGGACTAAAATTACGGCAGCTTTTCATATAACGGTAAATTTCAGAAATGCTTGAAACTTCAATATTTCGAAATTTAAGGACCCTAATTTACTCAAAATGACACACCCCGGCTTACCATGTAGCGGTAGCTTCCGGACATATATTTAATACCTGCGCCGGGTACTTAATGTTCGGCTCCGCCCGAACTTAGACTTTCTTACTTGTTCGACTAAAATTTAAACCAGAACATATTAAAAATTGCTTAAAACTATTGACTGGTTTAAAAAGTAGACTATAAAAAATTAAAAAAAGCAGTAGTCCCAGCGTGGTTTAAAAATTAAACCCAAATTTTTGACCCTGTGGCAATTTATACATATGTATGTAAGTAGTAGCGGCACATTGGATGAACTAAATGCATTCATACATACAAATTTATGTACAACCAGGTAGGTAATATTGTACGCGTCTTCCCAGGTAGGTTAATTGCGGGTGATAAACCCATGTAGCATAGTTAAATACTGTGTACATAACTACAATTAAAACGGGGAAAAATGTTACAATTTGGGCATATGACTGAAAAGAAACTCTAAAATACACACAAATTGTGGTTTCCAAGACATGTACGAATTGATTAGCACAGCTGCGTCCTTCAACTTGTCAACTCGTGGGAAATTCCCCGATTTGCAGAGAATTTCGATTTGAGTGGCAATCGGGGAATGGGAACTTTTTTCGGGGCACTGAGTATGTTATTTTTATATCTTAAAGTAACCAAACTAGACGGATATGTTAATTTTTAACCATTTGACCCTTTTTGGAGCGATATTTTTTCATTTTGAATCGTAATATCTTCACAAAAGGCGTTTTCCCAGATATAAGCTATATACCAGATGAAAGCCAAGGTTTCGGGCTAGATTTTTGGAAACCTAGAATAAAATCGACTGACCAGTTTTTGAGAAAATTCTCGAAATCTATATTTTCAGCACCCCGATTTTTAGTTTTTAGGCGATAACGTTATGACATATTTATATTTTATAAACACAAAAGATAGCGTTTGATAGCTTCTTTGAAGACCCTTCTACCGATATCCACATCAATGACATGGACTGAGTAGTGCGGCCTCAGTGGTAGTTTAAAAAATTGCATTTTTTCGAATTTCAGGCAGCAGTCACGCCCACAAAGGCATACAAATCAAAACATGCTGGAACAAAACCTTCTTAGTTTTTTTTGTACTCTAATTCCCGAGAGTTTGAAAAAAAATAAATGATGGTACGTACAGCCGCCACATACATACCAAAGCATCTCGTAGTGGAGACACGAACCAAAACACATTTACCTCTCTATCTTTCCAACTAGTAGCCGGAACTTAATATATAAGGTATCGTTTGAAAGGTATTGGCCTATAGAATAATACTAAATATGTTGGGTGTACCCACATGCCCCCTTAAACCGGCAAAATCAAAAAAAAACATTTTTTTGTTTCTCAACACTTTAGCCAAATTTTTAAGAATCGGTTAATCGTTTATGAAGCTTGAATACATTTTCTGGACACACTCTGTAAGGCCTTTCCAACGATATCTCAAACGTGTCGATCGGACGTCTGGATAAAAACTTCTAAATCTCGTGTATATATAAGCGAGTCATTTCAGCATGCTACTGTGATGAAGTCCTTAAATAGTGGTACTTTTCGACAGTTTGAAAAGATATGTAATTTTTTTTTTTTTTTCAATACCACTCTAAACACGAAGGAACTGAGAGGATCTTAAGTATAAAGTTTTCTTCCTGGCGCAAAGAAAGAAACCGGCTTCTAATTAAACATTTTTTAAGTGCACGTCATATTAAAAGTAATTTTAAAATGAAGAATATAGAATTCTTTGACTATTTAAATACTGAAGATGGAAATGATCTCATTATTGCTATCCAAAAATTTCGTAAATATTAAATACTGTGTATAATGATTTGTACACTCATGTTAGAATTAATAACATTTTTCTTATAAACTATATTTTATTTATATACCAAAATATTGTTAAAAACAACTTTATCTGATACTTACATTCATAATTTTGCTTTGAAGAAAAATGTAATGATTTTTTTAGCATGAAAAGGTCTAACGTACTGATTTCGCGCATAAAAAATCTGGCAACCCTATTTTAAAGCTAAGAAACGGGCTTAACATTTCTATGTATAAGATGGTCAAGATTGTCCTAAAGGTAACTTAGCTATTAACAGTTGAACTTTTTGAAGTTGATTTGCATAGTGAAGACCAGTAAATTAGGGATATAAAATTATACCGTCGTATTTAATTCTTGTTTAATTCTCTATAAAAGAAAGTGGTTAAAAAATGGGCGTTCTTCCAGAACTATTTTTAAAATATTTTTCTTTATGACGAGATGGTTTATTTTGTGAGAATCAACAATTTTTTTGTAATTTGTTTTCGAAAACTTATGTTGAGATATATTTGGTAATGTGATAAACATCGGGTTTCTGCAAAAAGTAAATATTTATAACGGATTCCGATAAAATACCTATCCAGATGTTATATTTGTATGGCAAGATTTTTCTTTAAGGCGACAAACCCCTAGAAATGGGCGTGGCAATTGCAGGACTAAAATTAGCAAAACGCAAATTTTATTGCGGATTTCGGCAGAATACCGCTTTGTTACCAATATTTGTTCCACAACTTTTTTTGTTAAGCCCGTTTCTTGGCTTTAAAATGACGTTAAGATGAAGTCTCTGCGATCAGCAGAACTCGAGATATAACGATTTCAAGAAGTACATGATTAGTCGGAATCTCGAAAAAATGCAAACTTTGACATATCATATCTCCAAAGAAAAAAGCGAAAAAAAATTCCTCGAACACGTGTTAGCTTATTTCATGTATAGAACCCATACAAAAATTTTAAGCCAATCGAAAGTGTGATATCATGGTGTAATAATAACAAGGTTTTGTCAGTAACTTAACCTCACTTTTTCGGCAGGTCTATTCCGGTCACGCATTTTAAAGTAGCAGAAAAGGTACTAATTATTTACTACTTTTAATCCGTTTGTGCATACTATTTCAAATTAAATATAGAAAACTGTATAATTACAAGCTTTTAAGCCTGAATAAATGTTTGTATCGTCAGCTCCACACAGCTTGGGCATATTTTGTAACTTATAAAAAAGTAAAGGCCGTAAAATAAGGCAATTTCCTATAAGACTCTTAATGATTTTTTTAAATAGATTAAAACATATAAATGTCGATAATATAAGCGCAATGGTAATTTAACCATACTGCCGCTCGGTTCTAGTGTATCAGTAGTCCATTTGGCTCGATATTATGACAATGCAGCAAAAGATATTTAATATAAAAAAATCGCCTTTCCATACGATTTTTGTGTACGTCTTTTCCCATTGATAACCACTATATCTTTTATATTTTATATTTTGAGGACACAAATTATACAAATCCAGCAAATTTAAATATTAATATTGTTCTGAAAACACCAAGTTCTATAAAAATCGCGATAAAACGAAATACTTAAATGGCGTATTTTAGATACTATTTACCAACGAATAGTAGTATAAAAATTAAGATCGGCTGCACTGAAAATAAGCATGCCGATCTTGTCAAAGTTACAACAAACACGTCGCTACTGACAACACCTTGTTATTATTCCACCATGGTGTGATACCAAATTTGGTGTCCGATATGAAAAAGAATGTCTCATATATATATTTTTTTTATTGTATACATACATGTACATATATACAGTGAAAGCTCTCATAGACGGACGCTCTAACAAGCGGTCATCTCCTATAAGCGGACACATTCTTGGGAACGAACAATTTTTGGTTTTTTTTTTTCATATAAAAAGCTCTCCAATACACAGACTTTCCGATAAACGGACGCGGACACTCAAAAATATCCAATTATGGCAAAAAATCTACCATAAGCGGACGCGAAGCTCTAACAAGCGGTCAATTTTGTTTTTTTTTTAGTCAGATGTTGACTCTTGCCCTTCTATATATGTATATGAACAAAAGAACATAGTCCATATTCAAGGATATTTTCTTTTCTAGAAAAAGGGTTGCCTTTTCGTTGCCCTTTTCATGCTGCTTGAGCGAAGCAGGTAATGAGATTTGTCGGTAGGAAAGAAAACGCCATAAATTTGAATTTATATTTATTTATTTTATTTCAATTTTTTAAATTTAAATTTTAATTTTATTTTTTTACGAAATTCTCATAAGCGGACAAAGAGTAGGTGACCATCGGTGTCCGCTTATGGGAGCTTTCACTGTATATATATTTTTTCTTCTTCTTTTCTTTTCATGAACCAATTAGAACAGATCTGAACGGCTGAGAAGCAGCTATTTGTAATAGCAATTGAGAAAAAAGTGTTGGACGTTCGTAATTTTGAAGTTTGCTATTTCCGTTTTGCTTCTTTCTTTATGTGTATTTTGTCGGTGGTTTATTTCAGTGATTTTTAAGCGATTTTCAATAAACTAGTGTTCGCCCAGCGGTTGAAATTCAACCGCTAAAATTAAGGATAGTTTATGTGAGTTGAGTTGAGCTGAAATAAAATTTGTTGGAATGAGTTAAGTGGAGGGGAGTTTAGCTTAGTACTTAGCATAACATAACATAGAATAGCATTAGATTCAATAACATAACATATGTAGCATAACACATCACAATATAACATCGCACATTCTTCAGTTGTATTTCCTTTTTATCCCTATCACTTTCTTCCTCTCTATCTTTGTCTCTATCGCTTTTAATGTTTATGTTTAT